>NC_135616.1:27588333-27891363 GCF_053574225.1 Canis aureus
GTAGTTGTCCAGAAATAGTGGTATCATTTATATAAGACTGTTTGGTCTGCATAAGAATATCCCTGTCTCCTAGGATCTTCTTTCTCATTTCCTGATATCTAAAATTGGTGTACATGTTTGCTTATTTAATTTCCTTTACAGGATGTTTTTAATTCAATAAGATATAATAATTTTTAATTTATAATTTAAATACCTGAAATTTATTTTGTGCTGCTTGTATGGTGTTTCCTAATAAAATTAAAATCATATGGTGGGACGCCTGGGTGGCTCAGTGGGTTAAGCATCCAACTCTTGATTTCAGCTCAGGTCATGAGATTGAGCCCTGCATTGGGCTCGGCACCAAGCATGGAGCCTGCTTAGGATTCTCTCCCTCTCCTTCTGCCCCTTCCCACTACCTCCACTCATTTGTTCATTCTCTCTCTCTCTCTCTCTCTCTCTCTCTCTCTCTCAAAAAAAAGATTGTAATATCATGAGAAAATATTTCAGAATATTTACTCACAGAAAATTTTATCAGCATTTTTACAGACCATCAGTACACAGCTATTCCTGTCCTTAAAGCAGTGTCTCAAGGAATTGCTAAGCTATATTTCTTTATTCCTTATTCAGTTCTTACATAATCTAGAAACTTGTGCAGTATTTTCTTTAAAACAGTGATTTATCCTTTTTTCTTTTTTTTATCCTTTTTCTTACAAAAGTTTTGCACATACATTTAAAAGAAGCATTAAAACATTGATAAGCAAAAAGAAAACAGTAACTGATCTCCTAAAATCCTACCACCTAGACATCCTCCATCAGCGAGAAAGTGAGTTGAACTTGACTTCTGGCTGCATTTTTCACTCAAGAAGACTCTTCAACCCCAGAGCCCCAGAAATGAAGAACAATGCCTGCCTGATTGATTTCGTACTGAAAGTTTTTAGACAGTTGTCTTTTGTTCCTTAGAACTGAAGTCAACACCACTATTGTGTTTTTCATTGCAGGTTCCATTCCTTTTTGCTCTTTATGGGTCACCCACCTTATGCAATTCGGGAAGTGAACATAAACAAGTTCTGCAGGATCATTAGTGAATTTGCACTGGAGTATCGCACCACCAGGGAAAGGGTTTTGCAGCAGAAACAGAAACGGGCCAACCACAGAGAGAGAAATAAGACCAGAGGGAAGATGATCACTGACGTAAGTCCCATGAAATAAGTCTCTCTGTATCATTTATTGTAAAAGCAGATCAACCCCTGCAGTTTAGGGGCTGTCCTTTTTTTTTTTTTTTTTTTTTGGACTGTGAAAAAATCCATCTTTTAAAAAATGCTCTTTTTTTTCACATTAAAAACTTTTTTTTAAGAACAGTTTTAGGTCCAGAGCAGAATTAAGAGGAAGGTACAAAGATTTCTACAGAGATACTCCTTGCCCCCCAACACATGCACAGCTTTCCCTATTATCAACATCACCCACTAGAGTGGTACCTAGTTGATGAACCTACCTTTCTACATCATATCACCCAAAGTCCAAAAACTGCTCTTAAACAGTTCCTCTACTATTACAGTGAAAATCTGCTGTATAACATGTGTGGGACAAATACATGTAAATTAAGGATGTGTGGCTAGTGGAGGAACTTTAACCCATGTTAGGGTATTGTAGGTAATATGGTGTCATTAAAGGCTTGAGTCCTTTTTCAACCTCTGAGATGTGGGTAGAAGTGGAAGAAAAGAAAAAATACAAAAGAGAATGCCATTTACTCTAGGAACACAAATATAATGATGTGGGAATTGATTCATGATTCTAATGGTCATAATGATGCTGCATAACCAGTCAGTTGACATGTGGACCACCGATTCGAGGCATCTGAATAGAGAAATAATTGGTGTGGTTGCTCAAAGACATGATTTGAGGGGGCTCTTGGCAGTCCCTTGAGTCAGAGAATCTTTAGGTGGGAAGAGATCCATAGAATAGTGAATCCAACAGAAGTTCCCTACAGCCCATTGTGGGGAGTTGCCCTGCTTGCTGGTACACTTCCCTTCTTCCTGGGCTCCTCTCTCCCTGCAGGCCACGGGTGCTGTGGGCATTCAGGTGCCAAATGCTCTGTAAGAGGAGCGGGGAGGGATGTGTGAAGATGCCAGAGACAAAGACATACCATGTAGGTGCCTCTTTCTGGTGGGCCTTTATGCAAATCAACCCATCTGTATATAGATCTGAGAAGCACCATTACCTCTCAGTAATACAGAAAATGGGATGGGAGAAGGACCAAATGATAGAAAGCGCCATCATCCTGGGGGTTGCAAGCCTCAACTGAACTCAAGTCAGGCAGATTTCTTTGGGGAGGATTAAAATTAGTTCTGCCTTCTGCCCCCAGATGGGTGTGCATGTTATAGGAGAAACAGAGGGCACATGATTAGCATCTACATTCTGATGAATAAGAAGATGGATCCATTATCTTAGAAATTTTGTTATATTGAGGTAGTTCTGAGGAAAACTAGGGACTAATCTTCTTACCATCCCCTCACCCAGACTCCTTGTTCCCTTAGAATTTTCTCAAGCCTAAGGGAGTGCTCAGATCACTTATCTGCAGAGGGGCCCTTTGTACAGCCCTGCTGGCAGTTCTGAATGCCAGTGCCACCAGCTGAGAGTCTTCCTTCTCCTCTCCTGAAGTCTGGGCTCCATAGGATGAGTATAGCAACAGGAAGCAAGCTGAATCCATTTGGGCAAACTGTGGCCCACTTTTCATTCCAAGGTGTTATTTTTTAAAGCTTTAAAAGGGGCTTACTCATTTTGGTGGAAGTGAGACACTGGTGGGTGAAAAATACAGGCCCAATATGCTTATAGTTATGAAAACATGAAGATTTCTTGCCAAATTCTTGAGATTTTTTTTACAGATCCCACTAATTTTCAAATTCTGCCCTTCTCTGAAAACATTCGGCTTGCCTATTTATAAACAGGGGTAAATGTTGCTAGAGTTTAATTCAAAAATATTTAAATTCCCATTCAAATGTAGACAAGGACAGACCTCACGGTTCATCCTCAACAGTCTCTTTTTTTAGTGGTCAGAGTGGCATCATTCACGTAGAGAGACTGCCATCTGCTGGAAGATGAGGATATTGTCATTTAAGACAAAGTGTAGAGCTGCTTCTCCCAATTCGCAATTCTGTTCCCCTTGCATGCTCAGCCCTGCACTGGGCACCAACAACATATGACTGCGGTAAAAGACAAGCTTATACCCCCAAGGATGTCCTCATGATCTGGTTAGAAAACAACACATACACAACCTAAACCACTAAAAACAAAACTCGGCAATAGATGGAGCCCCTGAACATTAGAACTGGAAATGATTTTTAGAGAAAATTGTGTAGCGAATCATTTTTAATATAGATGCTGGGTAAGATGAAGATGGAAGTGGTAGTAATTGAACAGAGATGGTTTTAGAAAAAAAATTATTGTTTAAGACAGTGAAATCTGGGCAAAATCTGAAGACTGATCGTTTCACGTCAGCCCTGTATCTGCCCTTATGTGCCTGTCCCTCCTCTTCATTCTCTGTTTCTGAAATGCAAAAGGCTTCCTTTCTCAAAATCCAGGTGCCCTCCCAGGTAAGAATCAGTGAGAAACTAAGTGATTTCTCATCCTTGTGCCCCAAACTAGTGGTAGACAAAATGGTGACATAGACAAGACGGCATAAGACATCCTTGGCCCTGTCTACTGTCTTCATACTCAAGATTGACTGCAAGAACTCAGGCTATCAGCCCCAGGACCTCCACATCAGGGGCTTGTGGGGAGCTCTCTTGACCTTGAAAATGAACCAGTCAGCTATTTTAGTAGCAAAATGAGTTTATTCAGGAATGGCGGGGAAGTTGCAATTTGAGACATGCAGGCTATGACAAAACCATAGACAAGTCCAGAGAACAAAGGGGAGGAAAGTTATTTTATTGAGAAAAGAGGAAATTGGGAGGGGCTACTTCTGATTAAATTCCCTTGGAAAAAAGTGAGAGTTCAGTGTGGCAGTGGTTTCTCATTGGCTGGGCTGTTGCAAGCGAGGAGAAAATCTTCATCCCACTTGGGTAGGAAGGCAGGCCGCTTCCTGTTGATGGCTGCAGTAGACGGCAGTATGAAGGTGTGAGAGCTCCCTTTCTGGCATCCTGAATATTTTATTTTATTTTATTTTTTAATTTTTTTTTCATCCTGAATATTTTAAATGTTTCCTTCGGTTTTGCAGGCATTTAAGCTCAGCTTTCTCTTCTATAAAAAGGGAATGCTTGTTTTTTGGGGGGATGTCAAGAAGGCTAGAGATTTTGCATATGTAGCACCTTGCCCATGTGCTGATGGCTGAGAAAATGCCAACCATCCTGGTTAATAAATAAGCTCTAAGGTAGATATAAAAATAGAGCAAGACTGTCCTCTCTGGGTGGAATGCCTTTTGCCTGGGAGTGATGTGGAATATGATGAACCAGAGGCATTTTGTCATTTTAACTCCTGAAAGTTTAGTCGGGTCTTAAAAACTTTCTGTCTGATTTGAGGCCTGGCCTCATGACCTCAGTGGAAACTCAGGTTACACTGAGGGTGTGTTTAACCTAAAATCAAGAGATGGACATGACCTTCACTCTCAATTTATTTTTTAGAAAAGGGATATTTATTTTAAAGTTACTTAAAGAAGTTTATCAGGTGATAATTAAAAGCTTGGCATGTCAGTTCAGAAAGCCTCCATGAGGGGCAGGTAAGATTTTTAAAAGAACTTAATTTCGTGTTTCTGAGGAGTCATATGACCCATTCTGCTTGGGCATTGGTTGCACTGGTTCTGTATGGCCTGTATGTGGAAGGATTCATGGAGGCCCACACCTGGCAGCCTGGGCAGGGAGGGCCCAAGCACTCGAGATGAGAGGGAGATAGTGGCTGACAGGTAGCACATGGCAGATAGAGGCTGGTCCACGTGCAGAGGCCCTGATGAGCAGCAGGGTATGGTGGGTTCCACACCGAGTAGCAGGGCACAGAGCTGGGAGTTAGGTCTATAGCAGACCGAACACCAGGTACACTGGCTATATGCCCTTGGGCAGCCTCACGAGATTGGTCTGGAGCCCCACAAATTCCTCCTGACTTTGGTCAGAACTGGCCTTGGAGCTCAGAGAGGGAATGTCTGGACACAGGCAGTAGGGCTACGCAGTCAGAATCTGGCAGCTCCCACCTCAGGAGGGCAGACCCTGGTGGTGGTGGCTAATTCCTTTATTTGGAATTTGGTAGGACATTAAGATCTCATCTTTGCTAACTTCTGTACCTTCTAAGAATCCCTTCTGTCTTTTCCATCCTGTCCTGTCCTCTCGGGTAGACTGATGAAGAGGATGAAGTGGAGGTAGGACTGTTTATAAACATGAGGAATGCCACACTTGACCTTCCCAAGTGTGCTGTAGAGTCTAACCTAACATAAGCAGCATGAGGCATCAGCACCATCCAGTGTTCTAAACCATGCATGGTCATTTTCTGGTTGCTTTCCGTGTGATCACTAACCTCCTCACACAGGTTCTCATTATGATGGGTATGCCAGTAATCAAAGGGTTAACTGCATTTTCCAAGCAGTCCCTGAGTCCCAGGCACTGTCAGGAATGGCAAGTTCAGCTGATCTAACATTGGAGATATTCTCCTAATATTGGAGACGTGGACAGGGAGTTCTCCCTCCAGCCCCCTGGCTGAGCCTTTTGGCAACTCAAATATGAGAACTGGCTTCTAGGATAACCATGGAAAGAGCCCTAAAACCAAAGAGGAAGTGGGACAGTGGTCACAGAAATGGTCATCACTCATAGGCAGCCTTTGACTTGTGCCCATTTTCTCAGCTGGCATCCATTGGATTCACTGGGATTTGTGTGTCCAGGGGTGGGATGGCAGGGGCTCCTCCTCCTGGCCCTGGTGCAGATGGGAGAACCAGAAATGAAATCAGGGCCATTGGCCCTGGAACATGAGGGAGCAGTGCAGATGGTACAAGCAGATGTGACCTGGGCTCTGTTGCCATGGCTGAGACAATCGATGAAAAGGGGAAGCCAGGAACCTGTGGAACTGCTCTTTGCAAACATTAACTGACTTTCCTCTTCTCATCCAGCTGTTTGGCCTTGTGTACATATGTATGGCCCAGTATTCTAGAATATCTCTTTTAAAATATACATGCCCTGATTCTTTGCTCAGCTCCGGTGAGAGAATATGATCATGTACATGTAATGCGTGTTGGGGCAACCATATTTCTGACACAGCCAGAAGCAATGAGTGTTGCCAAACTCTGTTTCAGCATGAATTTCCATGTCATGTTCTGGTCTAGGCCTTGCAGTTGATTCCCTTGGGGCCTTTGACAAATCATTGAATCTTGGAGAGCTTTAGTTTCCTTCTCTGTAAAGTGAGATGGGACTAGGTCTGGAAAGATTCTGGCCAGTGTTTACCATAGTATGATTCTTTGTAAATGTTAACATCACAAGTGATCTATAAGAAAATTTTAACTTCTCTCTGGTGCTAAATTAAAAAAAACCCATCTCAAGACATTTGATTAACTGAGCATATTTTAATTCTCATATCAGGGCTCTGGTGTTAGAAACAGATTGCAGTTCTGAGTTCTTCCCAGGGTGGAGGTCCGTTGCCCCCAGCAGGCACCCCCTGAGGGGAATCTGCAGTGAGCCAGGAGAGCCATGACAGCAGAGGGATGGGTGTGGGCCTTTTGCCACCGGGGCTTTCTTTCTGATAAGAGAACTTCCTGTATACGTGGATGTTTGTCATTGGTTCATTTGACAACCATAGTGACGGCCATAGAGATTGTGTCTGCAGAATGTGCATAAACAAGAAAGAGGTTTTCCTCCCCTAGACGTTTTATAAGCTTGAGTTGTTTTGGGGGAGTCACCTCATGCCCATACCCCTACTTTGGTCTGCAGTCCGGCAAGTTCTCCAGCAGCTCTCCAGCACCTCTGAGCCAGCCGCAGGGCCTGACCTATGCCGAGGACGCCACGGAGCACGAGAACATGAAGGCCGTGCTGAAGACCTCGTCACCCGCTGTGGAAGATGCCACCCCCGTACTGGGTGTCCGCACACGCAGCCGAGCAAGCCGAGGTAACTCCTGGCCCCCCTGGCCAGTTGCCCACCCATGGGGGGAGTCTGGTCCCCATCACAGGGGTACAGATTACTGTGTCCAGGGAGTATCTGCTAAGGGACCCCAGCTGCCCAGGACCACCAGTATTGCCATTGGCACTTTCCATCACTCACATCTTTGTGACCCCCTGCAGTACTTCATCTCCAAACCAAACAGCACTCCCACAGGTGTAACTTAGCTCACACAAGAGGAGTTATGATTCTGAATGAATACTTAGGGGTTAGAGCAGGCTGTCAGCAAACCACACCCTGGGCCCAATTTAGCCAGCCACCTATTTGGTAAATGGGGTTTTCATCAGAACCAGCCAGGCGTATCCATTTGGGTGTCATCCATGGTGCCTGAATGCGGTGCTGCCACAGTTGGAGTGGTTGTGGCAGAGACCTCAGGTTTTCACTAGCTGGTTCTGTGTAGAAGTTTGCTGGATTCAAGAATTGCTCCTTTTTGCCTTTTTTAATCTTTAGAGGCAATGAAGAAATGAAAACTACAGGTGGTAAAGACAGATAAGAATTTCTAGCTTTGTTTCATAACTTGGAAGGGGTAGTTTATTGAATTGAGAATTAAAGTGTATTATTCATCTGAGTGTGTTCAGTGGTGTTCCCCGCTCCAGCTGGACAGCACATGAACCCCTCCTCAGTTTCCTTACTGCCCACAACACAAGGCTCATGCTATTCATGCTGTTGCTTGGGTCCCCCTGTGGTCTAGTCCCAGCCTGTCTCCCACACTTGGCACTCACTTACCCCCACATTGCGGGCATCTCCCTTCTGGGAACCCAGTGTCTTCCTGAGCGCCCTCTGCTGTCCACTTTTCCTCTGCCTTTCCAGCCCCCATTCACCTCCAAAATCCACCTCCTCATCTCCTAGGGCCATTCCTTCCTTCCATGGACTCCTGAGCTGCCAATTCAGGCTGCCTCAAGATTACAGACTTTATCACTAAAGAAAATGAACTCCTGGAGGACAGGCTTTCCCCTCTTGGTGTTTTCTTAGTCCATACTATGTGCACAGCCAGAAGAAGGTATATGATTTGTTATCTCCAAACAGAGATGCTCTGGCAGGTGACAGGGGTTCTAGTCGTAAGTATACTGGGTGAAAAAATAGAACAGGCCAGGTAGACTGGGTTGCAGGTTAGCTTACCTAACACGGAAACTCAGTAAAGCAGTGAGTATGTGCAGTGCCCGTCAGGCATGCTCCCAAGCTCTGGAGAACATTCAGACTCACAGGATGACAGAAAGGCAGCTGGAATCTAGGGTTGCAAGCTTCGAGAAACCCCAAGGAGGCCCTTCAGTGACTTCTGTCTTTGTGGACTTACAATGCTTTTGGAATGTTGCTATTGTCAATTCTGTTGAATATAAAAAAAAGAATGATAGTAATAATAACTTCAACATAAAAGAAAAAATAAATGTAGTTTCAAGTGTTCTTTATAAGAAAATGGGTCACACAGTAGGCACTGTGGAAGTTCTTGTCAACCTGAGGACCACAAACTGCCATCTACGGAGGAGTCTTGAAAGGGCTTCCAGTCCCTAAGTTCCAGTGTTCCAAGTCCCTAAGGTTTATGTGGGATTCCCATAGTCGAGCTGCACCTCAGACTTTTTATGATATGACAAAATTTTTCTTATTTTATGTGAGTTCGATATCACTCTAGTTCCTTTCTCTGCTTCTTAGTGTTGGACTTTTAGCAGGATTTTTACTTTGATAGGCAGCTAAGAAGATGCCAAAAGAAGGGCAGCCTTCCTCCACCTTCACCCCAGTGTTATCCTGAGACATGGTAGCAAAGTCATATAATCTACTACAACCTTGATTCTCAAACTATCCCAAAAACTTGCAAATATTATTATTATATCAAATAATCAAAGACTGGGTTCTCTTGGATTTGGTTTTTCCAAACCCCCTGACTTCTAGGTAGTTTTGGTTGTGGAGTTAGAAGAAAATGCATAAATATTCTGCTTTAGCAATGAAAGGGCAGCCTTTTGGTGACCAACAGCAGAGAGACACAGTGGTGAAGAACCACAGCCCTGAGCACCCTATGTGGTACATTCTGATAATTTGACTTTTTTTTTTTTAAGACTTCTTCCTTTACTTTAGAGAGAGAACACGTATGGGGGTGGTGGGGGTGGTGAAAAGTGACAAAGGGAGAAGGAGAGGGAATCTCAAGCAGATTCCCCACTGAGTGTGAAGCCTGGGGCAGGACCCTATCTCACGACCCTGGGATCGTGACCTGAGCTGAAGTTAAGAGTCAAATGCTCAATCAACTGAGCCACCCAGGTGCTCCTGATTTTTTGCAAGGAAGAAGAGGTGTCCTTGTAGAAAAGACTATCTATGAAAGGCCTCCATTTCTTAGAAAAGCCAAGTAGTGATACAGAGAAGAAATGTGTAAGCCAGAAAGAGTATAAGAGGAGAGAAAAAATTAAGGAAGGTTAGACAGTGAAGAAAATAGTATCATTAAATGCTTAACAGTAGAGACTATTATTCTAGATGAAGCATAAAAAATAGATAAGAATAAACAAAACAGCTTTGCAGTGTTGTGGTGTGTGTGAAAGGAAATCACCTGTACCTGTGGCACTTAAAAAGGCCTAAGACCTTCCATGGATGAGTCTAGAGTCTCTGGGCCCAGCAGCTCTCAAAGGCTTTGTGTCCTGGCCAAACCATGGCCACCAAGAAGATGAAGGCCAGCACAGAGTTGACCACAGCCATCAGGAGTCTTGAGCCCCTGTACCTGGGTGGATGCAAGGGTAGCCTGATGGAAGCCATCTGGATGGAGATGGAGCCTAGTTCGTCCAATGGAATGACAGACTGTGCTAATTTTTAAAGAGAAAGGGATTAGAAAGGAAGGCTATTCAGTTTCTCTGCACATTCAGGAACTTATCCTTCCAGATGGCACAGAGTAGAGAGTGGCAGGCCACCACTTCCACTTAAGCAACTAGAATTTTTTTTTTAATGGCAAGAGCTTTCTTTTAAAAGCTATCAGTGAACTGTGAAGGGAAAAAGGACTAGACAAATGAGAGTTGTAGACAAGCTGAGCATGCCTCTCCAGGACACTTTGCCGAGTTTGGGCATAGGGTGAGAGTTGGAACCCACCACGGACAGAGAGACTCTAATAGGAGAGAGAAGCCATTAGAACGTCTAATAGCAACATGAGCCGGTATAAGGGATTGGAAGTAGAGGGTCTCCAAACTCCAAGACTCCAAATGTCTTCTCTAGGAGACATTTACTAAGTGCTGGGGCAGCATGGAGAGGGGGAGGTTGGGCCAGAAAGGCTGGAGGAAATCTCCGTAAAGGTCTGAGGAAACAAAGACAAGCTAGAGTAAGTAATCACTTTCAACAAATACATACAGATATTTAAAAACAGAGGTGGATGGATTCTTCATGAAAACTACAGTCTGGTCCCAACCCCATTCAGTACTTCACCATGTCTGCTCAACAGAAAAGAGTGAAGGTTGGGAAATGACACTGACCCCAGTCTCTGCATCCTTCTGTACACAAAGTGCAGTGCATAGTCCAAATTACTAGCCAAGACAAGAATATGAAAATGTGGGCACCTGGGTGGCTCAGGGGTTGAGCGTCTGCCTTCAGCGCAGGTTGTGATCCTGGGATCCTGGGATCCTGCATCAGGCTCACCCCATGGAGCCTACTTCTCCCTCTGCCTATGTCTCTGCCTCTCACTCTCTCTGTGTCTCTTATGAATAATTAAATAGAATCTTTAAAAAACAAAGAATATGAAAATGTGCCCAGAGAGGAAAAGGAGGCAGTAGCAGCAGATCCACAGGTGGTCCATATATTTAAATATGTAGCCAAGGTTTAACCACTACAAAGTTAAAGAACATAAAGGAAATTAGAGACAAATTGATTAAAGGGGGGATCATTTCAACAGCAAATTGGAACATATTTTTAAAAGGAATCAAAGAGACATTTGAGAACTGCAAAAGGAATAACCAAAATAAGGAAATCAGTGGATGAGTTTAACAGCAGACTCATCTCAGCAAGAGAAAGGATTAGTGAATTCCAAGACAAGTCATTAGAAAATGTACAAAGTGAAGCATAGTGAGGAAAAAATGTATAGAACAAAATGTAAGGTCTCACCTATGTGTAATCAGAGCAGCAGAAGGAGAAGGATAAGAAGCAATAATTGAAGAGCTAATGGCTGAGAATCTCCTAATGCTGATGATTAATATCAACCCACATATTGAAGAAACTTAGCAAATCTAAGGAGAATAAAAAGAAAACTTTGCCTGTAAAATATAGGCAGACTGCTGAAAACCAATGATGAAGATAAAATCTTTTTAAAAGCCAGATGGAAAAGATAAATTACCTTCTAAGGTACAACTATCAGAATGAGGGCTCACTGTTATCTGAAGCTATGGAAGTCAGAAGAAAGTGAAATGACATCTTCAAACTGCCAGGAAGAAAAGTTTTAGACCTATAAGTTTGTATCCACGGAAATTCTTGTAGAAACAGAGGACAACTTTTATTACATTAAAAGATAATCTCGGGATCCCTGGGTGGCGCAGTGGTTTGGCGCCTGCCTTTGGCCCAGGGCGTGATCCTGGAGACCCGGGATCGAATCCCGTGTCGGGCTCCCGGTGCATGGAGCCTGCTTCTCCCTCTGCCTGTGTCTCTGCCTCTCTCTCTCTCTCTCTCTCTCTCTGTGTGTGTGACTATCATAAATAAAAAATTTAAAAAAAGAAACTTCTTAAAAAAATAAATAAATAAAAAATAAAAGATAATCTCTATTTTGATATAATCATCTCACTTGTATACTATTTCCTTAGGTTAGATTTTTAAGGGGAAAAAATAAGTTACAGTGTATACTTCAAACCGCAGTTTGCATTTTTTTGTTGAAATGTAGTTGACACAATATTATATTGGTTGCTCGTGTACAACATTGTGATTCAACAAGTCTATATTATCAATTTACATATTTTAAAAAATGAAGTCAACATAAAGTAATATGGTGCTATCATAATCTATAATGCTTCATTCCTACATTCTCAGTACATGTAAATGTCTTCCAGGATGCCTGGGTGGCTCACTCAGTTTAGCATCCAACTCTTGACTTTGGCTCAAGTCATGATCTTGGGGTCACAAGATCAAGCCCCAAGTCACGCTCCACACTCAGTGGAGGAGCCTGCTTGAGATTCTGTCCCCCTCCCTCTGCCCTCACTTCCCATCCCTGCTCACATGTGCACGAGCTCCCTCTCTCTCTAAAATATATAAATCTTAAAAAAAAAAAACAATAAATATCTTGCTAACACTTAGAAACTGTGGTGAGCCAGTGGCCTCTTGGGGTCTGTAAAAAGTATAGGGCAGAGTTTCCTTGATGCTATATGTGGGCACAAGATTCCAGGGGAAAAATCCTATGTGTTCTTCCATATAGGTAAAATTCCTATATGGAAAGAATGTACGTAAACAGTTATTTGGCAAGAAAGTAACCAAGGAGTGGGGGGATAAAAAAGCAGAATTGGGACTGAGGTAATAAAAGAATGATATCATCACAAAACCAAGTCTGGCAATCCTAAACATATGGCAACACGTCCCTCTGAAGCATTTCCTGACATTACAGTGAAAGTAGATCCCTAGGGATGTTTAAGATGGGAAGAATAGGTAATTCTTAGTAGGAAGATCAGATGATGCCTTCATTTTTGGCCCAGTGCTTTGAAAATGTATTATGAGCAAATACAGTTGATTGAAACTTGTGCATTTTTGGAAGGGTAGCTTTGGCATTTTAAAATAAGAAACAATTACAAATCAGTAGGTAAAAGGGAAAACGGTAAATTGCTGGGCAAAACACAATTGCGCTGTTGATTGCTCTGTCTGATTTGAGGAAGACCATTGTTCAGAAGCTCCAAAGGGTCCCAGGGTGAGAATGGTGCTAGTGTAAGACCTCTTGCCACCAATAAGACCACCTGGACCATCCTGGGAATGCAGAAAAATTCAACCATTTCAAAAATTCTTTTCTGAGAGAAGCCTATTTTTTTAAAAAATTTTTATAACCATTTTTAAAAAAGATTTATTTATTTGTTTGTTTATTTATTTATGATAGAGAGAGAGAGAGAGGGGCAGAGACACAGGAGGAGGGAGAAGCAGGCTCCATGCTGGGAGCCCGTTGCGGGACTCAATCCCGGGACTCCAGGATCGTGCCCTAGGCCAAAGGCAGGCGCTAAACCGCTGAGCCACCCAGGGATCCCCGAGAAGCCTATTTTTAAAAGGCTTCTAGGATGCTGAAAAATCTAGTCTGATGAAATCAAGTACCTTTGGGGATAAGCAGATAAAGTACAATGTATGATTTTTGTAAATGCCAGTGCTATAGCTGTGCTCCCATTCGTACAACAAATGTTTAAAATGACATCAACAACAACAAAAAAACTTTGTCATTGGAAAACATATTGACCTATAGCCACAGGTCTCGGTGGGCATGTGGTGTCCCAGGAATCCTGCTACTCCTTTTGCAAAGTGTGAATTATTTATGTATGCAATTCAGCAATATGCATTTTATTGGCAGAAGTTAGGACTAAATTATAGCGTATTATGTCTTTACTGTAAAATTTCGACCATGAACGTATGTCACAAAAATCACAATCTACTGAACTGTGATCAGCTATTCCTATTGCAATCAATATCCAAATGTCAGAAGTATTTCCAAATAAGTTTGGGAATGGAACTCAAGAACTTCAGATAAGTATTTACTAACTTTTTTTTGCCTGTGGTTTGAGGAAAGCTGACTGTTCTTCAGCTTCATCTGGACCTTATACTCCAAATACCTGTGTTCCATAGACATAGAGTCTGAGAACACCCACCTACAGGCTTCTGAAATTGTATGTTTATTATAAAGGGTGGTGTAAAAATAAATAAATAAATAAATAAAGGGTGGTGTATATGGAGGAAATTCTCAAATTTGAGCATACTGCACATTTATCTTCTTACCAGAAGCATATTTCCCATCTTACAGAAGAGGTTTCACAAGGAAGTTGATCTATCGCAAAAGCATAGTTCTTGATCTGTTAGAATAGCATTCATTTCTCACTGTTGAACATGACTTGGGAGCTCACATTTATGTGATGCTTTCTTCTTATCTATAGGCAGATGCTTTTATGCCAGACTTAGACATGGCCTATCTTAATATATAGGTAAGTTACTTAAAATGTGTTTTTCTGGTCAAGGACCAGAGAAAAATTTATGTCAGTTCCCCCTTGCTAGTTGAAGAAGATAATCTTGTCATGATTTTTAAAGGTTAAGTAATCCAGGGGCACCTGGGTGGCTCAATTGGTTAAGCAGTTGATTCTTGATTTTGGCTCAGGTCATGGTCTCAGGGTCATGAGATCAAGCCTTGTGTTGGGCTCTGCACTCAGCGAGGAGTCTGTTTGAGATTCTCTCTCCTTCTCCCTTTGTCCCTACTCATACTATGTGTTTGCTAGTGTGCACTCTCTTTCTCTCTCTCTGTAAAAATAAACCTTTAAAAAAATGTTTTTAAGATTTTATTTTTATTTATTCATGAGAGACACACAGAGAGAGGCAAAGACATAGGCAGAGGGAGTAAAGCAGGATCCTTCTGGGGAACCCAGTACATGGGACTCAATCCCAAGACCCCAGGATCAGGCCCTGAGCTGAAGGCAGATGCTAAAGCACTGAGCCACCCAGGTGTCCCTAATTTTTTTTTTTTTAAAGTTAAGTAATCCAAAGATGAACTGTTACAAAGCCTACTGATTTCTATTTAACTAGAAGAGAGGTTAGGGTTAGTTGACAGTCACTAGGCACATACAGCCATGGATGAAAGCTGAGTTAACACGGATCTCCAGACATTACTGGGCGTACATCACTGAGTACCTGATGTGTTCTGTGGTGTGATGTCTGCCCTCCCACCCTCACGGGGCCTGTGGAGGCCTCCGGTTGCAGTGTCACAGGGTAGTATTAGGTCAGTGCTCCACGGATGTGTGAGTGGGAGTAGCCGCCACAGGTCACAGTAGTGGCCCTGCAGTGGGGGACGGGCGACTACCCCCAGATCTGGCTGTGACCCATTGCTGACACTGGAAGAGTAGAGTTGGCATTTTCTCTAGTGTCTTCCTTCTCTCTGAGTACGTGGCACCCTCTGGTTGTTTCATTCTTCAGGATCCGCTAGTTCGTGGACTATGGGAACCGATGAGTCCCCTAACGTCACGGATGATGCAGCCGATGAGATCATGGATCGCATCGTCAAGTCGGCCACCCAGGTGCCCAGTCAGCGAGTGGTGCCTCGGGAGAGGAAGCGCTCCCGGGCCAACCGGAAGTCTCGTAAGTGCCTTGGAGCTGGGGTGAGGGACTTGCCCTGCAGGGACCTGCCCTCCTGTTCCCTAAGCCCTGGGAAGGGCAGACGCTCAGAGGCTGGCTCCAGCCAGTTGTCAGTGATGCCTGGAGGGTCCACCCCAGCTCATCAACGAGAGGTTTCCTGGTTGACTATCAGCATTGCCACTGTGGAGGAGGAGGGTGCAGCCACACCCATCCAGTGCATTTGCCACTTCTGGGCTGGCCTCCTTCAGTTCTCACTCTGTTCCCAGGAGGGTCTGAGAGACCCTTTAATACCTCTGGTGTGCAGGCTGGGTGCGGGGATTAATTGCCAAGCACTGCCCCAGGTGCTTTTCTGAGGCCATGTTTCTGCATCAGGGGCCACTTTCTAGCTGAAGATGATTCCCCGCTGTTCACAAACATGTCAAAGGCAAAAAACAATGATTTTATGGTCATTAGGGTGCTTAGAATACTTAATGCCAATCTAGGTTGACCAGTTTGGTTTTGTTTCTTTTGGTATCAAAATGAGAATTCCACTAAATCAAAGGGACTGATTTTCTTTGTCTGAGCCCGCCGCCTGCTCCTGCCCATGGAGTGATGGGCATGGGGCTGCCTCTGCGGGCACCATGCTAGCTCTCAAAGGGGCTGCTCTCCGTAAAGAAACAGAGTTCCTCTGTATCGTTTGACCTGTGCCTGCAATAGCTGTGACCCTTGCGTGTTTTAGGAAAGAGCTCAGCCCCTGAGCTTTGGCTGAATGCTGGGTCACTCAGCTCAGGAGACCAGCTTCAGTCTCCATTGGCTCTGCCTCCAGGAACAAGAGATGGTGATGAGCAGAGGGATTTATGGCCATCAGAAGAAGGAAGTCTGGCTACCTCTGCCTATACTGTCTCCAAAAAGTGAAAGGAGAGTGATTCCAGGTAGACTCCAGAGTCCAGTAAGAATTCAGACTCTGTTTGGTGCCACTTTGAAAGTCACACAGAAGGTGATTAGGGTTTGAGGCGCAGAGCCCAAGAGAAAGAGCTGACAAAGGATGCCAGGCCAGGGAATGGCCTCACAGAAGGGGGTCATTGCTAGGCCAGAGACCTCAGAAAAGGAGACCGCATGAGACAGTGACCTGGCCAGTCCCCGGAGACTAGGTTATGTGCTCCTCCCTCAGGTTATACGTCAGTGTTGGCAAAAAGTGTAGGCCCTGCCCTCTGGTCTAGAGAGAACCAGATTCTTCGAGAGACACATAATGTCACTGGGAACAATAACACAGTCATAATTAATTTTCCTCTTCAATCTGGCCAGGGAGATATTTTGCCTGTTTTTGTGGTTGACATAAACTAATTTCCTGTGGTATCGTTTCCATTCCAATCTTATGCAAAACAGCCGTATATTCTTTTTATTTAGCCAAACACATTTTATTCTGCGATGCAGTTACTACAACAAATACAGCCCTGAATGTATGTAAGTGTTTATCTGTAACAGGTTTAATTTATTAGTAATGGCACCATCAACAGAAATTTAAGACAGGGAAAAGTTACTTTAATTTCTGTTTAAGAGGGATGATAAACTCCAGCTTTCTCGCAAGAGGTTAAAGGAATGAGAAAAAAAACAATTTGCAAAATCGATGTGAAGTTTCGTGGCTTGGGCCTCCCTCTCAAACAATGCTGTATTTGATTTGATTGTTTAATGGCCGTGATGAGGCAAGTGGGTAATGAATAACCAACGTATTTGGGCTCTAACTCATTTGGCTAAAGACAGTAACAGTTCAGCTATTGCAGGAAACCAAACAGAATCCATCCCATAACCTAGAAATTTATGACCTCCAAGCCACTTGAGGATCCTCCAAGATAATTAAATGTCTGCTCTTGTGTTTGATGCTGGTGACTAAGACTGCGCACGCCAAGAGTCCTGCTAAAGCTTGAAAAATGCAGCCGGTGGGGATACAGTGAGGGCATCTTAATTGATTTGCAGGTTCCCATGGCTCAGTTCTGCTTTTCCAACTGGTGACAACCCAGGTCTCATTAAGTGTTTTGAATTGTCCAGTTGATTTTTAGCCTGTGAAATGGTTGATCCAATGCACTTCATGTGCCTGCCCCCAATTCTAGCCAAGGTTCTCTGATGCGCTGGTGGAGGAGAACATTCTGGGAGGTTCTTGTTTTTTTGTTTTGTTTTGTTTTTTTGTTTTTCTTATTTTGGTTTCTCTGTTCACCATATCGGGGCAGCTATTTTGTCCCAGGGCTGTTTGTTCTCTTAGGCATCCTGGATGTTGGCCTTTTCTAGAAAATCCTGAAACTAAATGGCATTTGAAATATCCTTAGCAGTGTGATTCTGCAGGATGGGCCCTAGTGGTTGGTAAGGAGGGGGAGCTGCTCCCCATGTTCTTTTCTCTTGGACCTTTCTTTGGAAGGAGGTCTCTGTGCAGCTGGCTGGCTGCATATGGCCACTCGCCCAGACTATCCCTGAACAGAACAGGATTTAGGGACTCATAGTGGTCCCTGTCTGTTCCCTTTGCCCAGGGGAGCCAGCTCTTGTCACAGTAGAGAGAGGCCGGGTACCATTTTCCCACTGAGTTTCCTTCTGAGGTGGGGGTCTGGGCCCCATCTGGGACATGACCATGAAGTTTGGACACAGAGCTGTATTTTTATAAAGATGTGATTACTTTGATGTGACTCACAGATAAACTGGCCAATTTCTTGGCTAGTTAAGATCTTAAGGCTGGTCACTCTTATATGAATAGTTTCTCAGTGGAAAGAGCCAGAAGTCCAGTTCCAGGGACTGCTGGGAAAGGAGCACAGAACCTTGATTTGATCTGGCCCCCTGACCTTCATTCCTCCGCCCACCATGACTGCCTCCTCATCGTGTCATAAATCTTCAACATCCCTCTCAAAGGGCATGTGACATAGCTCATGTTGATTTGATGTAACTAAAATCTTATTTCTTTTACAGAATTTTGAGGGATGTAACCACACTCTTTGTTAAGTAGAATATCATGGAGAAAGAAAACCATCAAATCTGAAAAATTATTGAATTTGTTTTAGGGAAAACAGGAGATATGCCTCACAAAATACGAGATCCAGCCCTGGATCTGATCAGTACACAACTTAGTTCAGTTATCTCTGCTTCTTTAAAGTGGTATTTGGAAATACCCAAGAATTTTCCCATTAATCCCATTAAAAAAGTTTCCCTGCATTTTGTTTAGTTTTTGCTTACTGACTGTGAATCAATTTTATATTATTTTATAGGGCAAGCTAATGATGGTAATAAAACAGAGGTTTTAAAACTAATGCTCTTGCAGTACAGTAAGATGTTAGTGGAAAGGACCAAAATTTCTCAAATGTTCATCTTCTCCACCACCCCTTCACTCCTATTTATTCAGCCTCTAATTATTCTTAGACCTTATTACAGATGAACTGACCCTCTAAAGATAACTGAGACTGTCCCCCTGCCCCATGTATCCAGGACACAGGATAGGAGGACAAAAAGAAGAAATCCAAGAGAGGACCAGAAGCCTCTTCCCCGACCCCAGTGGGGAGTCGCTGCATGATAGAGAGCCAGCTGGACCGTGTGCGCCCCTGGGGAGGGGTGCCACCACCAGTGCTTCCTCCACGCTACAGGAGTGGGTGACCACAGCAGCACGGAGCTGATGGTGGCTGATTTCTTACATCCTACCTAAAGCCCAATTTTAAGAATGAGAGCAGGAAATGGGGAGGGCATTTGCAGCCTGTGCTCTGCATCAGGAGGGCCTTAGGGGTGGAAATGGACAGACACCGGGAAGAGACTCGGAGGGATTTGCCAGGCATGGGGGACGGGGGGATGGAGGGCACAATCAGAGTCTGGGAACTTGGAAGAGAAGAAAGGCCCAAACCAGAGAGGTGCTGTCAGAACTGCCAACAGACCCCAGGTCACCCAGGCCCTGAAGGCAGTTCAACGCTAGGGTGTGTAGGCCTCATACCCAAGCCCACAGGCCGGGCCAGAGGTCAAGACTGTGATGCAGCAAGAAGCTCAGATAGAAGCTTCAGCTGAAAGAGGCAGATGCAGGGAGAGTTTGGAAATATTTTATTGTGTTGGATGGCTCTTGGTTGTTTCATGTTCAGACAAATCACCCTTCCGGACTGGCAGCTAGCACACTGGAGAAGAAGAAGCTGGCTTATATGTCTTCCCCCAAGTCTGGGTGCCAGGCACCCATTTGGCTCAGAGTGGAGGTTCAGGAGGAGGGAGGAGCAGGGAAAAGAGGAACCCGGGAGCGAGTCTGTCCTGCTTGTGAAAGCTGTTCTGAAAGCAAAGCAGGAGGGTTCCTGTAAGGGGGCTTTGGAAGGTGCCAAGCACCTTCGCGACATGAAGTTAGTCCATTTCTTTGCCTTTGCTACCCAGCTCAAACAGAACCCGTTTCCGCGTTTGGAATGTACCCATTTGTACAACAGAGGAGGAGGTGGGGTCCCTCTTAACTCCCGTGGCCCCCCTGAGCCTCAGGCTGCTGTAGTCCAGTGAGGCCAGCGGCTGTGAGCATTGAGTGAGGTACCTCTGATGGGTTCCCACTGTCCTCCCTCTCTGGCTCTGTCATGCTGCTGCCCAAGGGACCCCAGCCAGGTGGGAATATGAAGCTGCTGGCAGGTGCATGAGGGCTGCTGTGTTGAAGTCACACAAGAGCCAGTGCCCAAAGACCACACCTACCCAGCCGTCAATCTGCTCCCAGCACCCACCTCACTGGGCCACCTGGGATTAGACCAGACCCATCTTCACCCCTCCTTTTACCCCCCAGGGTGCTAGTTTCACAGGCTCATACCTGTGCACCAAAGTCATGGTACTTGTCTGGCTCTGCGTACATCTCTGATGGAGAACTGCCATGCTGGACTTTATCTGGAAAGGAGGAAGGCAGTTTTGTCCTGCCCAGGAAATAATGTTGAGAACGCAGGAGTCTCTGACTCTTGAACCCTCTTCCTTCTTGTCTCCAGAATGCCCCAAGTTCCTGCAGGCTCTCCCAAAAACAATGGAGAGAAGTAGTTTCGTGTCTCTCTTCCCTCACCCCTCGCACCGCTCCTATGAGGCAGGCTGTTTTTGCTTCTGAGCTGCTTGCTTCTGTTCAGGGCCTGCCTAGGAGTGACAAGGACTATTGTGGAGTCCTGGATGTGAAAGCAGTCACGGGCTAGCCAGAGGGAGGTCTGTAGAGCCAAGACCATGGCCAGGCCCGTGGTTCCAGAAAGTGCTTGCTGCAATAAGTATTTCCAAGAGTTGTCTTCTTGTGGGGGAACTTACTCCTGTGTGAGGCAGAACTTGGAGAGTTCGACTCTGTTGTCACAAAGGCCATTGCCTTCCTGAGGACCTGCCTTTCCCTGTGTCTCAGGTGGCAGTGATTTAAGTCGAGACTCCAAACCTGGGCTGGCCAGCAGAATCTCCTGGAAAAGGTTAAAATGCAGTATGTGGGCCTCTCTTGGAGACTCGTGTTCAGTGCTTCTGGGCTGAGGTTCAAGCTGGATTTAAATCAACCAGGTTTGGGAACCTTTAGTTTTTGTTATTATTCTGGGTTTTGTTGTTGTTGTTTTTATTGCCATTTAACTTTTTATTATTTTGAAAGAGTTTTAGAGTAATAGACAAGTTGCAAAAAGAGTCCACTTGCCTTCTATCCTTCACCCAGCTTCCTCTCATGTTAACACCTTGCATAACCTAGGACAATTTATTGACATTAAGAATTAACCTTGGTACAGTACTATTAGCTGAACTAGGGGCTTCATTCACATTTTACCAGTATTTCCATTAATGTCCTCTTTCTTTTCCACTACCCTACCCAGACTGTTCCATTACATTGAGAAAAAATGTTTCCTCTGATGAGTGGAGGACATTTTAAGAGCTCAACACTTTTGAAAAAAGTACTGGTCAATTATTTTGTGGAATGCCTGTTGTTTTGGGAAACCTCTCCTTCTAATGGACAGATTTATGAGGAAAAACCAGATGGAGGGTAGAAAAAGAAGTCAGATGGCTAGATAATTGACATTGACAAAACAAAATGAACCAACCCATAGAAAGTCTAATACGGAATCAATCATCGTGCTAGAGCTTAAAACAGTTCCCTACATTTAAGTCCAAAGAGGCATGACTGCACCTGCTATTTTGGCTCCACTCAGTGGATGGGTCCCTCAAGGAACAAGCTGTGAGTAAATAGTCTTGTTACTTCTCAACCACCAAGTACATACACTTAGGATCTCTTAAAGTCCTGATACTAGTTGCCATAGTCCTAGACACATTGCTCTGTGTACTTGTTAGAAAATCTTTAGTAGAATCTTAGGGATTACAAAAAAAAGCTAAATTATTTCCAAACTGTTTGGCATTATGTGCAAAAGAGAAAAAACTATTGTCAATGATCTAAAGGTGCAAGAGTACAAATAGATTTCTGCCGGATGGAAGTAAAACTCAGTGGGTGACCCATAGGTAGGAAAGATTGTCCAAATGTGTCCTGCTGAGGCTTCAGCAGGGCACAGCCATTTCCAGGATGTCTTGGCTGAAATTCCTCTGCACCACTAACTGTGTGCACTCTGCCAGGGACTTAATCTCTCTATGCAGTCTGTTCACTTGCTGGAGAAATAACAACAGGACTCTTCTCATGGGGCTTCCAAAGGGAATAAATGGAATCATCCAGGCTCACCCTCAGTAAATGGGAGGTTGCCATCACTGCTATTCTCAGATTCAGCTCATTTTTAGCAAAGAGCCACCTGAGAGCACTTTGTAGGATCAAAATATCTTTCAATTCTAGGGATAGGGAGAGAAAAAGAACTTAGGGTTTTTCCCCTGAATCTCCAGACAGCCCTGTGCCTCATGTTGACAGCAGATGCTCTCCTGTGTCTGATCCCACTGCTGTCACTGCTGCATCATGGAGCCGTCACAAATGCCTGGGGCAGAGAGTGGCTGCTGGTGCCAGCAAAGTGACCCGTGCCATCTCTGGAAGTGCTGCGAGGCAGACAGGGATAAACATTGCCATGGTCTGTTCTCTGTTAAGCAGCTACAGGGAGGGGAGGCCATCATGTGTGACAGGCTGGGGAGCAGCTACCCTACAGCCAGATCATTTAAGTGGGAACCCGGAATGGGGGGTGGAGGGACCCAGACATCATCTTATCAGACATATGCCAGCTCCCCAAGTTTAGTACTTGGGAAATCCCCTACTTGATAGACTTGTTTCTATTGTACAGGTTCCATACCCTGTCAGCCCATTTGCTGGTCCCCTCATTTTCTTATATCCTGGTCCTTTTTTGCTTTCCAGAAACTGAGAGCCAACACCCCCATCCAGACAGGGTCTGCTAGTCTGAGCATTTCTCCTCATACCGTGCCCCTGTCAGCCCTCTGCCTCCCTGATTGCAACACTAGGTTCAGGGTAGAGGCCCAAGTAGCATTTGCTGAATGAATGAATGAATGAATTGATGAGCAGGCAGATGGATGAATGGATCCCAAAGAGGCCCTTTCTATGCATAATTTGAATCAGAGCACAAAGCCGATTTCAACTGATTATCTTCATTTCACACATCTTTTCAAGTCATAATGTGAATTAACTTTGACTTTTTTAACAAAGCAAGAATTCAGATTCTTTTTTTTTTTAATTTACTATTATTATTTTAAGGGTTTGGATTCTTAAGGTCTTTGGGGGTTACTACATTTACTATATTTATGATGGAGTGGTTGTATTCATTATGAGAACTTATCTGAATTGTCATGAAGGCCCACAGAAAGTAGGATTCCATTAATGGGGCAGGTTTTTCTATGAATACCTTTTTAGAGACACCCAGCAAGCAAAGAGACCTGGCCTATACTGGCTTCCCGCCCCCCCCTTGCCCCCCCCTTCCCCCCCCCAGCAGAGAACACCTGAGCCCAAACAGAAGGGGCCGGGGTGGGGGGGCTCCTCAAAACCAAGAGTTGGCAACCAGGCTGAGGGTACAGCCTCTGTGCAGTCAGGCAGTAGGGCCGAGGCAGCACTATTATACTTGGCTCTGTTCCCTGAGCCTGCCCTGGAGAGGCTGGCCTAATGCCCGTATCAGGGCGAAGATTATTGCACATCCTTTAAAGTGCCAGGGCTCTTATTCGAATAGTTGCACCAAATGAACTGAGCACCACAGTTACAGGACTAAAGCAAATGCAGGAACAGGTGTTAAGGAAGCACCTTTAAACGTCCCCCTATAACATGCTTGTCGGTTCAGAAGTCTTCTGTTGTCATTTAGTCAAACACGTACACCTAAAGGCTCAAAGATTACAGTTCATAGACTCATGTCCGTGCCACCTTCTGTGCCTAATGAAATTCAAGGTGCCCTGCTCATGCAGCATGGACTTCTTCAAGCAGAGTCTTGGAAGTGAGGTCTTAGCAGTCTTTGTCAAGAATGAGAAACATTTTGTCTTATTTTCTGCCATTAAAATTATCTTTCTTTAACACACACTTGAAGGAGTGTTTAAAGAACATAAAAGGTTATAACCAACTAGTATTTTTATTGCTGCCCCATAGAACAAATTCCATTACTCAGTTAAATGCAATCTGCCTCCAGCCGAGGCTCTGGAGCCAAACATTTTGTCTGGACGAGTTAGACAGTCTGGAGCCTAGGGGCCAGGAGTGGGGGGTGGGGACAGAGGGTGAGCCAGTGCAGGAGCTGCTGCAGAAGGATGGCTGGGGAGCCCGGGGCTAAGCTTGAAAATACAGTAGTGTGTGGTGGCATGAATTGAGGGTAACCTTCAGCACAGATCTTTGCGTCTCCATTTGTGTCAAATCCACACTTGATGTCTGTGGGTCTTTCATCAGTGTTGCAATTCTTTAAGTCCCAGGCACACAGTAGGCTCTCCATGAAGTATTTGTTGATTGACCAACTGATGGGATAGGTGTTGGCTCCCTATTCAAAGTACTGATTTCTGGGAGAGAAGAAACCATTTATTAATAGACCCTGTCTGTTCTACCAGATTTCCTCAGATCCTTTGTCCACAGCCTAAGTGGGCTTTTGCTTAGAGGAGGTTGGTAAGGCATGGAGTGTGGGGTGTTGCTTGCAGACACATGAGCTGGGATCCTGGTATCTGTATCCTGTGAGGCCTCCCCTTGACAAGGAGGACACAGGCCCTGTGATCACAGTGGGTGTGGAGAGTTGGTCTGGCATGGGAAGATGAGAAGATGCTAGGGTGAGCTTTACTTTCTCCACATTCTGATCAAGGGCCTGCCTGCCCATCTGGGTCCTCTGGCCGATTTAGGATTTAGGGTTGAAGGTATATCCATAACACATCTCTTCTGAAAATAGAGCAACTCCCCAAACTCTGTATAACCTTATGTAGAGAGTAGGCCAAATACAATTTATAAATTAGGGGAAATGTAATTAGGCAACCTTTCAAATGAAAGGACTGGTCTTGGAAGGGACAGCTGCCTCCTCATTCACCCTTAACCAGCCTTTATTTTGACATCACAATTGATCAACACTAAACAATGGGAAAACCCATAATGCCAAGCTAAACACAAGCCAGTTCTTAGTCAAACACAAGCACTCCTCCACCTGCCAGTTATAAGCCCCAGAGAAAAGGGTCACTGGTCCTTCTTGAGCCTTGTGTGTTTCACAGAAAACATCTACCAGATCCAGTCAGAAGTTTGGCAGTTTGCTCCTTGGCATCCAGTCCATAAGGAGTCACTAGTTATTGTCTCCAGAGGCCCTTTGATGAGTTGAGACTGAGACCCGCCATGCTCACAGAGACTCGTCCTGTCCGCTGGCCCTTGTCCTGTCCTATGAACACCTTGCTCTGCAGGCCAGGTCCCCAGCCTCATGGCTCATCCTGCAGATTTGTGGTGTTATCTTACCTAGTTCACATTTATTGGACCTTGCATTTCCCTATGCTCCGTAATGACTGTTCCAGCTTCCTTGTGCTGGCCAGAAGCTGCGCTCTCCACATGCCATCTGTACTTTCTACTATTGCACTCATTTCTCAGAAACCTTGTCAGCGTGGGCCTCCCTTCTCCCCTCTTACAAGGTCAGTTCCTCCACTTGGCTCTTCAAGTTGGCTTCTTGCAGCCCCCAAATGTGTCCTGCCTTGGCAGATAGATAGCCAGGCACTTCAGCAGGAGCAGGATGGGGCTGAGAATCTGTGAGCCCTATGACTACTCTGGGGAGACCTGGGGTGCAGGAGGGGTGTCGATAGACTACCATGTGCTGCTTGCTAACACCTCCCTGTCTTCTCATCTCTTTGTGATCTGTGGGTGCTGCTGCAGTGCGAAGGACCCTGAAGAGTGGCCTGACTCCAGAAGAAGCCAGAGCCCTGGGCCTGGTTGGTACCACAGAATTGCAGCTGTGACACCTGTGGGCACTCTAAGAGGTGTGCCCAAGAGTGCAAACTCCTGCTGGACAGAATCCCCCCAAGTTGGGAGTGAAGAGACTCGACAATAACATCGGAAGGTTCCAAAGGGGAGTGTCCATTTCTGGATGTCCACCTGTGGCCTGCTGGGCATTGATGGGACTCTTGTCAGACTCTCCTTCACACACTTCCTTCATTGTGTCAGCTGTGTTTCTCTTGTTTCCTTGACACCTGGTTTAGTAGTTCCAAAGCGTGACACCTTTTCTGTGCAAGGAGCAACCCTTTTAAAGAGCAGATCACTTCTGTCACAGTTCCTGTGGTCATGTGAGGCAGTTTGATTAGGTTCACAGACTGGGTCTCTCACAACACCAAAATATCCAGATGTAAACTCCAAAATTGTACACAAAAAGAAAGCACAGATTGTTTACCAGTTGTGGATTTTAGATGTACTAAATGTTTATACAAATTCATAAATGTACACCATGTTTCAAATACTAAATAAATTAGAGTTTAATGCCATAACTGGAAACTTTTCTTCTCTTGGGTGTAAGGCCTTAAACATCTCCACAGGCTCACCTCCTTCTGAATCAGTAAAACCTTTTCTCAGGTTCATCAGAGGATTCTGGCTTGGAATGGCCTGGGCCCTTTGGCTTTCTTGTTGTTTGTTTTTTTGTGTTAATAGAGTGAGAAGTGCCTGACAATGTGCTCTTTGTAACTACTTATTAATTAGGCATCAGCGTTTGTTGTAGGATATGCTACAATGACCTCATATAGATTACCTTTCCCATGTACTTTGTTTTGCTCCTTTGGAATGCTGATGCAAAATTAGAGTAGCATTTAAAAACAACTATTCTGCAACTCTCGCTTACGTAGAATTCATTTTCTCAAAAAATTTACTAAGTCCCAAAACAAAATGGAAATTTAAAATTTTGTCTACAGAGAACTCAGAGTGACAAATCTAGTCCTTGGCACTTGAGAACAGGTCACCAGAAGCTAACGTGTCAGTGGGGAAGGCACTGGCAGAGGCTCTGAGGGACCACAGAGCCACAAAGAGGTGACTGGTGCCTGGGTGCTGGCTAAACCTCCACAGAAACCCCTCAGCCCTCTGTTGGCACAGTTCCTGGTGTGGAACCTCTGTATCTGAAAGAGGGAGAGGTAAACCTCTGCCTAGGTAGATCATCAAGCCATTAATTCCATGTCTGTGTCACTTTTAAAACCTTTGTGACTCTGTTCCTAAATCTGGGTGTATGTGATTTACAGACAAGATGTAGTCATATTGTCTGAAGAGCTAAAGAGAAGATATTCACCCCACAGGCCTCCATGACTGTGTCCCTGCCACCCCCTTTCTGCATCTCCACTCGACTGAGAGAGTAGAAGCTCTTTAGGTATTGGTCAGATAATGTGCGATGAATATAAGTATCCAGGAGAGCCTGGAATCTGCCAAGAGTAGGTTGTATATTACAGGCAATTGAGTTTAATCACTTTATCAATAAAGATACATAGGGTATTAATGCTTGCTTTCTTACAGTTCGAAATAATGTGTAATATTCTGATGTGATTCAACAGTTCATCAGAGCATTTGCCTGTTACCTCTGCACTGAATACAGACCTAGAATATCTGTATCACTGGGGATTGGGATGTGTGAACCAAAAGGAAGGTGCATTTTTATTGCACCATTTAGTGAACAGATACTTTGATGTCGTTTTGGAGGCCCTTGGTGTTCTGCTGAGAGTTACTGCTTTGGAATAAAAGGTTACATTCAGAAGGATGTGACTGAATAAATCTCAAGTAATTTTATTTTAGGGATTAAAAAATTCTCAGATGAAGCAAGCAAGGTCACTAATTTCTTGGTTACAGCGAGGTAAAGGGAGTCTCTTTTTATTGGGAACTTGGTTTAGTAGTTTTTAGTGAAATTGAAGGATTATTCCTGTTGCTCATTTCTTCCTTCCTTGTTGCCACTTTGGCTGCCTCTATTAGCAATTCTTGTTTTTCCTTTTAACACAGGAGGTTAAGTTTCTCTGAAAGACCTTTGAGAAACATTAAATGAATAGTCCCTTACCCTAGGAGATGCTTTGCTACTCTTGCTGGTCATCAGCATAGATATTCTCATGCCTCTTTTTTAATTTAGGTTGAAATTACAGAACTGCCAGTGAAGAAGGCAATGTCTTCTGTTAAAAATGCCTGAGTTTTAGTTTCTTTGGAATCTTAAGGTTTTTTTCTATTAAAAAAATAACTTACTAAGGGACTTGGGGATGGAAGGGAGGATGCACAGGGCCCAGGAGGGCTGAAGACTCAGGCTTGTTTTCTTCTAAGTCCCTCATTGAACACAGTGCAGGAACGAAGAGCAGGATCAGAGTCAGGAGACCTGGTTTCTGAGCTCCTAACCTGTGGTGGCTGCCACACTGTTCACTGCTTCCAAATCTACCATTTCTGTGCTCATGGCCCTGAGATAGTGTATCATCAAATACCACCATAATCGGCTAAATTATGGCCCCCCAAAGAGAGGAGGTCCTAATTTACAGGAACCTGTAAATGTTATAAAGAAGGGTCTCTTTGCAGGGCAGCCCTGGTGGCTCAGCAGTTTAGCGCCACCTTCAGCTTGGGGTGTGATCCTGGAGACACGGGATTGAGTCCCACGTTGGGCTCCCTGCATGGAGCCTGCTTCTCCCTCTGCCTGTGTCTCTGCCTCTCTCTCTCATGAATAAATAAAATAAAATCTTAAAAAAAAAAAGAAGGGTCCTTGCAGATGTGAATAAAGTAAGGATCCAGATGTGGAAAGATAATCCTGGATTGTCTAGCTGTGTCCTAAATCTAATCATAAATGTCCTTTTAAGACAGAGCTGGAGGTTTTATGTGCACAAAAGAGGAGAAGGTCTTATGAAGACAGAGGCAGAGATTGGAGCGATATGGCCACGTAAGTAATGCCAGCAGCCACCAGAAACTGAAAAAAGCCCAGGAACAAATTTTCCCCCTGAGCCTTTGGAGAGACTATGGCCCTGTTGGCACCTTGGTTTTGGCTCAGTAAAACTAACATTGAACTTCTGGCCTTTAGAACTGTCTGAGAATAAATTCCTATTGTTTTAAGCCACCAAGTGTGTGGTAATTTGTTATGGCAGCTCTAGAAAATTAATAACAACCATCAGTAACAAATATGCAGTGAGGGCCTATAATAGAGGGGACTCTGTGCCAGGAGCTAGGAAAACGAGAGTCACGATCCCTCCCCTTAGGGCCATGAGAGGTAGTCATCAACTAAAATTAAAATTTAGTTTAATCTGCAGTTATTTATACATTTTGTCAGACAGGTAAGTAAAAATAAAAACACCTGATTGCCTAGGAGAAGGGATGAAAGATCTTTGCAGATGCAGTTGAGGTACATGATATTAAAATGCCTCATCAATTTTGTCAACAAAAGGCAGTTTATTTGGTAGAAAAATTCTGTTGCTAGGCAATTCATGGGAGATGGATTTTCCAAATGATTTTTAAAAGAGCTGAAGTATTGATGGCATCTCTGTGTGGGCACTTGTCATGTATTATTTTATGTAATCCATATAGCCATTTTGCATTTTCATTTTACATACAAAGTAAGAATGAGAGATAATGATTTGCCCCAAGGGGCAAAAGATAGGAAGTGATATGTGCTGGCTTGTCATGCCAGTCTTGTCTTTTGTTCTTTTAAGAACCCTTAAGGGGATCCCTGGGTGGCGCAGTGGTTTGGCGCCTGCCTTTGGCCCAGGGCACGATCCTGGGGACCCGGGATCGAGTCCCACATCGGGCTCCCTGCATGGAGCCTGGTTCTCCCTCTGCCTGTGTCTCTGCCTCTCTCTCTCTCTCTCTGTGTGACTATCATGAATAAATAAAATCTTAAAAAAAAAAAAAAAGAACCCTTAAGAAAGCCTGTTAATAAGCAGTCCACTCTGCTTTTGGGCCCAAACAAGTGGCAGATTGAGCCCCAGGGGTGGGCCTCATGGGTGGAGAGCCAGTCAGTCCCACGTTGACCAAGTACAAACCCTGGAAGCCTGGTTGTGTACAAGGTGACAGCACCATCTAGACTCTTGTTGATAAGGGTTCCTAATGCGCAAAATTTACATCAGCAATTGGCAGTCCACTCACCCAGCCACCTGCCTAGCCATCCGTGTACATCTAAAATACATAGGAAATGTTCAGAAGCTCAGAAGCATCTTTTGTGATGGAATGATTCCTACTCTGATGGATGAAAGGATATGGTGAGAATTTATTCACAATGCTGATGCTGAAGTAAGGGAGGGCCAAAGCCATTTATATTCTTTTAATGAGCACTATTTAATGACTGCATTTAAGAAGAGTATTTGTTTAAGATGATCCACCTGAAAAAGTACAAATTTATGATTTTGTAGTTCAAACACCACTTCAATTGTTGACTTAGTGGAAATTGTTTCTAACTACTGGATTAGCAACAATGATTTGTCCAAAATGGCTTATAATTTAGAAGCAGAGCATTGCATGTACAGGAATATTAAATCAGCTGGTTAATTAGAACACCTGACCCACCACTGGGAAATGACTGTGGCACCCCGTTCATCAGGATTATGTAGGATCAGCGTGTGCTGGGCCTGTTGCCCTGCAGGACTGGATGCTGCAGGCTCCTAGCTTGTGGCTGGTGGGGCAGGAAGAGGTTTGCATGGACCAGGCGCCATGTCTGCAGAGACTCAGGCACACTCACCTCCTTATCTCCCATTACAAGGATTAGACAGCTGGTGTCTACACATTTTTCTCTATTCATTTTGATATAATCTAGAAGTTATCTGATTTAGGCGGAAACGGGAAGACATGGGTTTTAGTCCAAGAGAAAAGAGATTCTGTAGAAGACCTGCACAGCATGTTACAGATACACAACATTAAATCAACCAAGGTAAGTAGTGTCCACAGTGGGTCTTCCTATACTAGGAGCAGTTACTGTAGTACTTGGGACTATGCGGTTGATCCAGCTAAGCAAGGGCCTTGTCTCTTGTGCTTTCAGGAAATAAACTATAAAGCTCATTTTCCTTCATAATCCCTGTTCCTGAATAGCCTCTGCCTAGAAATGCTTTTAAACCTTCACTGCTCTCTGGAAGGGGTTTCCAGTGTTGGACAGACAGAGCCTTCTGGGCAAGGAAGTGGGCTAGGAAATAGAGACAGTCACCCTGTCCTGAAAATACTTGAATTGTGTATCCAGTGGAATTATACTTTTGCAAACCTCAACCTTCAAATAAGAATAAAAAATATGGTAGCTATACAGGAAGAGCTAGGTGCTAGGGAAAGCTGTTATAGTTGCTTTATCCAGTCTCTGAAAAAAGCGTCCTAGATGATAGTGATTTGGACAAGGTCATCTTTACTACAACTCTGTGCACAGCAGCTGGTGGTAGACCTGGCTGTAGGATTGGAGCAACTCAATCCACATCAGGGTCTTTGACTTAGACTAAGGCGTAAGATTAGAAATGACAAGGGAATAGAGTTGATTCCTACCTCAATCCAACCTTAGAAATGTAGTCTCAGTGGAAGGAAATGGGTTCTAATTCAGAATCCCCTTTTAGCAAGTGGTATGAAAAAAATTAATTTGTATCTCTTTGGAAGAAAAACTGTCCTGAAATGGTAAAGGTTGTAGAAATTGATAACTTCCTAAATCAACATATGTATATAGACATTCACTCTTGGGTTAAATTAAACTTTATAAGGTGGTTCTTAAGAAGGAATGATGTAAGACAAAATTTTGAATTTGTCTTGTGCTTGACTGAGTTATTCCTGCTTTTAATGGATAATACTGAAGGTGATTTCCATTTTTTAAAATGGTCTAAAACATGATTTGTGGAGGCAGTAGTTAAGGCCGCAATAGTCCATTTTGGTATCAAATTTTTAAAGGAAAGTAGTTTTTGTTAAAGTTACTCAATAGGGGGGGCACCTTGGTGGCTCAGTACTTGAGCGCCTGCCTTTGGCTCAGAGTATGACCTGGGGTCCTGGGATGGAGTCCCACATCGGGCTCATGAAGAGCCTGCTTCTCCCTCTGTCGGTGTCTCTGCCTCTCTCTCTCTCTCTCTGTGTGTGTCTCTCATGAATAAATAGATAAAAATCTTTAAAAAGTTGCTCAATAGGCCTATATTCTGGAATCCTGCTACTCTGTTCCAGAACCTGTGCGGCCATGGACTAGAGCTGCCTGTGGGATCCTCCAGACATGTAAATGCAGATCCCTCAAGAGCAATCTGTACCTTCACCTCCTCTCTTAAGGATAACCTTACAAATACAGTTTAGAAGTGGACAGCTGGGAACTGGAACCATAGTAAAGGTAAGAGATTTTTCCAGAGACTTACTCTTACCCTTAATAGTTGTCCCTCACTTGCAGCTTTTGCTTGAAGGATGAGGGCTCTCCCTTAGTTGGACCTGAACTACCCTGAGAGTTGTGTCCCTGCTCTGGTTGGTCTCTAAGTTATTCTTTGCCAGCCTTTCTGCTGTGGAAAAAAGGTCTCTGATCTCCAGAGGAATGGCAGGTACCTTGAGAGTGTTTATTTCTGAGCTCCAGAGGGTGTTCTCAAAGTCAGGCCGCCTGTTCCCTGTAAAGGCAGATGACATGAGCTGCTCAAAGATGCAGAACTTGCTTTCGTTTCTGTCTGCTTTCCATGCTGGATGCTGTACAGAGGCCAAGAGGCTGAGCTGCCTCATGGCCTTTGACTACCACACGGAACAAAGCCCAGAACCTGCCCAGCCCACATTGCAGTGAAGACAGACAGTGACCCCGCTTTCCAAGGTGTGGTGGCATGCCTTCTCATCCCTGGCTTTCCCTGTGAGCCAGGAGTATAAAAATATATAATGTAGGAAAGGATATGGTACCTTAGAAAAAGCGTGTCTTTAGGTGATTTGTTGAGTATGGTATGGCTTTGCAGCAGAATTATTCTGAGAAGTGTAAGGTGAAGACCAGTCCTGCGTGGTATAAAGGGTGCTCTGCAGAACTTTCTGTGGTGATGGAAATATTCTACATATGCGCCATTCTGTGTGGTAGTCACTAGACGGAACACTTGACGTGGCTAGAGAGACTGAGGAATAGAATTTCAAATTTTATCTAAATGAACTATTGGGACTTCATCAAGATAAGCTTTTGCACAGCAAAGGATACAGTCAACAAAACTAAAAGACAACCTACAGAATGGGAGAAGATATTTGCAAATGACATATCAGATAAAGGGCTAGTTTCCAAGATCTATAAAGAACTTATTAAACTCAACACCAAAGAAACAAACAGTCCCATCATGAAATGGGCAAAAGACATGAAGAGAAATCTCACCGAGGAAGACATAGACATGGCCAACATGCACATGAGAAAATGCTCTGCATCACTTGCCATCAGGGAAATACAAATGAAAACCACAATGAGATACCACCTCACACCAGTGAGAATGGGGAAAATTAACAAGGCAGGAAACCACAAATGTTGGAGAGGATGCAGAGAAAAGGGAACCCTCTTACACTGTTGGTGGGAATGTGAACTGGTGCAGCCACTCTGGAAAACTGTGTGGAGGTTCCTCAAACAGTTAAAAATAGACCTGCCCTACGACCCAGCAATTGCACTGTTGGGGATTTACCCCAAAGATACAAATGCAATGAAACGCCGGGACACCTGCACCCCGATGTTTATAGCAGCAATGGCCACGATAGCCAAACTGTGGAAGGAGCCTCGGTGTCCATCGAAAGATGAATGGATAAAGATGTGGTTTATGTATACAATGGAATATTACTCAGCTATTAGAAATGACAAATACCCACCATTTGCTTCAACGTGGATGGAACTGGAGGGTATTATGCTGAGTGAAGTTAAGTCAGTCGGAGAAGGACAAACATATGTTCTCATTCATTTGGGGAAAATAAATAATAGTGAAAGGGAATATAAGGGAAGGGAGAAGAAATGTGTGGGAAATATCAGAAAGGGAGACAGAACGTAAAGACTGCTAACTCTGGGAAACGAACTAGGGGTGGTAGAAGGGGAGGAGGGCGGGTGGTGGGAGTGAATGGGTGACGGGCACTGGGGGTTATTCTGTATGTTAGTAAATTGAACACCAATAAAAAATAAATTAAAAAAAATAAATAGATGGCACAGGTATGACAGACACCTTTGTGTATGTCGTTAGTGCTACACTCATCTGACCTAAGAGTTTTTCTTTTTTTGTAAAATTGGCCTATAAACCCGCTTTGGAGTACATTTACTCCAAGAAAACAGTTGTCTGCAAAATTATGTTCACTTGCTGCCCATATTGTGTTCCGAGCCTTGGGAATTCTTGTCCGCAAAGGAGAATGCCACGGGATTGGTACTTGGTGTGATCAAATACGCACTTTCCTCTCCTGATGGATCTGCCTAGATGTGCTATCTCTTCTGAATCCACATCAGGACTGTGTGAGTGACCCATCTATGACAGCAGCTAAGTCCACCTTGCTATAAAGCTTTATTGAACACCACATCACTTCCTGTGGTGCTGGTTTTTACCATGTCACCCTCTGGTTGGTCCTCACTACTGCACTTCACCCTTTATCATCCAGGAAGCCTGCTCACAACAGATGTTATTCACGTGAAACTAGCTGGTTGGATATCAAAGATAACCAATTAGATGGTCTTTCCTTCCATGTGCTACATGGACCAAGGGTGGGTAGACTGGAGCTGGACCTTGGAAGAGCAGGGACATTTGACCAGTGCGGGCAGGTAGGACGCCATGCTGGTGTTTTGGAAGGAAAGTGAGTGGATCTGGAGGCAGAGCCAGATGGCTCATGTAGAAAGTGAATGGCTGGAAACAAAGGTTGGAGTCACATTATAAAGGGGGAAGGGAGGGACATCTGGGTGGCTCAGTGGTTGAGCGTCTGCCTTTGGCTCAGGGCATGATCCCGCAGTCCTGAGATTGAGTCCCACATTGGGCTCCCTGCATGGAGCCTGCTTCTCCCTCTGCCTCTGTCTCTCTCATGAATAAGTAAATAAAATCCTTTAAAAAAAAAAAAAAAAAAAAAAGGAAGGGAAAAAGAAGGGACTATTCTGATTTCCCACCTATAAGCTGATTTAATTATCATAAAGGCTTCATAACCATGGAATCCTTAGCTAGAAAAATAATCCAGTCTGGGTTAAACCAAAGAAGAAAACCTATTCCAAGACCCCAAGGGTTAAAGTTGTAGTCAATTTAAATTGGTACCCACCATCCAGTGACCTGCTATCAGGGTGCCAGAGTTCTACTACACGAATATGACTACTTAGGGATGCTATGTGTATGAGTGGGTACTGTATTGAATAGAAAACAGAATATATATATTGTAATCCTTAGAGCAACTGTTAAAAATGTAACGCAAATAACTGTGACTTAAAACCAATAGATAAATTAAAATGGAATTATTTAAAAAATTGTAAGGGTAAAGACCAGATATATAAATAAAATATGCTTGGTCATAACAATTGCTGAAATTGGGTGATGCACACATGGGGATTCATTATTCTACATATCTTTGTAAATATTTAAAATTCTCCATAATAAAAAGTTTAAAAAATACATGTGTTCACCCAGGGTCCCTTGGTCCTTCTGATCCAATCATTGTACATGCTTTTCTTGATTAAAGGCAGATTTGGAGTTCTTTTCCATGCCGTTGTGCAGAAAGCACAACCACTTAGACCCATTAAGTAGAAAGCTTCAGATTCAATAAGTATTATTGTCACAATTGCAGTTGATTAACAGTCCTGATATTTCCCTGCAATTTTGATTTAGTGGATCTGGAGTGGGATTGGAGTATCTTATTTTCTATGCACAAGTCCAGAGACATTGATGCATGTTCAATTTGGGGAGGCACTGATTCAAGGGATAGATTCTATGGATTATTATGTGCAAGTAGCTCCCTGTCATTCCTATCCTTGGCTTGAGTACTTCCCTGCTGTAGAACTCAAGCAGCATGATGATGTGGCACTTTATGCACAATCTTAACTACATCCATCAGTGCATCATGAGGCATTCTGGCATTTATTCTCATTTTGTAATTCCAGCATAGTATCTTTTTCTTGTGGAGCTTAGAGTAGAGCCTATTGCCACTTAAATTGTTTTACTTTCAAAACAAATCTCATGGGTGAGTTTTTTTCCCCCATATAGTGCACCCAACTTACATATTTTCTGAGTCTTTCACCAGAAGTGCTCCCTTCTTCCATCACCAGGGCAGCTTCATAGGCATGTGACGGGAGTAGTCACAGAGGGTCCCATCCTCATGGGCCTCACACTTGGTTTAATGCTCTCCTGTCACTGTCTAAAGTTCTTAATTTTGTTTTTGAACTTGTGCTTTTTAAGTGAAGTCTGATGAGGCGGAGATCCATGCAATGTATCCACTCTTCCTCACCATCCCATTCACTTAGAGCCTTTATTATGCCTGTGTGTGCACACAGAATTCCAGAAGAACCATGGTGTATGGGTTGAGAAGAGATTCAAAGTAAGTATAAACAAGTTATTCCTGAGTAAGGAGGGGCACAAGGATCCCCAAGAGGCCATGCTTTCCATTTGATCTGAATGCAAAAAGAAGGTAATGGCATTCTAAGAAGCAGGAATGACTGGAAGCTGGTCCTATCCTTTTTCTACTCCTGTTACTTTTATTTCCTCATGCCACTTTCCTTCATTAGCCATCCACTTATGGTGAAAATGACAACTTAGGAAAAAAAGAAAACATAGGGCAGCTCCTAGTTTTTCTTTTAGTCCCTCCTTACTCATTAAGTTGGAAGAGTGTTAACAGAATGTATACATATCAAGAAGGAAAATAATAGTTGAACGAGGTTTTTATGCAGTGTTTCTAGTGTTCTAGTAAGGACAAAGTACATATACATACAATATATATACATAAGCTATGAAATACAAATTGTCTTGATTTTGATGATTCTGCATGAGTTTGCTACTCTTCTAGTTGCGCTTAAAATTGGAATTGCATATTATAAAGACAACTAAAATTAATGCTAGTAATTTAGAATTTAAAATTTTCATTACTTAGTATTAACTAGTAAGTAAAAACCTATCATAACAAGATGTGAGAGAGACCCTGCAAGAAAGGAAGAACATTATAGTACTTTCAATGGTACTATTTCCTAATTTTTGGACAAGAGACCCCACATCTTTGTTTTGTACTGGGTCCTGAACCTCAGATAGCTAGCATGGCTCTTCACTGTTCCCCTTTCCTTCTTGGAGCCCCCTTCCTTCTATATTCTATAGCCTTTTGAGAACTTCCACTGATTTGAAGGGCACCATTGTTCTCCTGGTTCCTCTGTTGCTTCACCTGTGAAAACTAGAACAGGATCAGGACTGACTTCAAAGTAACTCAGGGGGATGCCTGGGTGGCTCAGTGGTTTAGCGCCTGCCTTCAGCCCAGGGCATGATCCTGGAGTCCCGAGATCTAGTCCCACGTTGGGCTCCCTGCATGGAGCCTACTTCTCCCTCTGTCTGTGTCTCTTTAAAAAACATTCCACAGTAGAGTATGACCGGCCTTCTCAATCTCCTTCTAACTTTGAATTGTCTTGGAGCAGCAGCCACATGGTGCTGTTGGTTCTCCCTTTAATTTGATCAGTTCTAGCAGAAAAATACTTCTAGTAGACTCAACTTTAGCTATTATCCTTGACAGCTTGGTCCCTCTTTGTCCCTTTCTGCCACTTCATGAATTGCTTAAAGCTGTGAATAGGCTGAGCAGGTGGAAAGCTCTCGTTAACAGTGGTTTCATAAAAACTCTTTAGGAAGAATCCTGTAAAACAATGTTTGGGAGTTTGTTTTTTGTTTTTAAATGGTTCAAGTGAAGCAGAATCACCTCCTCTTTAAAAAACAAAACAAAACAAAACAAATTTTGGCAATGCATAAACATCACACCACAAAACTGGAAACAACAAACTTTATAGGAAACTTAAAAAGGACCAGAGTGAGAATTAAGAAAAATAAACATATGCAATTGATCTTCAAGAATTTTCATGGAACATTATGACGCATTAAATTATCTACATTCTCTAACAAAAATGAACTGATCTGAGAAAAAGCAGCATGAAAATATTCTAATGCAGTGTTGCCCAAAAGAACTTTCTGTGATGATGGAAATGTTCCATAATCTCTGTGCTGTCAAATACAGAATTTACTAGCCTCATGAATACTCACAATAGGGCTAATGCACTGAGGAACTGAATTTTTAATATAGTTTAAATAGCCACATGTGGCCAGTGATTACCAATTGAACAGCACAGTTCTAATGCCTCATGGGTCAAAATCAGTGGTTTCTTCGAGGGATTTCTCTAATGACTGCTGAGGGGTGTAGAGGGTTGGGGGTGGAAAGAGAGGAAAGCTCTTAATAGCTCTATTTAACTGCTTAAACAAGTTCTGAAACTCTCTACAGCTTTCAGAGGCAGGGGATGAGGAAAGGACTCTGGAAGACCTGAGTATGCCCTTGAACTCCTGGCCAATGCCAATGGGAGTAAAAGGCCTAGGATTTGGCTCGCTCAGACGGAAAGAGGTCTATGGTGCCACTCACAGAATCTGAGGCTTGGGCCACCTGTGTGTGGAAATCTTGGCTGTGAGGCTGGCGGGGAGGTGAAGTGCTCATTTCCGGACAGGGTTGCCAGGGCTAGAAGAGGATTTAGAAGTGGAGGGAGGACCTGAGGGCCCTTTCTGGCCACCTGGAGGCTGGACAGGCCCTTTCTTTTTGGGGATTAATGTCTTGTTCTTGCTCTTGAATACTCTGCTGGGATCCAGCTTGTTCACGAAGGAGTTGGTCTCTTCTGCAAGCAGGTTTGTGTTGTAGGTGATGGGTTTATACATGTTGAACCATTGCTGTAAGGGAGAATTGGGAGAGGTCACAATTCAAAGGAGAAGTGTGATTGTTTATGCTCTTTAGTGGGGACCTAGAGAGGTGGGCAGATGAGGCAAAGAGAATGAAAGTTTTTATGAAAAACTGCCTCAAAAATCTCTTAGCACTTCATTTAGATTAAAGTGATGGCACACACATTGCTTTATTAGGTCTCATTCTTTACTTCCTTCCTTCTGATCTAGTGAGCCCTGTGTGGGATGTTAGGTCTCAGAGCATCAGTATCCTTCTAATTGTTCTGTCAGCACACCAGCCACAGGGAAGGTACAGGACAGGGGCCAGTGGCAGGCCCTGGCTGAGGGAAGTTGCCTATGCTGGTGCTCTCTTCCCCTTCCAGGCAGAGAGCATCACATTTATTGACTGGATGGAGCTGAGTCCCTAACTCACTGCAACTCAGAGTTCTTCCAGGCACACCTGGTCTCAAACCACACAGCATATGAGCATTATCAGGAAACCGTATGTGTGCCCAGATTTGTAGTATAAATAGGGCACATTCATACAATGGAATATTCTGTATCACTAAAAAGGACAGTTCTGTATGCACTGATAGGGAATGAACCCCAAGATGGAGTGTTAAGTGAAAAGAAGGTGCCCAATGATGTGAGAAGTATAGTGCACCTGTGATTTAGAAAAAAGGAACCAAAAAACATACGCACACATGCTTTCCATGCAGTCAAGTACCCTGTGAAAAACATGAGAAAAACAGAAACAATGGCTGCCTCAGGGAGAGGCTGGAGAACCTGGGAATAAGATTAACTTTCCACTCTTCCTGTGTGCATGTACTGCCTATCTAAAACCAACAATCAGACCTCAGCCCCCAATAAAATTTAATTAGGAAGAAAACTCCCAGGTGATTTTGAGTATCAGCCATGTTTGGGAACCACTTAGTTCAGTAAAAGGTGAGGTTATCCACTTAACATGCATAGTATCATCCGTCTGGCTTAATGAAAATGCAGGTTCCTGGGCCCCATCCCAGGTCATCTGAATCAGATGGGGAATCTCAAAGCTGCAATTTGAGTGCTTCCTCAGAGATTCTGATACAGTCCACAGTTTGAGATGCTACCTGTTTCTCTCTCACCTTGGCTTGGGGGCTAATGCCATAGCTGGTGAAGGCATACTGCCACTGTGGCAGGCCCAGGTGCGTGATGAGCAGGCGATAGTAAGCGGTAAATGTATCTGTGAGAAAATGCCAGTATAATGCTCTGTCCAGGAACCAGATCTCAGTGTCTTGTGCTAATGCTGAAATAGACAAAAGAAATAAATGAATAGATGACATAATATTTTTCTCCTTTTATCTGTAAAGCCAAACTCATGCAGTTAAAAAAAATTCCAATAGTGGAAGGATGTAAAATACAAATAAGAGTTCCCTTTAACCCCTTCCAACCTCCCAGGCCCATTCTCCAGTGGCCACTGTTAGGGATTTCACAGTATTCTGGTACAAATGCCTGATCAGCCAGCCAACTGACCTGTGTGCTGGATGCTGGCCATCTGCGCACTCAGGCTGACCGTTCCACAGCCCCTGCCCCAGTGGGGACAGACTCTGAAGGGCTCTGGATTTCTGAAGAGGTCTCCATCAGGAACCTGAAGGGTTGTAAGCAGTCGCTGTGGGGGAACCCAGACCAGCTCCTATCCTAGATCCTGCCTGTGGGGACATCTGGGCTGAATTCCAAAAGGCACTGGCACAGCAGCTCCCACCTCGCACTCACTTCTGACCTTCAGGTCTTCCTCCCGCAGGCCTCGACTTCATCTCCTGTCTAATGGCTCTAATGGTTCCCCCAGTGGTCCCCACCCTCCAGACCCTTCCTCTTCCAAGACTGCCTGTGGTCACATACATTCCATCTTCATTCTGCTGGTCCTTTTCTGAACAACCTTGACTTCCCACTACTATGTCCAAACTCCTTCTAAGCTCTGCATGGGGAGAACAACTGGCCTTCTGGGTTCATCTCCTCGATGAACCAGGTAGCCCTATGATTTGAAACTGTCATTCCTTCCATATCAGTTGCATTTCCCCATGGCATAGGTTTACCATGTCTCTTTGCCTGGATGCTGCCCTTACTCTACAACCCCTGCCACCCCACCCCTCCATATAACCCAAGATGGGGATGAAAGGCTACTTTGCAAAGTTGGTCCCTTCCCTTTCTCTAGGGGTAAAATCTTGGTGCCTGTATCCTCTCATCCCCCGAGGCTGAGAGCTACTTGAAGAGGGCTGGGCCTTGTCCATGTCCCTAGGGTTGGGCCTTACTCCCAGCAGTAATAGCTGGTGATAGCTGCTGCTCCAGGGCCATAGCCTTTTCCTCCTGATTTTTCATCTGAGGTCTTAGACTGGGGTCTACTCATTCAGGTTTTTAGTTGTTAACTTGCCTATGTATAAAAGTATACAAGAAAGATAATGCTTTTCCTGGATGCTTTTCTAAAGCATGAGCCTGCTAGAAGAGTTTTAAACAGAATGACTATTTCTTTTAGTTTTTACTAATTTTCCTACTCCCATTATTTGCAGTAACTCACAAATGATGACAACTTAAAAAGACTCCAGTGATTGGCCTAGAAGGGATGCTCAGGGAGGAGCAAAGGGGCTTTCTGCATCTTTACATCTTTTTTTTTTTTTTTTTTAAAGATTTTATTTATTTATTCATGAGAGACACACACAGAGAGAGGCAGAGACACAGGCAGAGGGAGTAGTAGGCTCCATGCAGGGAGCTTGACGTGGGATCGATCCTGGGTCTCCAGCATCAGGCCCTGGGCTGAAAGTGGTGCTAAACACTGAGCCACCTGGGCTGCCCTGGGTCTTTACATCTTCAAGACAACTAGCCCGTCTCAGGGGTCCAGAGAGGAGTGTGCCTTTTGTGTGATGGCTGGACAGCAGGGCCATCCATGCCACACCCAACTGCAGAACCATGCTTATCAATTATTCTTACCTGGTTTCCCTGTTTTGTAGACAAGGCAAACCTTCCCATTCCCATTGCAAGAATCCAGCTCAAATATCACACTGCGAGAATCAAAGTGAGGCTTCTCTGGCTGGTTCTCACTGGCTGCAAACCCAGAAGTTAACAGTTATGTTCAAACATACTCAACTCAAATACTTACTCATCCAGCACTGCTAGGGTGGGGGAAGAAAGGGAAAAAGCCTGTCTCAGACATATTCTTTACTATTTCTAATGTGAGCCACATGAATTTCTTTAAAAATATTTATTTCAGCAAGCGAGTGTGAGTGAAGAGAGGAGGAGAGGAAGAGCATCCTCAAGTCAACTCCCTGCTGAGTGTGGGACCCTGAGATCATGACATGACCTGAGTTGAAACCATGAGTCAGATACTTAACTGACTGAACCACTCAGATGCTCACCAAATGAATTCTATACTCTCAATGCCCAGGATCTTATCCATGGTCTAAGCCTTCTGTCTGGGCTTCTCCATCACAGACAGACAGCATCATGGAATCTAGTGGAAGGTGACACAAGGAAAACTGAACTTGTTGAGAATGGGAATACATAAAGGCAAAGCACTCTAGCCTGATTTTGATATAAGTGTTCTCTTTTTCCCAGATAACTGCTTTCCCCTTGTTTATAGCACTTTATGATCTTTTGATTAGAATCTCTTTTCCTTGGTCTAAAATGTATTATTTATAATATTTAATATTAATTACATTATAATTAATGCTTAGCCTAGCTCAATTAGAAATACCTACCTGGCAATCAAATAGAATAATGGAGTACCCAGAAAAAGACATTTTTAGAAATGTAAGCATCAGAAACCTTTCCTGCTTCCTTCATTACAGCTACTATGTAATAAAGATTAGTATTAGTGACTGAGGGAGAGAGTTTGCAAACCTAGGAGAGGCTAGATAAAGCAAAGTATACGAAAAGATATTTTTTACTTATACATATAGCTATATATATAATCTTATACCAATGCATATTTATATTTCTAACTAAAACTTTTTTGAACATGGATTTCCCTTCCCTGGGAAGTTACACTTTAATACTCTTCTTGATCTCATGTGGTCCTCAACTCACGGTGTGCAACAGGTTCTGCCTGGCTTCCCTTCTCTATGCTGTCTGTGAACTGGAAAATTCTCTAGATCTCTTAAGCTGAGGTTCCTCTTCCTTATTTCCATCTCTCAGGCTCACAATTCTTCACTGCCTGATGGTCTATGCCTTGAAATCCATTTTTATATATCTTTTCTGTTGATGGTTGTTTTTTCAGCAGGGCAGATCTAAATCAGGTCTGTTACTCCCATGTTGGGTGAAATCCAAAGTCTAGGCTAAGCTGTAGGGTCCCACTAAGTTTCAGCAGCTCTGCCCTGACTGATGCTCACTGTCCACAGATGAAAAGTTATAAAATAGGAAGCTCACTCAGTGTGGCTCCCTTCTGCCATTTGTGGATGCCACTCCAGTTTCTGCAATCATTTTGCAGATGATTTCTGGTTATTCTCCAACCATTTTAGATCATCTTTTTTAAAGTTATCCCAGAGTTCAGTGTAGTCTTGATTTGGTGAAAGGGACTCTGCCATTACCAGAAGCAGAGGGTCAGTATTTGAATCTTTTGCTTCCTTTTTTGCCAAATGTGCAATGTCACCTATTTTTAGTTTCTCACTGAAATTTTAGTTCAGTTTTATCCCCATGTGCGCATTCGCATATTGTTGCGCCTAATAATTTCACTCTTGGGGGTACAATGGATTGATCTTTCTTGTTACCTGTTTGTCTTGCTTCTTGTTTATAGTATTGTTTTTTTCATGTGCCTAGTTATTTTTCAGAAGGAAGTATTTTTTGAAAAATTATTTAGAAAAATAATTTGACATTTGCTTCGACGTGGATGGAACTGGAGGGTATTATGCTGAGTGAAATAAGTTAACTGGAGAAGGACAAACATTATATAGTCTCATTCATTTGGAGAATATAAAAAATAGTGAAAGGGAATAAAGGGGAAAGGAGAAAAAATGAGTGGGAAATATCAGAAAGGGAGACAGACCATGAAAGACTCCTAACTCTGGGAAACAAACAAGGGGTGGTAGAAAGGGAGGTGGGCGGGGGGCGGGGGTGACTGGGTGATGGGCACTGAGGGGGGCACTTGATGGGATGAGCACTGGGTGTTATTCTATATGTTGGCAAATTGAACACCAATAAAAAATAAATTTATATAAAAAAAATGAAAAATAATTTGAGGTCTAAGATAATGTTATCATCCTCTGGGGTGGAATTTTCATTTTATACCAGAGCTTTACTGAGATATAATTCACCTACCATACCATTTACTCATTTGAAGTACACAATTTAATGGTTCTTAGTATATTTACAGTAATATAACCATTAAGACAATCCATTTTAGAACATTTCTCTAGAGTGAATTTGTTTGTTTCTGCCAGGCCCTGGAGGGGATTAGTAACCTGGAATCAATTTAGTCCAATTTTCATATTTAGCATTTTCTGGGCCACATAGATGACCTACACTTGAGCTTCGGTCTATGAGAAAAAGTTACTTCTGGTTTATTCTGTCTCCTAGGGTACTGCTCTTCAATGGTGTCAACCCAAAAAGTAGGTAGTTTTTATAGGTGCTATCTTTTGTAAGGCCTGAACTCTGCTTTATTCCTCTGGTTTCAAAATGGGTTAAATTCACAGCTTTCCAGCATCCTCACAGCCTGTTGTAAAAAGGGCAATATACCCCAGGCAAAACAACCCAAAGTGCTGAATCTTTTCCCCCCTGATTTGTCTTTGGATGTTGATGATATTACCTCATCTTCTTGTTAAGCTCTTTAATGTTTTTAGAGAGATCGTTTTTATACCTTGCTCTGACTTCTCCATTGTCTTCAGCAGGATGGCTGCTCTGAATTACCTGTCTGCTATTACCAGAAGAGGAAGTCTCTTCATCAGTTTAAGTATGCTCCTAATAACATATAGATGAGTTTTGCTTTTTACATCAATCTGGCAGTCTTTGTTATCCAAAAGGGAAATTTAATCCCAGCACATTTAATATCGTGATAGATCAGTCTTCTTTTATTTCTCCTAATGTTTTATTTCCTAATTTGTTTCTTTTCTCTTATTTTTTCTCCTGTGATTCAATATTTCCTTATCAGGTTGGAGATCTTAATGTAGAGCTTTAGTCCTTTAGTTATCTTCTTTTTTTTTTTTTTTTTGTTTGCATGATTATCCACAGGACTACCATTATTTGAAAACAATAGGCCATTATTTCTCCTAAGTGTGGTACCCTGAATTCTAAGGCCCCCAAGATTCCTGCTCCTGGATATATACACTTTGCAGGACCTCCTACTCTTGAGTATAGTCAGGACCTGCAAATATGATGCGGTAGCCACTCCCCTGATTATCTTACATGGTAGGAGACTGTTGCAGCAGACTGAAGAGGCATTTCCCTGTTGGCTGAGAAGTAAACTGCCATGTTGAGAGAGGGTCATGTGGCTAGAATCTAAGGGCAGCATAAAGATGCTGAAAGTGAGCCCTGGCTAACAGCCACCAATAAAACAGGGATTTAAGTGCCACAACTGCAAGAAACTGAGTAAGGGCAACTACAGGTTAGTATGGAGGAGGCCTCTGTGTCTTGGAAGAGATCACAGCACCAGGTGACACCTTCATTTTAGCTTGGAAGATCCTACGTATTTGTGGCTGAATTCTTGACTCATTAAGCTTAGATAATAAATTTGTGGTGTTTTAAGCCATTAAAATTGTGGTAATCTATTATACAAAAATAGAAAACTTGGGCAGCCCAGGTGGCTCAGCAGTTTAGTGCCAACTTTAGCCCAGGGCCTGATCCCGCAGTCCTGGGATTGAGTCCCACGTCGGGCTCCCTGCATGGAGCCTGCTTCTCCCTCTGCCTGTGTGTGTGTCTCTCTCTGTCTTTCATGAACAAATAAATAAAATCTTAAAAAAAAAAAAATAGAAAACTCAAACAACAAGACAGATTTGTTTTCCCCCCAAAAGGTGTATTATTTCTTCCCTATAGGAAGAGGAGATCTTCCATTTTCTGCTTCTTTTCCTTCTTTGTCCTACATTTTTTACTATTAAGGACTCTAGGAACATTCTATATATTAGTTGCTGGGGCTGCTGTAACCAAATACCAAAAGTGAGTGGTTTGAACAATAGAAATTTGTACTCTTACAATTCAGGAGGCTATGAATCTAAGATCAAGGTGTTAGCAGATTGGCTCCTTTGACAGTGTGGGTAAACAATCTGTTCCATGCCTCTCCCCTAGCTTCTGGTAGTTTACTGGCAAATTTTAGCTTTCTGTAATGTATAAAAGTCCTACCCCATCTCTGCCTTCATCTTCAAATGGCATTCTTCCTGTGTCTCCAAATATCTTCAAGGACACCAGTCATATGGTGGATTGGGGCCCACCCCACTCCAGTATGACCTCATCCTAATTAGTTATATCTGCAGTGACCGTATTTCCAAATAAGGTCACATTCTGAACTGGGGGTTAGGACTTCATTATATGAATGAGGGGAGGCATAATTTAACCCATAACACTTTTATATTTTCCCCTCTTTCCTTTCTTTTAGGTTGAGACAATATACAGTTGATCCTTGAACAACACGGAGTGAACTGCACATGGGTCCATTTATACACACGGATTTTTTACAGTGTTGTAAATGTATTTTTTCTTCCTTATGATTTCCATAACATTTACTTTTCTCTTGCTTATTTTAGGAATATAGTGTATGTTACATATAATATACAAAATATGTGTTGTTTGCTATTGGTAAGGCTTCCAGTCAACAGGTTATTAGTAATTAAGTTTTGGGAGAGTCAAAAGTTCTATGGGGATTTTTGACTACATGGAGGGTCAGTGCCCCAATCCTTGCATTGCTCAAGCATCAACTATAGTAGGTTTCTTACAGTATTCCTTGCACTATGTCTCCCTTTTTCTTTATCACTACTATGTCTCTTCAGGTTGATTTTTTGGGGGTGATCTCTGTGCTTCCTATATCTAGATATCTCTTTTCTTCCCCAGATTAGATATTTCAGCTATTATTTCTTCAAATAAATTTTCTGCCTTTTTTCTCCCTTCTAGGATGTTCTTATACTTGATGGAGTCACCTAGTTACCTACATCTATTCTCTCTTTGCATAATTCTTTTCTTTTCTCATTTGTTCAGCCTGATTATTTTCCATTACTCTGGACATTAATTCATTCCTCTGCTTCCCCTAGCCTGCTATTTATTCCATAATGTGCATTTTAAAATTCGTTTATTGTGTTCTTCATCTCTGATTCTTTTTTTTATTTCTGTGTTAAGGTTCTCCACTCTTAAGTCCAGTATTTTTATGACTATTACTTTAAATTCCCTACCAGGCATATTACTTATATATGTTTTGCTCAGGTCTCTTGCTGTGGTGTTGTGCTGTTCTTTCTTTTTTTTTTTTTTTTTGTTCTTTCTTTTGGGACATATTCCTCTGTCTCATTTTGTCTAACTCTGTGTCTGTTTGTGTGTGTTAGGAAAGTCAGCTACATCCTTTGCTTTTGAAAGTAATGGCCTTATGAAGAAGCGATTCTGTAGTTCCCTAGAGCACAGTGTCCCCTGTTCACTGGGATCTGGCACTTCAGGGGTGTTTCCATATTACTGTGTCCTGTCCTCTTTTTCCTTCAGTGCAGTCATCTGCAGAGGCTCTCTTTGCCTACTGTGGGCAGTGTTTGGTCCCTAGCCAGGTTAGGAGTATGTTTTAACAAGGTATGTACCAGTCTGCTTGTGAAATGAGACCTGCTGCCAGTGCTGCCAGGTGAGGCTAGCCCAAATAGATCTGTAAAGTATGCGTGGGTGGAGCACTCAACCTTAACAAGCCAACCCTTGGACTTTGCAGGGCCCACCTCAGATGCTGCTGTAGTCGCTGCTACAGAGACTGAGGCCATGCAAAATGTGGGGGTTGGGAGATGTGATACTGATGAAGTCTGTGCCTATCTTCTTGACCAAAGGCATTTGATGTTTTTATTGTAACCATTTTGAGGTGCCATAAAACACACCTGCAGAGGGCAGCAAACCTGATAAATGTTTGTGTTCTGAATGTACCATTGACTTGCCATTCCATCTCTCTTCTTCTCCTCAGGCTTCTCTATTCCCTGAGATACAGTAATGAAATTAGGCCAATCAATAATCCTAAAATGGGCTTAGAAGGTTCAAGTGAAAGGAAGAATTGCATGTCTCTCACTTTACATCAAAAGCTAGAAATGATTAAGCTTTGTGAAGAAGGCATGTTGAAAGCTGAGACAGGTTGAATGCTAGGCTTTTTGTGCCAAACAGCCAAGTTGTAAATGCAAAGGAAATGTTCTTGAAGGAAATTAAAAATGCTACTCCAGTGAACACATGAATGATAAGGCAGTAAAACAGCCTTATGGTTAATATGGAGAAAGTTTTAGTGATCTGGATAGAAGATCAAACCAGCCACAACATTTCTTTAAACCAAAGCCTAATCCAGAGCAAGGCTGGCTTCAATTCTAAGGCTGACAGGGGAGGAAGCTGAAGAAGAAAAGTCTGAAGCTAGCAGAGGTTGGTTCACGAGGTTTGAGGAAAAAGCTGTCTCTATAACATAAAAGTGCAAGGCAAACTAGTAAGTTATCCAGAAGATCTAACTAAGATAATTAATGAAGGTGGCTATACAAAATAGCAGATTTTCAATGTAGACACAACATCCTCTATTGGAAGACGCTACCTAGGACTTTTAAAGCAAAAGAAATCAGTGCTTGGCTTCAAAGCCTCAAAGGACAGGCTGACTCCTTTTGTAGGGCTTACTGCAGCTGATGACTTTGTTAAAGCCAATGCTCATTGACCATTCTGAAAATCCTGGGACCTTTAAGAATGGTTAAATCAACTCTGCCTGTGCTCTATAAATGGAACAACAAAGCCCCAATGATAGCACATCTGCTAACAGAGTTTACTGAATATTTTAAGCCCACTGTTGAGACCAACTGTTGAGAAAAAGATTTCTCTCAAAATATTGCTGCTTATTGACAATGTACCTGGTCACCTGATAACTCTGATTGGAGACATACAATGAGATGAATGTTGTTCTAATGCCTGCTAACACAACATCCATATTGCAACCCATGGACCAAGAAGTCATTTCAGCTTTCAAGATGTAATAGTTAAGAAATATGCTTCATAGGGCTATAGGTGCTATGACTAGTGATTTTCCTGATAGATCTGGGGACAAGTAAACTGAAAACCTTCTGGAAAGGATTCACTATTCTAGATGCCATTAAAAACATTCATGGTTCATGGGTAGATAGTTTTATCAACATTAACAAGACTCTGGAAGAAGTTGATTCCAACCCTCATGCATGACTTTGAGGAGTCCAAGACTTCAGTGGAAAAAGCAGTTGCAGATGTGGTGGAAATAGTGAAAGAACTAGAATTAGAAGGAGAGACTGAAGATGTGACTGAATTGCTGGCAATCTCCTGATAAAACTTGAATGGATGAGAACTGCTTCTTGTGGATGAGTGAAGAAAGTAGTTTCTTGAGATAGCTTCTACTCCTGGTGAAGATGCTATGAAGCCTGTTGATATTAACACAAAGGACTTAGAATATTACATTAACTTAATTGATAAAGCAGTGGCAGGGTCTGAGAAGACAGACATCTATTTTGAAAGAAGTTTTACTGTGGGTAAAATGCTATCAAACAGCACAGCATGCTACAGAGAAATCATTCCTGGAAGGAAATGTCAATCAATGCAGCAAACCTCATTGTTTTAAGAAACTGCCAAGCCACTCCCATCTTCAGCAACCCACCTTCCTATTAAGCAGCCATCAACATGCAGGCAAGACCATCCATCAGCAAAAAGATTACAATTTACTGAAAGCTGATGGTGGTTAGTATTTGTTAGTAATAAAATATTTTTTAAATTAAGGTATGTACATTGTTTTTCTAGACATCATACTTAATAGGCCACGGTATGGTATGAGCTTAACTTTTATATGCACCAGGAAACCAAAAAATTCATTTGCACTTGATTTACTGTGGTGATCGGGAACGGAACCTGCAAAATCTCTAAGGGATACCTGTACTAGTGTTCAACTGCTGTGTGGTTGCTGGAGAAAGCCTTGCATCGGTTCTCCTGCCAGAATTTCAATGTGCCCCAAGGCCTTACCACTGGAGACAGAAGTTGCTTAATCAACATTCATTCTCCTTTTTTAAACCCCAATTCTTGTTTGAGGAGACAATACTGCACAGCTAAATGTATTTCCTCGGTTTCCCCTGCAGCTATGAGTAATCTTTTGACTCTGTTCTGGCTAATGGCTATTGGAAGGCACTTCTGAGAAAACTATTGTTTTCCTGATAAAAAGGGATGGATTTTGCCAAAAGACAGTTTTTGTCGTCGTTTTGCCTTTTATTCTTCTTTTTCCTCCCTGGAACACAGACTGGAAGCTTGGAGGGACAGCCTGCATTCCTCAGTGATGAGGATGGAAGTGTATCCAAAGGTTGGTGCAAGAGAATCCAGAGGAAGACTTTATCACTGACCTTCTCAAACAGCCGTGCCAGCCAAGTTCCAGATTTCTCGTTATGAGAAAAATAAACACCTATTTAGTTTAGACGTTGTAACTGGGTCTCTGATACATGCAGCCAAACACAATTCTAGCTGACAAAGTCCTCACTTGTGCTCAGTTGCTCATAGCTTTTAGCAGCCATTTGAATCAGAGATGGCAATTTAGATTCCATGTTCCCTGAAAGCTCTTGATACTGAAATGTTGAGTCAAGTTAATCTATAACATTCATTCATTTACTAAGCATTCATGAAGTACCGGCTATGTGCCAGGCATTGAAGTGGGTGCTGGAAACAAAACAAAAATCTCAACCCTCGCATTTCTACAAGAAAACTTCCTTTGTTGATACAGGGTTTTTTTTTTCACCTTATTCCCATGGTCCTGAGAAGCCACATATGGGGAAGGTTTTGGCTTTGGGAAAGGTACTATATGCCACAATGTCTTCCTATGGTTTTCAACATTATAAAAGGGAAACAAAGAGGCTAATTTCTAACTCAGACCAGAAGTTCCTTCAGGTACCTTCAAGTGTATCATCCTCCAGGTCTGCCAGAGTTGGTGCATTAGGGAGTGAGTACACGGAAGACTGGTTGAGTTGAGTCAGTTTTGAGATGCTGTTAATTGCCATGCTGCCCAATGGAATGGTGTGCTCTACGGAAACATTAGCAAAGAGAAACAGCCTTATTACCATGATCATCAGAAGGTCTTTTGCTGGAATAACTCAAGCCCAGCTATTGTATGATCCCAGAGCTGAGAAATCTGATGGAAAGTTGAAGGAAGAGGATCAATGCACTATATGACCCAGAGCGCCAACCTTTTTTAAGCAATGGTCACAGGTGAAGAGACCTCCTGCATGCATTAGGGTAGAGTATTGAAAATTTAAAAAGGGTATGCTCAAAAAGAACACAGAAATCAGGGCTAGGGACCCTCTTTGAAGAGCAAAGGACCTAAAAATGTTTTTGCTCCCTCTTTCTCTTACATGAAGGCTTATAATTCCCAAAGAAGTAACAGCTTTGATTATATAACTGACCCATTCTTCTCTTCTTGTAAGCTTTTCATGATTGAAGATCGCTTCCCCTCTATTTTTTTCTTACTCATCGCAGAGAACTTGACAGCCTTCTTGCCTGATTCTAGTCTTCTGACATTAGGGTATAAATAAGGAATAGGCAACTGTTTATCTTATTATATAGAATCCTTGTCATATAGGATGCTGGACACCGGATGGCATACAAAGACTTAGAAATCTGACTGCTGAAAAAACCTGAAAATACTAAAACAGCTAGTAAACAGACTATGGGAAGTCCAAGCAGAACAGACCATTAAAGAGGTAAACATCAGAAACTGCCTCTGCTGTTAAAGTAGCTATCCAGGAAAGGACAGAAAGGGGGATGGAAATGGGAACAGCATAGGAAGACTAGGATTGGAAGGATTAAATGAGAGGAGGTATTAGAATAATGAACCGGAATTCATTCATAAAAACTTTGTGACTTATTTCTTCTCTGAGGGGCGCTTGTGAAGGGGCTAGCCTGTCTTCACAATATGGACAAGGGAAAGTCTGACCTTTGGTCTGGTCATGTCCATTCTCTCTCTCACTCCAGACTCCAAAGGCCCTGGTCATGCTTCAAAGAAGGGCTCTTGTGACAGAAATGGTTTCTAGGCCGAGGAAGAAATAATTCCAAGCTAAAAGTTCATGTTAAATGCTTAGTAATAAGCTATAAAGTGCCTCAGGTCAGCTGTGAGAGAGAGAGAGACAGAAAGGCTTTGGGAATTATCATCCAAAAAAAAAAAAAAAAAGGAAGTCAGAGCAAAAGGCAGAGGAAATGAAGGGGAGAAGTCAGTTCTGCAGATCTGCTGTGCAATAAAAATTGCCAAATTCTTTGTGACAGTATGGGGAGGTGCTAGGTACTTCCTGAGGACCAAAGTAGATCTGGGGAGGTGGTTGGAATACAGAGGCAATAAAGGTCTCCTGTGGGCAGGGAAGTCTGTGGCAGGAATGAGCTGGACTCCAATGGATAGAACAGGGTTTCCTGGCTTATGAAATTTTATAGGAGTCTTCACTCAAACACGCAGCACCACCTTTCATGTGTACACAGTACCAGCAATTTCTGAACCTACCAAGTTATGAGTTCCCACATCTGCAACACGAATGTCTGTCCTAAACACTTTAATACTAAAGATGACAATTTTAGAAATGAGGTGGGGAGATGTGAGGGAGAGAAGTTAAAGATCTAGTATGTGAGTCATAGCCCTATGGTCAGTGCCATGCTGGGAATGAAGGAAGCTGCCCCTCTTAAGACAACCATCAGTGGCTGTCCTTTCAGCTCACTCTGAGGAGAATACTCTGAGGTGGAGTCATCAGAGGCTTTAAGTTTGAGGTGGTACAGGAATTTTGTGTAGTGATTAATGTTTTCTAGGAGCCTATTCCAAAAGGAAGCCTCTACATTGAGCTTCCAGTTAGGTGCCAGCTAGACTCTGGCATAGTGGGTGGTAGGTGTGGGTGATAGGTGAAATAATGATGGTATCTGGACATTGCACTTAGGAAAACTCAAGAAAACCATCCCTATACCCAAACTCTCAGCCAGGGAAATGTTACCTTACAGCAAGAAGGCTGACTCACCATCCAGCTTCACACTCCATGTCATGTGGAAGCCATTGGTCATCAGGTAAAAATTCTTCACATCCTCAGGTAGCATGCAGTTATTTTTCTAAAATCACAAAGCAGCTGAGTGTTAGGTCAGGGCTGAGAAAGGGCACAGGGCTATGCCCCAAAGCATAGGGGAACATTCTGGTAATTATCTACAATCTCCATTAGCAAGTTCCACTTCAAGATGGCAATACAGGAGGCCCCTGAACTCGCTTCTTCCCATAGACAAACCAAATCCACAGCTATATAGGGAATAATTCTCTTCTAAAGAAATCCAGAAACTGGCTTAGTAACTCCTACACATTGGGTGAATGAGAAAAAAATGCACATTGAAATGGGTAGGAGAGGCTGAGACACAACTCACCACACCCCCCTTCCCTGCCAACTGGGCACAGCAATACAGAATCAGGAGAGAATTCACAAATCCACTCTTCCCTCTAAGGAGTGAAGGATTTGAGCCTTGTATCTGGCATACCGTCTTTTTAAGATGGTATACCATATCAGCTCATCTCTGAGAGATGAGCTTCCCAGATATCTAGCTTTGAAAGCTAAAGGGGCTTGCTCCGTCAGATACAAAAGGCTATATAACAAACCGAAAAACAGTTCTCAAAGGGCTCATGCATGCAGATTTACCAACATAGGGTCTTTTGTAGAAGCAGCCAACTGAAAAGTACCCAGACTTTCTATGAAAGAGGCTTATTTGCTTATCTTGCAGCATCAGCCTGAGTGGCAACTACCTAATTTAATACACATCTAGGGGCTGACAGAAATACTCCCAAGAGAACAGAGAGGCTGGAGGGCACCATCTTCATGCTCTCTGCCTTGCTCCAGGTCAGCAGTATCTCCCAGAAAAGCACTTGTGCAGCCATCTGATGCACTGGCCTTTGCATCTGCTGCTCAAGGGACACACTCCTTTATTCCTTGGCTCTGGTGGCCAAGGGGCTTACATTTCCAGATCCCACAGGATTGTAACAAAGAAACAGTTCTTAATTGGCTATCCCACTGATGGAGCACAGTTGGAAGAAAGGCAGGCAGGGACAAGGGACCCCCTGCCCTATGAAGATACCACACTTAAAAGGATTTTACGCCACCCTGTAAGAAATAGACATCCCACATCTGTGAAGTCCAGAGTTCCAAATAAGTTGAACCCAGAGCCCCATACCAATACACATAATTGTCTCAGGAAAAGGAGAATCTTAAAAGTATCAAGGAAAAACTTCTTAATGTACAAGGGAACCCCATAAAAGACTTAAGATTTTGTTTCAGCAAAAACTTTGCAAGACAGAATAGCGTGGCACAGTATATTCAAAGTATGGAAAGAAAGGAACTGCTAGCTAAGAATACTTTATTCAACAAAATTATCCTTCAGAATTTAGTGATAGAGTTTTCCAGACAAGCAAAACTAACGGAGTTCATCATCACCATTTCCTTAAATGGAAAGAGAAGCCATAGCATATGAAAACTATAAAAGAAAAAAAAATCTCACTGGTATAGGCAACCATATACCAAAGGTAGTATGTCAACTACTTATAAAGCTAGTATGCTGGTTTAAAAGGCAACAGTACTAAAATCAACTGTATCTACAATAATTAGCTAAGAGATAAACAGTAATACAAAATATGACATAAATATAAAAAATGGGGAGGGTGTAAAAATGCATTGCTTCTAGAATGTTTTCAAACTTAAGCAACCAAACCATCAACTTAAAATAGATGGTTACACACAGAGGGTGTTATACATGAACCTCAGAATAACCACAAACTAAAAACCTCTCATACACTTAAAAATGAAGAGAAGGAAGTCCAAACATAATACTAAAGAAAGTCACCAAATCATAAGACAACAAGAGAAGAAAGGAACACAAGAGAATTATAAAACAACCAGAAAACAATTGTGGCAGTAAGTAAATACCTATCAATAATCAATATCATACACATACACATTCAAGTCAATAAACTAGAAAGGGATTCGAAGGCTGGCAGAAGCAGCTCCACAACAAAATATAGTAGTAGCTGAATGTAAAAGGCTAGGAAGGCGAGAAAGGTGGAAGGAGGCTGACCATGTAGGGAGAGGACAAAGAAATGGGCCTTCATACCAGGGAGCTCAAGCAGGGAAGACTAATCCCTATAAAGTGTGACTGAAAATCAGAGAAGCTGAACTGTGTAAATTTGGAGTGTGGCTCGGAGCCTGGAGATTTAGAAACCTGCTGATTCAGCAATGGGCTGAGCTGGGACAAGCCCAGTAGAACCAGTCTACCTGGGAGGGCAAGGCATAGCTGCATTGCTGCCCTTAAGGAGACAGCAGCTGAACAGACAGGTAATATAGAGATAGCAGTTTACACAACACCAGGGGCAAATGGGAAACAGATCAGTTCATACAGATTTCAGAGCATGTTGGGGTACTTCTCTGAGAATGAGGGAGTTGGCAGGTGGCATCTTCCTCCTCCTACTCCCCAGGCGAACACAGGGCCCTCTGTGGGAGGTAGGCCTGCACAGACACTTGGTATCTAACCTGCGAGCAGTGTGCCATGCCCACAAGTTCTCCTGAGGACTTGACCCCTCCAAGCCTGCTAGCCTTGGCCCTGGGCTCAGGACAAAGTTTGCAAAACTTGTGCATCCCTCACTGATCTCTAGTGGATTCACAGCTGCCACCAGGCATCCCACTCAGTTGCCGCATATCCCCAGCTACTGTCACTTGCCAGCCTTGGCCATACCCAGCCATCCCTGGGCACTGTACACAGCTTTGGGCACCCAGCTAAGCTGGTAGGCTGCCCCAAGTTGCTATTGTGCTTCTACAAATCTGGCATAGAACTAGTGGCCCAGCACAAATTTTGCTAATGCCACCGCCCTGCCCCCAAGTTCTCTGGTGGGCATGCACCTGCTGAGCTGACCTGCCTGGGTCCCACTAACACCACAGTGAGCAAGCAGAGCCCAGAACAAGCAGAGTCAGCGCAGACAACTGCACTGAAAGTAAAAGTCACTCAGACACAACAGCAGGATATAAACAACATATACAGGATACTCTTCTGAACTGCCAGGTTCAGGTGAACAGAGGAGACTGCATTCTAGGACCTCTTCTTCATAAAGTCATTACTTTTAAAAGGTGAAGACATAGCTGACCTTCCTAACACAGAGAAACAGATAAAGAGAGGCAGACAAAATGAAGAGAAGAGAAATTTAACCTAAATGAAAGAACAAGACAAGGCCATGGCCAATGATCTAAGTGAAACAAATATAAGTAGCATGCCTGATACAGAATTGAAAGCAATGACCATAACGATACTCACTGGATTTGAGAAAAGAGTTGAGGACATCAGTGAGATCCTTAAAACAGAGATTAGGAACAACATAGCAGAGATCAAGGGCTCAATAAATTACATAATAAATGAAATATGCTTGACAGAATGAACAGCAGGCTGGATTAAGCAGAGGAACAAATTAATGACAGAGAAACACAGAGTAATGGAAAGTAATCAAGTTGAACAAAAGAAGAATTATGTAAAAAGAGAACAGACTTAGGGAACTCAGTGACTCCATTAAAAGTAATAACACGAGCATTTCTGGAGTCCTTGAAGAAGACAGAGAAAAGGGGGAAGAGAATTTATTTGACAAAATAATAGCTGAACACTTCCCAAATATGGGAAAGGAAACAAATATTCAGATCCAGGAGGAAGAGAAAATCCCCATCCAATTCAACAAAAACAGTTCCCCCACCAAGACATGTTATAAGTAGCAAAATGTAGTGATTAAAACAAAAAGGCAGCAAGACAAAAGAAGACAGTAAGGTACAAGGGAACACGCATAAGGTTAGGAGGGAATTTTTCAGTAGAAACTTTTCAAGAAAGAAGAAAGTGGCATTCAAAGTGCTGAATGGGAAAAAATCTGCAGCCAACAATAGTCTACCCAGTGAGGCATTCATGCAGAATAGAGAGCTTCCCAAAAAAAAACTAAAGGAATTCATGATCACTAAACCAGCCCTGCAAGAAATATTAAAGGGGACTCTTTCAGTGGAAAGGAGAGACCAGTGATAATATAAAGGCAGGAAACACAAAAGCTGTAGAAATGAATATTGCTGTGAAAAAGAGGAGTCAAGAAATTCACAAGATAAAAGGATGTAAAAATATGACAATATATACCTAAAACATGGGGAGGAAAAGAGTAAAGAATGGGTTCAGGGATCCCTGGGTGGCGCAGCGGTTTGGCGCCTGCCTTTGGCCCAGGGCGCGATCCTGGAGACCCGGGATCGATTCCCACGTCAGGCTCCCGGTGCATGGAGCCTGCTTCTCCCTCTGCCTGTGTCTCTGCCCTCTCTCTCTCTCTCTCTCTCTCTCTCTCTGTGACTATCATAAATAAATAAAAGTTTAAAAAAAAATAAAAAAAAAAGAATGGGTTCAAACCTAACCAACCATCAACTTAATATACACTGCTCTATGCAAAATAGGTTATATACAAACCTAATGGTAACCATATATCAAAAACCACTGATAAAAGTCAAAGTACAAAGAGAAAGAAATCCAAGTATATAACTAAAGAAAATGAGCAAAACACAAAAGAAAGACAAGGGTCAGAGAAAGTCTTCAGAAACAACCACAAAGATGGAACTGGAAGGTATTATGCTGAGTGAAGTAAGTCAATCAGAGAAGGACAAACATTGTATGTTCTCATTCATTTAGGGAATATAAATAATAGTGAAAGGGAATATAAGGGAAGGGAGAAGAAATGTGTGGGAAATATCAGAAAGGGAGACAGAACATAAAGACTCCTAACTCTGGGAAACGAACTAGGGGTGATTGAAGGGGAAGAGGGTGGAGGGTGGGAGTGAATAGGTGACGGGCACTGAGGGGGGCACTTGATGGGATGAGCACTGGGTGTTATTCTGTATGTTGGTAAATTGAACACCAATAAAAAATAAATTTATTATTAAAAAAAAGAAAAAAAAACAACCACAAAACAAGTAATAAAATGACAATAAATACATATCTATCAATAATTACTTTGAATGTAAATGGACAGAATGCTCCCATCAAAAGGCAGAGGGTGACTGGTGAAAAACCAAGACCCATCTATATGCTGTCTAAAAGAGACTCATTTTATACCTAAAGATTGAAAGTGAGGGGATGGAGAAACATCATAGAAATGGATGTCAAAAGAAAGCTTTAGTAGCAAACTTATACTGGGCAAAATTGATTTTAAAATAAAGACTGTAGGGCAGCCTGGGTGGCTCAGCGGTTTAGTGCCGCCTTCGGCCCGGGTCGAGGTCCTGGAGACCTGGGGTTGAGTCCCACATCGGGCACCCTGCATGGAGCCTACTTTCTCCTTCTGCCTGTGTCTCTGCCTCTCTCTCTCTCTGGGTCTCTCATGAATAAATGGAAGTTTAAAAAAATAAAAAATAAAATAAAGGCTGTAACAAGAGACAAAGAAGGACACTATATGATAAAAGAACAAACCAACAAGAAGATATAACAGTTGTAAATATTTATGCGTCCAACAGAGGAACACCCAACTACATAACAGTAACAAACATAAAGGAACTGATAATAATAATAGTAGGAAACTTTAACACCCCATTTATGTCAATGGACAGATCATCTCAACAAGGAAAAAATGGCTTTTAATGACACACTGGAACAGATGGATTGAACAAATATATTCAGAACATTCCAACCTAAAACAATAGAATATACATTTTTTTCAAGTGCACATGGAACATTCTCTAGAACAGATCACATATTAGCCCACAAAATAAACCTCAACAAATTCAAGAAGATGGAAATCATACCATACATATTTGCTGAGCACAACTCTATGAAACTAAAAGTCAGCCACAAGAAAAAAATCTGGAAAGACCAGATATACAGAGGTTAAATAGCCTGCTACTAAACAATAAATGGGTCAACAGAAATCAAAGAAGAAATTAAAAAGTACAAGGAAACAAATGAGAATGAAAACACAACAGTCCATATAAATTTTAGGATTGTTTTTTCCAGTTCTGTGAAAAATGTTGATGGTATTTTAATAGGGACTGAAATGAATGTAGATTGCTTTGTATAGTTTAGAGATTTTAACAATATTTGTTTTTTTAAATCCATGAGCATGGCATGTTTTTCCATTTCTTTGTGTCTTCCTCAATTTCCTTCATAAGTGTTCTAAGTTTTCAGAGTACAGATCTTTTACTTCTTTTGTTAGGTTTATTCCTAGGTATCTTACAGTTTCTGGCACAATTGTAAATGAGATCAATTCCTTGATTTCCCTTTCTTCTGCCTCACTGTCAATGAATAGAAATGCAACTGACTTCTGTGCATTGATTTTATATCCTGCACCCTTGCAGAATTCCTGTATCAGTTCTGGTAATTTTTCGGTGGAGTTTTTCGAGTTTTCTTCATAGAGTATCGTGTTGCCTGAAAAGAGTGAAAGTTTGACTTATTTTCTGCCGATTTGGATGCCTTTTATTTCCTTTTGTTATGTGACGGCTAAGGCTAGGACTTCCAGTACTGTGTTGAACAACAGTGGTGAGAGTGGACATTCCTGTTGTGTTCCTGACCTTAGGGAAAAGCTGTCAGTTTTTCCCCATTGAGGATGCCATTTACTGTGGGTTTTTAGTACATGGCCTTTATAATATTGAGGTATATTCCCTCTATACATACACTGTGGAGAGTTTTTATAAAGGAAGGATACTGTATTTTGTCAAATGCCTTTCTGCATCTATTGAAAAGATCACAAGGTTCTTGTCTTTTCTATTATTAATGCGGTGGAACCAGAAAACACCCTGAATAGCCAAAGTAATGTTGAAAACGAAAACCAAAGCTGGAGCATCAGAATTCTAGACTTCAAGCTGTATTACAAAGCTGTAATCATCAAGACAGTATGGTTCTGGCATGAAAAAAGATACACAAATGAATAGAATAGAAAACCCATAAATAAACCCACAACTATACAGTCAATAAATCTTCAGAAAGCAGGAAATAACCAATGTAAAAAAGACAGTCAACAAATGGTGTTAGGAGAACTGGACAGTGATGTGTGAAAGAAAAAAACTGGACCACTTTCCTACACTAAACACAAAAATTAAAAGTGGATTAAAATTTTAAGTGGATTAAAAGACTTAAATGTGAGACCTGAAACCACAAAAATCCTAGAAGAAAACAGAAGCAGTAACCTCTCTGACATAGGCCATAGCAACATTTTTCTAGATATATCTCCTGAAGCAAGGGATAAAACCAAATTAATTATTAGGACTACATCAAAATAAAAAGCTTCCGCACAACAAAGGAAACAATCAACAAAACTAAAGGCAACCTACAGAATGGGAGAAAATATTTGCAAATGACACACTCAATAAAGTGTTAACATCCCAAATACAGAAATAACTTATCAACCTCAATACCCAAAACCCAAATAATCCAATTTAAAAATGGGCAGAAGACACGGGGATAAATTTCTCCTAAGAAAATATATAGATGGCTAAAAGAGACATGAAAAGATGCTCAACATCAGTATCAGGGAAATACAAATCAAAACGACAATGAGGGCAGCCCCGGTGGCGCAGCGGTTTAGCGCCGCCTGCAGCCCAGGGCATGATCCTGGAGACCGGGGATCGAGTCCCAAGTCAGGCTCCCTGCATGGGGCCTGCTTCTCCCTCTGCCTGTGTCTCTGCCTCTCTCTCTCGCTCTGTGTCTCTCATGAATAAATAAAAAATAAAATCTTAAAAAAAAAAACAAAAAAACCCCCACAAAACTACAATGAAATATCATCTCATGCCTATCAGAATGGCTTAAATCAGTAACAAGAAACAATAGGTGTTATTTGGGGAGGATGTGAGAAAAGGGAACCCTCTTATACTGCTGGTGGGAATGCAAATCAGTGTAGCCACTGTGGAAGACAGTATGGAGGCTCCTCAAAAAATTAAAAATAGAACTAGCCTACAATCCGGCAATTGCACTACTGGGTATTTGCCCAAAGAACACAAAAACAGTAATTCAAAGAGATACATACATGCACTCCTATGCTTACTGCAGCATTATTTATAAGAACCAAACTATGGAAGCAGCCCAACTGTCCACTGATTGATGAATGGATGAAGAAGAGGTGGGGTGTGCATGTGTGCACACACACACACACACACGTATGTATGAGAATATAGATACTATTCAGCCTACAAAAGAGTGAAATCTTTCCATTTGCAAAGACTTGGATGGAACTACAGAGTATCATAACAAACAAAATAAGTGAGTTAGAGAAAGAAAAACACCATGATTTCATTCATATGTGGAATTTAAGAAACAAAACAAATGCTCAAAGTGGAAGAAAAAGTTAGACAATTTCAAAAACCAGATTCTTAATTCTAGAAAACTGATGGTTACCAGAGGGGAGGTGAGTGGGGGGATGGGTTAAATAGGTGATGTAGATTAAGGAGTGCACCTGTGATGAGCACAGGGCCATGTATGGAAGTGCTGGATCAGTATATTGCACACCTGAAACTAATAAAACAGTGTATGTTAACTGCAATTAAAATACAAACATAAAAAAATATTTTAAATGTAAATCAACTAAATACTCCAATCAAAAGACATACAGTAGCTGAATAGATTTAGAAAGAAAAAAACAAACAAACAAACAGGAAAACAAGACTGATGCATTTGCTGCCTATAGAAGACGCATTTCAGACCTAAGGACACACCTAGACTGAATGTGAAGGGAAGGAAAAAGAGATTCTACATAAATGGAAATGAAAATAAAAGCTGGGGAAGCAGTACTTGTAAGAGAAAGAAGACTTTAAAACAGACTGAAAAAGAGATAAAGATTACATAATGATAAAGAGGTCAACCCAACAAGAACATATAACAATATCTATGTGCCCAACATGGGAGAACCTAAACATGTAAAGCAATATTAACCTACCTAAAGGGAGAAATGGGTAATAATATAATAATACTATGGGATTTTTAACACCCCACATGCATCAGTGGATGATACGTCATCCAGACAATCAATAAAACAGTGGCCTTAAATGACACATTAGACCAGATGGACTTAATAGATACATACAGAACATTCCATCTAAAAACAGGAGAATACACATTCTTTTTAAGTGCACATGGAACATTCTTCAGGACAGATCACATGTTAGGCCACAGAACAAATTTCAATAAATCTGGAAGACTGAAATCATATCAAGCATCTTTTCAAACAACTGTGACATAAAATGAGAAATCAATAATAAGAAAAAAAACTGGGAAAAACCACAAACACATGGGAGGCTAAACAACATGCTACTAAACCACCAATGGGTCAAAGAACTCAAGGAGGAAATCAAAAAATACTTTGTGACTAATAAAAATGAAAACACAACATTCCAAAATACATGAGATGTAGCAAAAATTGCTGTCAGAACGAAGTTTATAGTAATGGAGACCTAACTCAAGAAACAAGAAAAAATCTAAATAAAAGTCTAACTTTACACCTAAAGGAACTAGAAAAAGAATAAATGAAGGTAAAAGACAGTAGAAGTAAGTAAATAATAGAGATCAAAGCTAAAATTAGGGCAGCTCGGGTGGCTCAGCGGCTTAGCGGCGCCTTTGGGCCAGGGTGTGATCCTGGGGACCTGGGATCGAGTCCCGCATCAGGTTCCCTGCATGGGGCCTGCTTCTCCCTCTGCCTGTGTCTCTACCTCTCTCTGTCTATCATGAATAAATGAATATGATCTTTTAAAAAAAAGATCAGGGATCCCTGGGTGGCGCAGCGGTTTGGTGCCTGCCTTTGGCCCAGGGCGCGATCCTGGAGACCCGGGATCGAGTCCCACGTCGGGCTCCCGGTGCATGGAGCCTGCTTCTCCCTCTGCCTGTGTCTCTGCCTCTCTCTTTCTCTCTCTGTGACTATCATAAATAAATAAAAATTAAAAAAATAAAATAAAATAAAGATCAAAACTAAAATTAATGAAATAGGGTAAAAAAAATAAAAAAGATAAATGAAACTAAGACATGATTCTTTGAAAAGATAAACAAAACTGATAAACTCTTAGTGAGGCTCATCAAAAGAGGGCTCAAATAAATAAAAACAAAAATGAAAGAGAAATTACAACTGAAACCATAAAAATACAAAGGATTATAAAATACTACTACAAATAATTATACACCAGCAAATTGGACAATCTAGAAGAAACGGATATACTCCTAGAAGCATACAATTTTCCAAGACTGAATCAGGAAGACACAGAAAATCTGAACAATTACTAGTAATAAAATGGAATCAGTAATAAAAATATCTCACAACAAAAGTCCAGAACCAGATGGCAAGGGAATGCTACCAAATATTTAAAGAAGAGTTATTAATACCTAATATCTATACTTCTGAAACTATTCCAAAAATTGAAGAGGAAAGAACACTTCCTAACCCATTGTACAAGACCCTGATACCCAAATTAGATAAAATTTCTAATGAACATAGATGGAAAAATCCTTAACAAATATTAGCAAACTGAATTCAATGATACATTTAAAGGATCATATGCCATGATCATGTGGGATTTATTCCAGGGATGAAAGGATAGTTTGGTATCCACAAACCAAACCAATGTGTTATGCCACATTATCAAAATGAAGGATAAAACTCATGTGATCATCTCAGTACTTGCAGAAGAAGAGCTTGACAAAATTCAACATTTATTTATGATAAAAACTCTCAATGAAAAGTGGATATAGAAGTGAACACACCTCAACATAATAACGGCCATGTATAACAAACCAACAGCAAACATCACACTAGCAGTAAAAAGCTGAAAACTATTCCTCTAAGTTCAGGAATGAGAGAATGTCTGTTCTTGCGACTTTCGTTCAACACAGTACTTGAAATCCAACAATAAAAGAAATAAAAAGCATCTAAACTGAAAGAAATAAGTAAAACTGAACTATCTGCAGATGACATGAACATAAAGTAACATAAAGAAATGCTGCGTTTCTATACACCACTACCAATCTTTCAGAAAGAGATATTTAGAAAACAATCCCATCTACAATTTCATCAAAAATAATACCTAAAAATAAATTTAATAAGAGGTGTACTCTGAAAACTCTGTAAAGTTGATTTAAAAAATTGAAGATGGCGCAAGTAAACAGAGATACCATGCTAATGGATTAGAAAAATTAATATTGGTAAAATGTCCATACTACCCAAAAAGATATACAGATTTGCATCAAATTTGCATCAAAATTGCTTGATTTTCCCTATTTCCTGGGAAATAACAAAATTGGAGGTATCACACTCCCTGACTGCAAACTATACTACAAAGGTATAGGTAATCAAAACCATATGGTACTGGCACAAAAGCTGACACACAGATCAAGAGAACAGAGAACCCAGAAATAGATCCATAGCTTTATGGTTAATTAATATATAACAAAGGAGGCAAGAATATATAATGGGGAAAAAAGAGCCTCTTCAATAAATGGTGTTGGGAAAACTGGACAGCTGCATGCAAAAGAATGAAACTGAACCACTTTCTTGCACTATATACAAAATTTACCTCAGAATGGATTAAAGACTTAAAAGTAAGGCCCGAAACCATAAGACTCATGAAAGAAAACCACTGGACACTGGTCTCAGCCATAATTTTTTGGATCTGTTTCCTCAGGCAAGAGCAATAAAGCAAAAATAAACAAATAGGACTAAATCAAATTAAAACAATTGTACAGCAAAGGAAACATCAACAAAAAGAGAAGGGAAATAACATTTCTAAATAATACATCCAATAAGGGGTCAATATCCAAAATCCATTAAAAAAACCCTCATGCAACTGAACACCATAAAAATCCAAACAATCCAATTAAAAATGAGCAGAGGGCCTGAATAGATATTTCTCCAAAGCAGACATACAGATGGCCTATTGACACATTTTGAAAAGATGCTCAACATCACTCATCATCAGGGTGATGCAAAACAAATCCACAATGAGATATTACCTCACACCTTTCAGAATGGACAGTAAACACACACACACAATAATATCGGTGAGGATGTGGGAAAAGGGAACCCTTGTGCACTGTTGGTGAGAATGCAAACTGGTACTGTTGCTATGGAAAACAGTATGAAAATTCCTTTAAAAATTAAAAATAGAGGGATGCCTGGGTGGCTCAGCAGTTAAGCGTCTGCGTGATCCTGGAGTCCCACGATCGAGTCCCACATCGGGCTCCCTGCATGGAGCGGGCTTCTCCCTCTGCCTGTGTCTTTGCCCCTCTCTCTCTCTCTCTCTCTCTCTTTATCTCTCATGAATAAATAAACAAAATCTTAAAAAAAATTAAAAATAGAACTACAATTCCAGACAAGTCCATTTCTGGCTATTTATCTGGAGAAAATGAAAACCCTAATTCAAAACCCTTATGTTCACAACAGCATTATTTACAACAGCAAGATATAGAAGCAACAAGTGTTCATGGATACATGAATGGATAAAGAAAATGTGGTTTGTGTGTGTGTGTGTGTGTGTGTGTGTGTGTGTATATATATATATATATAGAATATATACATGGAATACTATTCAGCCTAAGAAAGAATGAAATCTTACCATTTGCAACAAAAAAGACAGACCTAGAGGAAAAGTATACAAAGTGGAATAGATCAGAGAAAAATAAGTATCATATGATTTCACTTATATATGGAATCTAAAAAATAAACAGAATGAACAAAGCAAAAGAAAACAGACTCATAAATACAGAGAATTGGTAGTTGTTTGGAGAGAGGTGAGTGAGGAATGGACAAAATAGGTAAAGGGGATTAAGAGGTCCAGTCCAACTTCCAGGTATAACATAAATAAATCACAGGGATGTAAAGTATATCATGAGAATAACTTCAGTTTTTAAAATATTTTTAGAAAAGATTTTATTTATTTATTCATGAGATACACACAGAGAGAGGCAGAGACACAGGCAAAGGGAGAAGCTGGCTCATGCAGGAAGCCTGATGACTCCAGGATCACGCCCTGGGCTGAAGGAGGCGCTCAACCGCTGTGGCACCTAGGTGTCCCTAACTTCAATTTTAAGGACATGCAGAGACTGAAAGTGAAGGGATGGAAACAGACATTTCACACAAATTGAAACCAAAAAGAGCAGAGGTAGCTTTACCTGTATCAGAAAAAAACACCCTTTAAGACAAAGGCTGTAATAGGGAAAAAAGAAGATCATTATTTAAAGATAAAAGGGTCAATCTGAGAAGAGGATACATCAAATGCAGGAGCACTTAAATATATAAATCAAATTATTAGCAGGCCTAAAGGGAGAAATAGATAGCAATACAATAATAATAGGGTATTGAAATACCCTATTTCCATCAATGAATAGATTATCCAGGCAGAAAATCAATAGAGGCACTGGACTTAAATGAACATTAGACCAGATGAACTTAATAGACACTTACATCCACAAGCAGAATACACATTTTTCTCAAGCACATATGGAACACTCTTCAAGACAGAAGAGTGGCCCCCAAACAAGTCCTAATAAAATTAAAAGACTGAAATCGGGGATCCCTGGGTGGCTGGGTGTGATCCTGGAGTCCCGGGATCGAGTCCCACATTGGGCTCCCTGCATGGAGCCTGCTTCTCCCTCTGCCTGTGTCTTTGTCTCTCTGTCTCTCATGAATAAATTAATAAAATCTTTAAAAAAATAAAAATAAATAAAAAGACTTAAATCATATCAAGTATCTAATCACAATGGTATGAAACTAGAAATCAATTAAAAGAAAATTGGAAATTTCACAAGTATGTAGAAATGAAACAACTTGCTCAGAATCAATGGCTCAAAAAAGAAATCAAAAGAGAAATAAAAAATGATCTGTGACCAAAGAAAATGGAAATACAACATGCCCAAACAACTTAGGGAATTAGCAAAAGCAGTTCTATGAGGGAAGTTATGGTGATAAATGCCTACATTAAGAAATCAGAAAAACCTCAAATAAGCAATCTAACTTTACATCTCAAGGAACCAGAAAAAGAACAAACTAAAGAGAAAGAAGGAAATACCACAGATTAGAGCAAAAATAAGGACTAACAAGATAAAACATCAGTGAAACTAAGAGTTAAAAAAAAAAGAAAAAGATAAGCCTTTAGCTAGAATCCCCAAGACAAAAAGAGGGCTCAAATCGGAAATGAAAAGGAAGGGGCAGCCCGGGTGGCTCAGTGGTTTAGCGCTGTCTTCGGTCCAGGGCCTGGTCCTGAAAACCCAGGATCGAGTCCCACGTTGGGCTCCCTGCATGGAGCCTGCTTCTTCCTCTGCCTCTCTCTCTGTGTCTCTTATGAATAAATAAATAAAATCTTAAAAAAAAAAAAAAAAAAAAAGAAATGAAAAGGAAGACATTACAAGAGATACCACAGAAATACAGAGAATGAGAAAAACCAATGTAGGGATGCTTGGGTGGCTCAGTGGTTGAGTGTCTGACTTTGATTCAGGTTGTGATCCCGGGGTCTTGGGATCAAGTCCTGGCATCGGGCTTCCCCCAGGGAGCCTGCTTCTCTTTCTGACTAGGTCTCTGTCTCTCTGTGTCTCTCATGAATAAATAAATAAAATCTTTAAAAAATAAAAATAAAAGAGAAAAACTAGTTCAAGTAATTATATACCAACAAACTGGAAAACCTAGAACAGGAAAATTAGTAGAAATATTCTATCTCCTAAGACTGAATCATGAGTAGAAAATCTGAACAGGCAAATTACTAGTAAGGACACTGAAACTGTAATTAAAAGCCTCCAAACAAAAATCAAGGACCAGATGGCTGTTACGTATAATTCATAACTGAATTCTACCAAATATTTAAATAATTATTAAAAAATAAAATATTTTTATTTTAAAAAAATAAAAAAAATAATTTTAATAAAATAAAAACATAATTATTAAAATATTTGTCTCAAACACATCCAAAATATATGAGGAAGAAACACTTCCAACCTCATTTTACGAGGCTGGCATTACCTTGCAACCAAAACTAACACAGGCACTATAAGAAAATTACAGGCCAATAGCCCTGATGAACATAGATGCAAAAATATACTCAACAAAGTATCAGCAAACCAAAACCAAAAACATATAAAAAAAATCATACACCCTGATCAAGTGGGATTATTTCAGAGATGCAAGGATGGTTCAACATTGAGAAATCAATGTGAAACACCACATTACCAAAATGAAGTATAAAAACCACATGATTATCTCAGTAGAATCAGAAAAGGCATTTGAAAAATTCAGTACATTCATGACAAAAACTTTCAACAAAGTGGGTTGAGAACATACCTCAACATAATAAAGGCTGTATGTGACAAACCCACAACAAACATCATACTGGATGAGAAGCTAAAGCTTTTCCTTTAAGATCAAGAACAAGGCAACGATGCTCACTCTTGGTAGAGTCCTGGAAGCCAAGGCCAGAAAAATCAGGCAAGAAATAGCAATATAAGGCATCCAAATCAGAAAGGAAGAAATAAAACAGTCTCTATCTGCAGATGACCTATTATTTAGAGAAAACTCTAAAGACCCCACAAAAAAACTATTAGAACTAATACCCCAAACCAATAAAATTGCAGGATACAAAATCAACATACGGAAATCAACTACATTTCTATACACTAATAACTATCAGAAAGAGAAATTAAGAAAACAGTGTCATTTACAGCTATATCAAAAAGAATAAAATACCTAGGGATAAATTTAACGAAGGAGGTGAAAGACCTATATACACTGAAAATTCTAAGACACCAATGAAGAAATAGAAGAAAAATGCAATATATATGAAGACACAATATTCATGGATTGGAAGAAAAGGGATACAATTCCTATCAAAATCCCAATGGTGTTCTTCACAGAAATAGAAAAAAACAGTCCTAAAGTCTGTATGGATTCACAGAAAACCCAAAAAGCCAAAGCAATCTTGAGAAAAAAGAACAAAGCTAAAGGCATTACAGTTTTTTTTAAATCTCAAACTGTATTACAAAGCTATTATAATTAAAACTGAGTGGTACTGGCATAAAAGCAAACACATAGATTGGGAGAGCCCAGAAATAAACCCACACATCCATGGTCAATTAATTTCTGACAAAGGAGCCAAGAAAATGCAATGCAGAAAGGATAGTTTCTTCAATAAATGGTGTTAGGAAAACTGGAAAGCCACAAGTAAAAGAACTAAATTTGGCCACAATCTTACACCATACACAATAATCAACTCAAAATGGATTAAAGAGTTGAATATAAGACCTGAAACCATAAAACTCCTAGAACAAACCATATGGGGTAAACTTAACATTGGTGTTGGGAATGTTTTTCTATTTGGCACCAGAAGCAAAGGCAATAAAAACAAAGATAAACAAGTGGGATATATCACATCACTTGTTATGTACTGCCAAAGGAAACCATCAACACAGTGAAAAGTAACCTAGTGAATGGGAGAAAATATTTGCAAATCATTTACCTGATACGGGGTCAATATCTAAAATATATAAAGAACTCATACAACTCAATAGAAAAAACAATCTAATTTACAAACAAGTTGAGGAACTAAATAGACATTTTCCCAAATAAGACATACAAATGGCAACAAGTATATGAAAAGGTGTTCAACAGCACTAATTGTCAGGGATATAGAAATCAAAACCACAATGAGGTATCACCACCTCACACCTGTTTTGACTATTATCCAAACGACGAGTGCTGGTGAGGACGCAGGGAAAAAGAGATCCTTACTCACTTCTGGTGGGAATATGAATTGGTACAGTCACTACGGAAAACAGTACAGAGGTTCCTCAAAAAATTAAAAATAGGAACTACTATATGATGCAGCAATTCCACTTCTGGGTATTTATCTAAAGAAAATATAAACACTAATTCAAGATCTATGCATCTCTGTTTCAGTGCAGCACAACTTACAAAAGCCAAGATAGGGATAAAAACCTGTGTCCACTAATGGCTGAATAAACGAAGAAAGTATGATCTACACACACACACACAACATACACCGTGGAATATTATTCAGCCACAAAAAAAGAATGAAATCTTGCTATTTGTGACAGCATGGATGGATCTCTAGGCCATTATCCTAAGTGAAACAAGTCAGATAAATACTATATGATTTCACTTCTAAGTGGAATCTAAACAAACAAGCACATAGCTACAAAGGATAAATTGGTGACTGTCAGAGGCGGGGGTGAGGAATGGGCAAAAATCGGTCAAAAAGTATAAATTTCTAGTTCTAAGTAAGTTGAGATCTAAAATACAGCAAGGTCACTGGAGTTGACAATATTGTACTGTGTATTTGAAAGTTGCTTGGCAAGTAAATCTTAAAAGTTCTCATTATAAGAAAAATAAAACTTAAAATTATGTGTGGTGATGAATGTTAAGTAAATATATGGTGGAAATCATTATATATAGATATATCAAATGTTATACATCTAAAACTAATACAATGTTGTACGTCAATTATATCTCAGTAACATTTAAAATAAAAACAACTCCATTAGAGGAGGCACAGTATGTAGGACAATCTCCAGCTGGATCTTTTTTTTGCCTCACCAGATAAGGCCGAGTATGCATCTGCCCTGCAGTTGACAATGGCTCAGCGGAGAGGCGTTAGCTGGAGAAAGGGCTAAGGAAGCAGCTGAGGATGTGGCGGCTTAGGGGAACAATGTCTGAGGGGAGAATCTAGGCAAACTTCTGATGATAGTGGAAGAAAATAATTACTGCTATAAATTCCAGACCCATGCTCACAAATTACTTTTTGAAATAAAGTATTGGATAAATAAGAACATCTTCAAAGTGAAGAGCATATACTCCTCAAACATTTAATGTAATGAGCCTAAGAGTTCTGAAAGATTTTAGGAAGTAAAAATGTACAACAGGACATGAACAAGTATTTCATATGGATAGCAAATTATCTAATCTGGGTGGAAAGAATAAAGGAACAGCTTAGCATCCTTTCAGGAGGCCCTAGGAGCATGCCCTAAATTCTATATAACTCACATCAGTGCACATGCCTGATCAGTCTTCTCTACCCCATCAAGCCTGGAGTGTACAGAAAGACGAGTTCTTCACTTCCTTTCCTGGACCCTTCCTGTCAGGGCTATACAGACAGAAGGGCAATATAATAGTAACTCCATTCAAAACTCTTGGCTTATCGGACCCCTTGAGATGAGATACTGAACACTGCTCTACGTCACACTGCTGGTCAGTTCTAGGCTGCCAGTGCATGGGCGAGTTAGAGCCTAGCAGGACAATCTGCGTTTACTTTCCAATTCTGCCACTAGCTGAGTGACCTTGAATGCCACTTAAACTCTCTGAATCCAGGTTCAAGAATAATCTCTAAGACAGTCTAAAAACCACTGGAGACAGGAGGAGGTGGAAGCTTGGCAGGTAATTAAGATTTTAGAACGGTATCTTCAAGAACTATAGGTGAGAAGCAAACTTGAACCTTGCAGATGATTTTAAGCAGTGTTTTTAAATTACTGTATGCACAACAGCTGTCATTTTAATGAAATGGGTTTTTCATTTTCCTGATCTATGAAAGAAAATATGCATTGTGATCAGTTTTGTTTGATCTTTTGCCATCTAGTTCCCAATCTCACAGATGTGTAACCTAAGGGATTCTCTGACTCCTTGGCTAACTTACTTATTTTCCTACTTAGTCAGCTGTCTGGAGTTTAGGGCTTAGTGCCTCATGAATGGCACATTCTATGTGCCCTTCAGAGAGGAAAAGTGTGTACACAGATGCTGTTCTCCCATCCACAGAACCCCTGTTAGTGTTCTGACAAAATTCTTCCTTCTTGTCCCCCCAAAGTCCAGGATCTACTCAGATTTTAGTCACTAGTGCCATCTAGTGGTGGAGATGTGGAAACTACTGTCTACCAGACTTTCTAACCTGGATTCCATGAAATCCCAGCGAAGGGCTAAGGTGGCATTCATTGTTCATCTTTAAATTAGGCTGGAGAATTTCAGTAGTAATGATTATATTATATATAATATAATATATTATATAATATATATTATATATCAATATAATTAATTATATTAATAATTAATATTAGTCTCCAGCTAACGCCTCTCTGTGTTAATATATAATATAATATTATAATATTTATAATAAATATAATATTTATTATTTCAGTAAGGGATGAAATTCTTGTATTATTTTATACTATCACTGAAAAAATTATTCAGGATTCATAAACAACAAAAATCAGTGAAATCAAATTTTAATACACTGAAATACTAATATAAACATACAAAATTTCAAGTAGATCAAGTTCATGAAAATCTTAAGCCTGCACTGTCATTATTACATACATCACCATGGGCCCTGGCTCTGCTGCTTCCTTGCTGCAGATCTCACCACCAGGCATCCCAGACTGTGGCTGGTCCTGCAGTACATCTGTCCCTTCCTTCAGAGTGGGGCTTTGGGTGACTCCTTTACCCTGGCCTGTCCAACTCAGAGCTACTGACATTTTAATTTCTCTCCTTCCCAATCTGGAAAAAGACTGCTCTTCTGTAGGGAACAATCTGCCAACTTCAGAGGGCTTCTCCCCACCAGGTTCATGCTGTCTTTATTTTGTGGGGCACAGGGGAGGAGGATGAATGAGGGGGTATCAGGAATGGAAGGAATATTTGCAGAGAAAGTCAAGAGAGAATCTCACTGTTACCAGTGTCTGAAATAATAAGGTGGCATCAACATGGTACTGCAATCTCTGTAGCCCACTATTGATTCTGCAGTTTCCAATTTTCATTTTTCTTTTCTTCTTCCAAGGAGGCTACCTACAATAACTTCTTCAAGTTACACTAGGAAGAGGCCACCACAAGTAGTATTACTAGTTCATCAAATGAAGGACTTGAGCCACTCTGATATTTTGGAAGCTATCAGCTTTATTTCCAGAAACCTTCCTGAGGACTGCCTGAGCCTGGAGGGAATGGCTAAGCGCGGTCCCCTTCCTCATGTTCATCTTCTCTACTGTAGGAATCCTGTATCCCACTGGTCCCTCCCTTCAGAGTTCACTGTATGGGGGAAGTGGGCAGGGCAGCAGATGCAAGAGCAGGCAGGCAAGGGAGCTAGGGCACAGAAACTAATGGTTCTTTAAGTGCTTGTCCATGCTAGGCAGGCTTTCCATACACCTGTTGACAAGCACAATGGAAGAAGAATTGCCCAAGACACCCCTCGCACTAAAATCTAACTGGAAACTGAGGCGATGAGGATAACTGCTCTATCAAAACTCTTCTCAGGGAGGGTGTCCTGTCCCATGGAATAAAAGGAAACCTCGATGGGCTGTATAGGTATAGGGCAAGACATCTGGGAAAACTTGCAAATATATCCTCAAATGCTCACCTAAAGAGACGGGGAAGGGCTAGTTAACTGGAACCTTCTGTCTTGGTGGGTGGCACATGAAAGTTTGGGTCTGAGTTGCTTAAGACTCAGAGGAGAGGCAACATACTCTCCCCAAAATCCTTTCTGCATATAACCACCAAGGCTTCCTCTTAAAATGCACAACAAAAAATATATAAATATTGGCCTGGGACACCAATGTCTTGCTGAAACTCTATATGGCAGACATCACCCAACACAGCCTGCCAACAGCAATGCCGTCAGCTTAACTAGTCACCAGGCTTCTACAACCCGAGGGGAACTCTTGCCCCTGTGGCCTCCTTGCTTCAGAAACACTGGCTACGTTGCCTGATTCTTGGGGTTGAAATTAAAGAATGCTTATGGAAAAGAAGGTGAGTCACCTAGGGAAAATTCTATATTCTTTCTGACCTTTGTATTTTATCTAATTCACTCATTTAGTAAAAGTTAAAAAAAAAAAACCTATTAAAGGAGGTATGGAACAAATACTGTGTTGGGCACTAAGAATGGAAAGGAATGGGGCAAGGTTGAGAGGAAGCTGTGGCAGATACACGGATTACTTATTTAAATCCATATTCCTCCTTGACAGAATCCCAATTTTGTCCGAGATGATAATGTGCCCAGTTCAATACTTGTTTTTAGCCTCTCCTCTGCAACTAGTGCAGGACATTAAAGTGTAAACTCAAGTCCAACAAAGGGGGTTCTAGAATAACTTTGGCTCTCCTGTTAAAAGGCAACACACATGGTTAGAACCTTCCTTATCTCTTCTTCCTGCCCTGAGCTTAAAGGTGACAGGTGGGACTGCAGCAATCATTTGGCCCCTTAGGGACAAAACTGAAAGAATTAGTGATTATGGGCTTAACATGTTTGGGCTGATGAACCTACTGCAACTGTCTGCCTCAGGTCTTGTTATTCAAGAAATATTAATTCCTATTTGTTTAAGCTATTCTTAGTTTAATATATTTCCTTGAGCTAAACACATTTCTAATTTCTACAGAGACAAATATGTAATAGGTAAGTATTATGGAGATATGGGGGTAGACGGTGGGGCCACAGACTCCAAGGAGAGAGCTGGACAGAGAAGGGAGTGGTGGAGAGAAATGGAGCAGGTCATGTGAAGCCACATGAGAGGAAGATGGATTTAGCAATGAAGGAGTCCCTGGTGATTTGTGAGAGTGGTGTCCCCGGAATGGTGGTGGAGGAAAAGAGAGGCTGTGGAAGGATGAAGACTAATTGGGAAGTGCAGGAAGGGGTTGGTGATTCAGACCGGGGGTCAGCAAACTGTGGCCCCCTGAATATCTCCCCCCTGCCACCTGTTTTTGCAAATGTTTTATGGGGACCCAGTTACACCTGTGCATTTCAGTGCTCCCCCCATGACTGTTTTAGTGCTACCATGGCAGAGATGACTGGTTGAGGCAAAATACAGCCCAGAACCTAAAATATTTACTAACTGATCCTTAAAAAAGTAAAACATTAAAAAGGGGTGCTGACCCCTGATTTAGACCATTTTTCTACATGCTTGTCAGTGCAAACAAAGGAACAAATGGCCAAGTAGCTAAAGGAAGACACAAGGTTACAGGTTTTGTTTTTAATTTTAAAGAGGACACAGCTGGCAATGTAGCAGGAAGAAGCAAGCACTGCAGAGGGAGGGACTAACCCGCGGAGAACACAGAAGGGCTCCCAGAGCAAAGCAGGAGCATGAGGTGAGGGGCTCCCTGGTGACAAGGTGTCACAGGCTGCGCCTTCCCACTAGGGATGCTTACAACAGATTCATAGCAGGGCATGTGAGGGACAGATCTGCAAGAAGGTTCAGAGCCTACTCTCTGTAGACTGTCAAAAAAGCGAGCCCACAAAAAGGGGAGAGATCCTGCCAAATCATTTGGTCTCTGTGGGCCACAGTTACACCGTCAGTAAACTGAATTTTTATCTGGGGATCGGAACGTCTAACCAATCAAGAATTGTAAAGCACTCTGCAACTATGCAATGTCACTGAAATACTTAATCATAGAACTCTCCTGCCACCAGGATGCTGCGAGTATGAGGACGCAGATGCTCTCATGGTGCCCGAGAGATGAAAAGCTCAGTACAGACATTAGGTCTTACTAACTACCATCACAAAAGGCAGGGAACAGGCACGGTGCACATGAACCATACAACTATACAAACCAGGCAGAATCAAAGTGCTTTTTAAGGAACAAAAACAGGTGAAAGACATAAAAATGGAAAGAGGTGGTTCCCTTATTCCTCTAATCTGAGGAGAGAGCAGCAGGTATATGGTCATTTAAAGTTTTAGTTTTCAGCCTCTCTTCCTGCATTTTCACCAAAGAATCACAAAACATTAGAGCTAAATGAGTCCCTTCAATAACACTATTTCAAACCATTTTTTAAAAAATTTTTTATTTATTTATGATAGTCACAGAGAGAGAGAGAGAGAGGCAGAGACGCAGGCAGAGGGAGAAGCAGGCTCCATGCACCGGGAGCCCGACGTGGAATTCGATCCCGGGTCTCCAGGATCGCGCCCTGGGCCAAAGGCAGGCGCTAAACCGCTGCACCACCCAGGGATCCCAAACCATTTCTTTTATAGATGATGAACATGAGACCCAGAGAAGGTGTGTTATCCAGCCAAGGGCCTAGAGCTGCCGTAACCTACTCCAACCTATTTTCCTCACATCAGTGCCTGCACAGCCTTATTATTATATCTTATCTCATTGGGCTTCCCTGATGGCTGCATTTGCCCAAAGGGGCAGGGCAGCAGTAGGCCTCTTCATGGAGGGCCTGTATCACCCTGGTATATTTGTGCAGCTAGGGACAGCAGGTGACCACATGACAATGTGGGTCACTGGGTGGGGTGTATCTAAGTAGGTAAGTCCCTAGGGTCAGTCCCTTAGAGAAATGGGAATCATCAGCCCCTGGGGACCCTCCAGTTCCTCTGGTATAGGCACTTTCTAGGGCAGGCACAAGTCAGGGGGCCCTGCCAAGCCTGCTTCTGCGGAAACAGGCTCTTCAGCAACCACTTGGGTAAATAAGTGGGGTGAGGGAGTTTCAGATCAGCTTAAAGCTTCTGCCCTTCACTACTTAAATGACAAAAGTAGGCACCAACAAATAACACATAAAGTCTTAACCTCTATTTTGAATGAAAAACTTGTTGCATTTATAGATAGGTCTCCTCAGGCAAGGAAACAAAAGCAAAAATAAACTATCAAGACTACAGCAACAGAGCAGCCCCAGTGGCCCAGCGGTTTAGCGCTGCCTGCAGCCCGGGGCGTGATCCTGGAGTCCCGGGATCGAGTCCCGCGTCAGGCTCCCTGAATGGAGCCCGCTTCTCCCTCTGCCTGTGTCTCTGCCCCTCTCTCTGTGTGTCTCTATGAATAAAGTCTTTATATATATAAAAAAAAAAGACTACAACAACACATAAAGTTTTTTCATAGCAAAGGAAACCATCTACAAAATGAAAAGGCAACCTACGGAATGGAAGAACATATTCACAAATGTTATATCAAACAAGGGGTTAATATCCAAAATGTATAAAGTATTTATACAACTCAACACCAAAAAACCTCAAATAATCCAATTAAAAAATGGGCAAAGAACCTGAACAGACGTTTTTCCAAAGACATACAGATGGCCAACAGACAAATGAAAAGATGCTCAACGTCATTTAACATCAGAGGAATGCAAATCAAAACCATGATGAGATATCACTGCACACCTGTCAGAATAGCTTGAATCAAAAAGACAAGATACAAATATTAGTGAGGATGTGGGGAAAAGGAACCCTTGGTGCATTGTTGGTAGAAATGTAAACTGGTGCAGCCACTGTGGAAAACAGTATAGAGATTTCTCAAAAAATTAAAAATAGAACTACCTCATGATCCAGTAATTCCAGAACTGGGTATTTACCTCTCCAAAAATGAAAACATGAATTCAAAAAGTTATAGGTTATCCCTGTTTTTGTTGTAGCATTTTTAAAATATCAAGATATAGAAGCCAAGATGAATAAAGAAAATGTAATATACATGGTACAACAGAATACTACCCAGCCATAAAAAAGAATGAAAAAAAGGATGCAATCTTGCCATTTACAACAACATGCATGGACCTAGAGGGTATTATGCCAAGTGAAATAAGTCAGAGAAGGATAAATATCATATCATTACACTTATATGGGGAATCTAAAAACCAAAACAAGAAAAGAAAAAGTAGAAACAGACCCAAAAATGCAAAGAACAAACTGATGGTTGCTGGGGCGCAGGGGATAGGCAAAAGTGGTTAAGGGGAAGGGGACGTACAGGCTTCCAGAAGTATAGAATGTATAAATCACAGGGATAAAAGTCACAGCATAGGGAATACTGTCAATGGTACTGTAAAAGACATTGGATGGTAACAGATGGTAGCTACACGTGTGGTGAGCACAGCATGTATAAACATGTCACTACATTGTACACCTGAAACTAATTTACATTGAGCATCAACTATGCTTCAGTTAAAAAAAAAGTTATTATAAAAACCTGCTGTTAAGCTTCTTAGGGTTATGAATCCCTTTCAAAATTGGAAGAAATAACTCTGTAGAAAAAGGTATATATTAGTAAATTTGACATACATTTCAAGAAGTCCATGGACCACTTTCCATTTATGCACTCTTTGTGGGGGCGGTCCCTAGACCACACTACTAATTGCTCACCATCCATCCACCACAAAACTAAAAGTATACTAACAGTGATTACCTCTAAGAGATAAAGTCCTTCCAAAAGGACTTTTCATTTTTTTTTCCTTTTCTGTATTTTCCATGTTTTCTGTACTGACCGTGTTTTGTCCAGCATATTTAGAAAAAAAAAAAGTGTTAAAGACTGAGTCTTAAAAAAAAAAGTACACACCCCAAACTCTATTGTCTGCATCCACACATTAGCTTTTAAGTATCCCACAGGCCTTCAAAAAGTTCAGCCAAGGAACTGCACAAATAATTTCTATGTTACTGATCCTAATGCTGTTTATACTTTAATTAAGTCTAGGATATTGCAAGTAAAGGACTCAATGGAAAATTCCAAATCAATTTATCTTATTATTCTAGATGCTTCCACAGAAATTCCCCCAACTGAGTACGTCTAAAGAAAATGTTCCATTAACTGTTTCAGTTAGCTAAAAATCTCTTTCTCTCATACTTACCCTTTACTTCTTTCAGATCTCCCATGGCGATTTGTCCAGCTCTATAACTACATCCTCCTAAATGTCAGTCTAAGCTGAAGAGAACCCAATAAAGATGCATTGTTCAGGAGGCAGGTTAGATTTAAATGAGATCAGAGGCAAAACACTCCAGCCCTAAAAAGCAGCCATGGAAGGCATGCTCCAAATAAATAAACTACAGTGTAAGTTCAACTAGGACAAATGAATAAAGTCATCTTAGAGTTCTGGGGGAATATCTGGTATAAGACATAAGGAAGAATATGCCTCAGAAATTACTTCATTAAATAAGTAACATAATATGACATAACCTAAATGGTGTTCCAGTCAGGACAAGGCCTTCCTGCGCACTTATCCTCCCACCCAGGTTCTGTGAACCGAGATTTCCAAGCCAGGAACCTCCTTCTCTCAGGCAGACAGGAAAACACCAGAATCTGGCTTTCCCAAAAGTGGCCTGAAGCAGTTCTCCCTCAAGGGCTGACTTAAGCCTTATAAGGATCAGATAGGGCTGTAACAATGTCAACAGGGCCAGGCTAGCATAGCTACACTGGAAGCAGGCTCTGTCCAATCAGCCAGTAAGAGTGTAAGAGATATACAGTGTTCTAGAATTCCCTTTTCTATTATGAACTTGAGTGGAAACGGGGGTGGAGACTAAGTGAGCCCATGAGAAGCTGGAGTTCTGGCTCAACTGAGGTCCTGGAGAGAAACTTTAACTATCAATTACTGAACTGCCAGAGAAAGTGCTGCTGGCACAGCCCAGGGAAGGTGAGCCCCGCTGGCAGGGACTGAACATGCACACATACTGTGGGATGCCTGGCTGACCAGAGGAAGGCTGCCACAGAGCTGCCTTCCATTACAAGGGCAGTCTGGCAGAGCAAACATGCCACATCCTTAGAGGCAAGTAACTCTGAGTTCAAATTCAGGCTCTGTGACTTGGTAGCTATTTGAGCTGGGACAAATTCTTTAACCTCCCTGGGCCTCAGTTTCCTCATCTATAACATGGAGATATCAATACCTACCTTGCAGGGTTATGATGATTAACTAAAATAAATTATATGACATGTGTTAATAAGCACTCATTAAATGGCAGGGTAATTTTTTGCCCCCTAGTCAAATCCATTTGCTACTCCTCAGACACAATGATTTTTCCAAAGCAGAGATCTGACCTTCCCAGTCCCTATTTAAAACGTTTCAATGGCTCGTCTTTGCTCTCATAATAAAGAGCAAACTCCTCCTGGGTGGAAAGGAGAGACCAAAGTAATAGTATGAAGGTAGGAAATACAAAAGGAGTAAAAATGGATACTGCTATAAAAAAATCAGTCAAAGAACTCACAAAAAGGATATAAAATGACATATACTAAAAATGTGGGGAAGAGAGGAGAAAAGAATGGGTTCAAACTTAAATGATCATCATCTTCAAACAGACTGCTGTATGCGAAGAGTTTATATGCAAACCTAGTGGCAGTCATATATAAAAAGCCACTGGTAAATATGCAAAGAATAAAGATCAAGAAATCCAAATATATCATTAAAGAAAATCAGCAAAACATCAAAGACAGAGAAGAAAAGATCAAAGAAAATCTTCAGAAAAAACCCACAATTAATAAAAGGGCAATGAACACATATCTATCAATAATTACTCTGAATGTAAATGCACTAAATGCTCCCATCAAACACAGAGTGACAATAAAAAACCAAGATCTAACTATATGCTGCTACAAGAAACTCATTTTATACCCAAAGACATCTGCAGATTGCCAGTGAGGGAATGGATAAACATCTATCATAGAAGTGGATGTCAAAAGAAAGCCAGAGTAGCAATACTTATATTGGACAAAACTGACTTTAAAACAAAGACTGGGCAGCCCAGGTGGCTCAGTGGTTTAGCGCCGTCTTCAGCCCAGGGCCTGATCCTGGAGACCTGGGATCGAGTCCCACGTCAGGCTCCCTGCATGGAACCTGCTTCTCCCTCTGCCTGTGTCTCTGCCTCTCTCTCTCTCTCTCTGTGTGTGTCTCTCATGAATAAATAAATAAAATCTTTAAAAAAAACAAACAAAAAACAAAGACTGTAACAAGACACAAAGAAGGATGCTAAAATATTAATAAAGGTGACATTCCAACAAGAAGATATAACAATTGTAAATATTTATGCATCCAACAGAGGAACACTCAACTATATAGCAGTTAGTAACAAACATAAAGGAACTAATCAATAATAACACAATAACACATGGGGACTTTAACACCTCACTCTCATCAATGGACAGATCATCTAAACAGAAAATCAATAAGCAAACAATGGCTTGGAATGACACACTGGAACAGATGGACTTAACAGATATATTCAGAATATTCCATTTTAAAATAGCAGAATATACATTCTTTTCAAGTGCACACAGAACATTCTCCACAATAGATGACGTATTAGCCTCCAAAACAAATCTCAACAAATTCAAGAAGATTGAAATCGGGGTGCCTGGGTGGCTCAGTTGATTTAACATCTGCCTTTGTCTCAGGTCATGATCTCAGAGTCCTGGGACTGAGCCCTGCATAGTGACACTCCCTGTTATCAAGGAGTTTGTATCTCCCTCTCCTCTGCCCCTCCCCACCTGCACTTGTGCTCACTTTCTCTTAATAATAAAATCTTAAAAAAAAAAAAAAGATCAAAATCATACCATGCACATCTTTGACCACAATGCTATGAATCTAGAAGTCAACCACAAGAAAAAAATCAGGAGGTTAAATAACATGTTATTTAATAGTTTGAGGTTACATAACATGCTATTAAACAATGAATGCGTCAACCAGGAAATCAAACAAGAAATTAAGAAGTACATGGAAACAAAGGAAAATGAAAACACAATGGTCCAAAACCTCCAGGTTGCAACAAAAGTGGTTCTAAGAGGGAGATTTAAACAGCCCTACCACAAGAAGCAAGAAAAATCTCAAATAAACAACCTATCATCCTTATATCCAAAGGAGCTAGGAAAAGAACAAAGGAAAAGTCTAAAACCAGAAGGAAGGAAATGATAAAGCGTAGAGCAGAAATAAATGATACAGAAACTAAAAACCAATGAAACAGATCAATGAAACCAGGAGCCAGTTATTTGAGAAAAAAAAAAAATCAATAAAATTGACAAGCCTCCAGCCAGACTTGTCAGGAAAAAAAGAAAAAGAAATCAAATAAGCCATATGAGAGAGAAGAAATAACAACACCACAGAAATATAATCATAAGAGAATATTATGATTGAAAACTATATGCCAACAAAATGGACAACCAAGAATAAATGGATAAATTCCTAGAATATATAAACAACTAAAACGAAAGAGGGAGAAATGGAAAATCTGAACAGACCAATAACAAGCAAAGAAACTGAATGCTAAAAAACTCCCCAAAATCAGAAGTCCAGGATCACACAGCTTCACAGGGGAATTCTACCAAACATTTAAAGAAGAGTTAATTCCTATTCTTCTCAAACTATTCCAAAAAATAGTAAAGGAAAATTTCCAAATTCATTCTATGAGGCCAGCATTATCTTGATACCAAAACCAGATAAAGACACCACTAAAAAAAGAGAACGATATCCCTGATGAACATAGATGCAAAAATCCTCAACAGAATACTAGCAAACCAAATCCAACAAAACATTGAAAAAAAAAAAAATCCCACAATCAAGTAGAATTTACTTCCGGACTAAAAGGGTAGTTCAATATTTTCAAGTTAATCAATGTGATACATCACATTAATAAAAGAAAGGATAACAACCATATGATTATTTTAATAGATGCAGAAAAAGCATTTGACAAAGTACAACAACATCCATTCATGGTAAAAATCCTCAATAAAATAGGTTTATAGAGAATATACTTCTACATAATAAAGGACATATACGAAAAACCCACAGCTAGCATCATCCTTAATGGGGAAAAAGAGCTTTCCCCTAAGGTCAGGAATAAGACAAGGATGTCCGCTCTCTCTCTCTCTTTTTTTTATGGTCAATAGATTCTTTTTTTTTTTGTATATATATATTTTAAATATTTTATTTATTCATGAGAGATAGAGAGAGAGAGAGAGAGAGAGAGAGAGAGAGAGGGGCAGAGACACAGGCAGAGGGAGAAGCAGGCTCCATGCAGGGAGCCTGACATGGGACTTGATCCCAGGTCTCCAGGATCACAACCTGGACTGAAGGTGGTGCTAAACCACTGAGCCACCAGAGCTGCTCTTTTTTTGTATATATATATATTTTTTTATAGGAGTTCTATTTGCCAACCCAGTGCTCATCCGGTCAAGTGGCCCCCTCAGTGCCCGTCATCCAGTTACCCCATCCTCCCACCCATCTCCCCTTCCACTACCCATTGTTCGTTTCCCAGAGTTAGGAGTCTCTCATGTTCTGTCATCCTCTCTGAGATTTCCCACTCATTTCTCTCCTTTCCCCTTTAATCCCTTTCACTATTTTTATATTCCCCCAATGAATGAAACCATATAGTGTTTGTCCTTCTCCGACTGACTTACTTCACTCAGCATAATACCCTCCAGTTCCATCCATGTTGAAGCAAAGAGTGGGTATTCGTCGTTTCTAATGGCTGAGTAATATTCCATTGTGTACATAGACCACAGCTTCTTTATCCATTCATCTTTCGATGGACACCGAGGCTCCTTCCACAGTTTGGCTATTGTGGACATTGCTGCTATAAACATCCGGGTGCAGGTGTCCCGGCGTTTCACGGCATCTGTATCTTTGGGGTAAATCCCCAAAAGATTGGGGACCCAATTGCTGGGTCGTAGGGCAGGTCTATTTTTAACTCTGAGGAACCTCCACACAGTTTTCCAGAGTGGCTGCACCAGTTCACATTCCCACCAACAGTGCAAGAGGGGTTCCCTTTTCTCCACATCCTCTGCAACATTTGTTGTTTGCTGTCTTGTTAATTTTCACCATTCTCACTGGGGTGAGGTGGTATCTCATTGTGGTTTTCATTTGTATTTCCCTGATGGCAAGTGATGCGGAGCATTTTCTCATGTGCTTGTTGGCCATGTCTATGTCTTCCTCTGTGAGATTTCTGTTCATGTCTTTTGTCCATTTCAGGATTGGATTGTTTGTTTCTTTGCTGTTGAGTTTAATAAGTTCTTTATAGATCTTGGATACTAGCCTTTTCTCTGGTATGTAATTTGCAAATATCTTCCCCCATTCTGTAGGTTGTCTTTTAGTTTTGTTGACTGTTTCCTTTGCTGTGCAGAAGCTTTTTATCTTGATTCAAGTCCCAATAGTTCATTTTTGCTTTTGTTTCTTTTGCCTTCATAGATGTATCTTGCAAGAAGTTGCTGTGGCCAAGGTCAAAAAGGGTGTTGCCTGTGTTGTCCTCCAGGATTTTGATGGAATCTTGTCTCACATTTAGATCTTTCATCCATTTTGAGTTTACCTTTGTGTATGGTGTAAGAGAGTGGTCTAGTTTCATTCTTCTGCACATGGCTGTCCAATTTTCCTAGCACCATTTACTGAAGAGTGTCCTTTTTCCAGTGGATAGTCTTTCCTGCTTTGTCGAATATTAGTTGACCATAGAGTTGAGGGCCCATTTCTGGGTTCTCTATTCTGTTCCACTGATCTATGTGTCTGTTTTTGTGCCAGTACCACACCATCTTGATGATCACAGCTTTACAGCTTTGTAGTATAACTTGAAATCCAGCATTGTGATGCCTGTGGCTCTGGTTTTCTTTTTTAAATTTCCCTGGCTATTCGAGGTCTTTTCTGATTACCCAAATCTTAAGATTTGTTCCAACTCTCTGAAGAAAAGTCCATGGTATTTTGATATGGATTGCACTGAATGTGTAAACTGCCCTGGGTAGCACTGACATTTTCACAATATTAACTCTTCCAATCCATGAGCATGGAATATTTTTCCATCTCTTTGTTGTCTTCCTCAATTGCTTTCAGATGTGTTCTGTAGTTTTTAGGGTATAGATCCTTTACCTCTTTGGTTAGGTTTATTCCTAGGTATCTTACGCTTTTGAGTGCAATTGTAAATGGGACTGATTCCTTAATTTCTCTTTCTTCAGTCTATTGTTAGTCTATAGAAATGCCACTGATTTCTGGGCATTGATTTTGTATTCTGCCACAATGCTGAACTGCTGTATGAGTTCTAGCAATCTTGGGGTGGAGTCTTTTGGGTTTTCTATGTACAGCATCATGTCGTCTGCAAAGAGGGAGAGTTTGACTTCTTCTTTACCAATTTGAAGGCCTTTTATTTCTTTTTGTTGTGTGATTACTGAGGCTAGGACTTCTAGTACTATGTTGAATAGCAGTGGTGAGAGTGGACATCCCTGTCGTGTTCCTAATCTTAGGGGAAAGGCTCTCAGTGTTTCCCCATTGAGAATGATATTTGCCGTGGGCTTTTCATAGATGGCTTTTTAGATATTGAGGAATGTTCCCTCTATCCCTACACTCTGAAGAGTTTTGATCAGGAATGGATGCTGTATTTTGTCAAATGCTTTCTCTGCATCTATTGAGAGGATCACATGGTTCTTGTTTTTTCTCTTGTTGATATGATCTATCATGTTGATTGCTTTACGAGTGTTGAACCAGTCTTGCATCCTGGGGATAAATCCCACTTGGTCCTGGTGAAAAATTTTCTTAATGTACTGTTGGATCCTATTGGCTAGTATCTTTTTTTTTTTTAATATTTTATTTATTTATTAATGAGAGAGAGAGAGAGAGAGAGAGAGAGAGAGAGAGGCAGGGACACAGGCAGAGGGAGAAGCAGGCTCCATGCAGGGAGCCCGATGTGGGACTCGATCCCGGGTCTCCAGGATCGCACCCTGGGCTGAAGGCGGCGCTAAACCGCTGAGCCACCCGGGCTACCCTATTGGCTAGTATCTTGTTGAGAATTTTTGCATCTGTGTTTATCAGGGGTATTGGTCTATAATTCTCCTTTTTGGTGGGGTTTTTGTCTGGTTTTGGAATTAAGGTGATGCTGGCCTCATAAAACGAGTTTGGAAGTACTCCATCCCTTTCTATCTTTCAGAACAGCTTTAGTAGAATAGGTATTGTTTCTTCTTTAAAGGTTTGATAAAATTCCTCTGGGAAGCCATCTGGCCCTGGACTTTTGTGTCTTGGGAGGTTTTTGATGACTGCTTCAATTTCCTCCCTGGTTATTGGCCTGTTCAGGTTTTCTATTTCTTCCTGTTCCAGTTTTGGTAATTTGTGGTTTTCCAGAAATGCATCCATTTCTTCTAGATTGCCTAATTTATTGGTGTATATATTGGCATAATACGTTTTTAAAGGGATGTCCACTCTCCCCACTTTTATTCAACATAGAACTGGAAATACTAGCCACAGCACTCAGACAACAAAAAGAAAAGGCACTCAAATTGGTAAGGAAAAAGTCAAACTTTCAATATATACAGATAACATGACTCTCCATGTAAAATACCTGAAAGACTCCACCAAAAACTGCTAGAACTGATACATGAAATTAATAATGTCATAGGACACAAAATCAATGTAGAGAATTCTGTTGCATTTCTATACACCATTAATGAACAGCAGAAAAAGAAATTAAGAATGTTTTCTTTCCATTTCCAATCCCATTTCCAATTGCATAAAAAACCTAGGAATAAAGCTAGTCAACAAGGTGAAAGACCTGTGCTCTGAAAACTATAAAACACTGATGAAAGAGGGACACCTGGGTGGCTCAGTTAGGTATCTGATTTTTTATTTTAGTTCAGGTCATGATCTCAGGTCCTGGGATTAAGCACTGTGTAGGGCTCTGTGCTCAGTAGGGTATCTGTTTGAGGATTCTCCCTCTCCCTTTTCCCCTTCCCCTGCTTGCACATGCTCTCTCTAAAATACATAAATAAATCTCTTTTTAAAAAAACAAAAACACTGACGAAAGAAATTGAAGACAATGGGGAAGATATTTCTTACCTCCGTATAACTGGAGGAACAAATACTGTTAAAATGTCTATGATGCCCAAAGCAATCTACAGATTGTTATCTCAATCAAAATACCAACATCATTTTTCACAGAGCTAGAACAAACAATCCTAAAATTTGTATAGCACCACAAAGGACCCCAAATAGCCAAAGCAGTTTTGGGGGGAAAAAAAAAAAAGCAAAGTAGGAGACATCAGAATTCTGGACTTCAAGTTATTATTACAAAGCTGTAGTAATCAAAACAGTATGGTACTGGCATATAAAAAAGACACACAGGGCAGCCCCGGTGCTGCAGCGGTTTAGCACCGCCTGCAGCCCAGGGTGTGATCCTGGGGACCCAGGATCGAGTCCCACATCAGGCTCCTTGCATGGAGCCTGCTTCTCCCTCTGCCTGTGTCTCTTCCTCTCTCTCTATCGCTCATGAATAAATAAATTAATTAAAAATAAATAAATAAATAAATAAATAAATAAAAAAGACATACAGATCAATAAAACAGAATAGAAAACCCTGAAATAAACCCACATGTATATGGACAATCTTTGACAAAGCAGGAAATAATATCCAATATGAAAAAAACAATCTCTTCAACAAATGGTGCTGGGAAAGTGGATAGAGAGGTGCAAAAGAAAAAAAAAAAACTGGACAACTCTCTTATACCATACACAAAAATAAATTCAAAATGGATTAAGGACTAAAATGTGAGACATTAAACTATCAAAATCCTGGAAAAGAACACTGGGCGTAACTTCTCTGACATCAGCCAAAGCAAGTTTTTTTCTAGATAGGTCTCCTGAGGCAAGAGAAATAAAAGCAAAAATAAACTCTTGGGACTACATAAAAATAAAAAGCTTCTGCACAGCAAAGGAAACAATCAACAACACTAAAAGGCAACCTACAGAATGGGAGAAAGTATTTGCAAATGACATACCTGAAGGGTTAGTATCCCAAATATATAAAGAACTTAAAAAACTCAACATCCAAAAATCAAATAATACAACTATAAAATGGGCAGAAGACATGAAGAAACATTTTTCCAAGAAAAACATACAGATGTCCAACAGACATGTGAAAAGATGATCATCACTTATCTCATTTATCATCAGGGAAATGCAAATCAAAACTACAATGACATAAATCAGCATATAAATGATATAAATCATATAAATGAAATCATATAAAATCATATAAATCATATAAATATAAATCATATAAATCAGCATATAAATGATATAAATCAGCAACACAAGAAGCATAGGTGATGCGGTTTGGTGAGAATATGGAGAAAAAGGAACCCCTGGCACTGTTGGTAGAAACGCAAACTGGTACAGCCATTGTGGAAGATAGTATGGAGGTTCTTTGAAAAGTTAAATTTAGAGCTAGCCTAGTTCTAATCCAGCAATCGCACTATTGGGTATTTACCCAAAGAATACAAAAACAGTCATTCAAAGGAATACAAGCACCGCCATGTTCATATAACAGCATTATTTATATTAGCCAAGATATGGAAAGCACCCCAAGTGTCCATCTACAGATGAACGGATAAAGAAGATGTGGCACGCATATCTGTCTATATACATAAAACATGTAAATGGAATACTGCTCAGCCATAAAAAAGGACAAAATATTTCCATTTGCAAGGACATGGATGGACCTAGAGGGTATCATGCTAAGTGAAGTAAGTCAGAGAAAGACAAATACCATATGATTTCACTTATATGTGGAATTTAAGAAAACAAATGATCAAAAGGGGGGGGGGGGAAGAGAGACAAATCAAGAAACACTCTTAATTATAGAGAAAAAAGCCTGATGGCTACCAGAGGGGATGAGGGAGGATAGGTTAAATGATGGGGATTAAGGCATACCTGTGATGAGCACAGGGCACTGCATGGAAGTGTTTAATCACTGTGTTATTATACACCTGAAACTAATGTAACATTGTATATTAACTCACTGGAATTAAACTAAAAGCTTAGGGGTGCCTGGGTGGCTCAGTCAGTTAAGTGTCCAATTCTTTTTTTTTTTTTTTTAAAGATTTCATTTATTTATTCATGAGAGACACAGAGAGAGCGAGAGGCAAGAGACACAGGCAGAGGGAGAAGCAGGCTCCATGCAGGAAGCCCGACGTGGGACTCGATCCCGGGTCTCCAGTTTAGGCAGGCGCTAAACTGCTGAGCCACCCAGGGATCCCCCATAAGTGTCTAACTCTTGATCTCAGCTCAAATCATGAACTCAGGGTTGGGAGACTGAGCCCCACGTACTTAGGATTCTCTTTCCCTTGCCCCTCCCCCGCAAAAAAAATGCTTAAAAAAAATAAAAAGCAAACTCCTGACCATCTAAGAAGCCTGTATGTGCTGATCCTTGCCAATCTCTCGTCCTTGCTCTCCTATGCACCAGCCACAGGGACCTACTTTATGCTCTTGGAAAATTTAATCCTTCCCATTTCAAAACCTTCATACAGGCTAAAAGCCCCTTCTTCCCAGATCCCTCTAACTGGTTAACAACTCCTTCTAACTTCTTTGGGAAAAACCTTTCTTAACCTCCAGACTAGGTCAGGTTTCCTGATCATGCTCCGTTTGCCTCTCACCAAAGAAAAAATCTGCTTGGTAATTACACTCATAATGATCTACACTATGTCTTAGACAGTAACATTCTGAGGTAAGGAACTGTTTTTTGATTAGCACCGAATCCCTGGGAATCAACACCAAGTACAATGCCTGGTTCCATTTTAGGAGCTTAAAACTTGTACTGAATAAATAAATACAAGTTCAGAGGAGGGTTGGGGAAACAGTAGCTATTAATCTAGTTAGTACTTCTCTGTAACACTTGGCACATCTTGCCCAGCATGCTTATTAATATTTAATATTTCCTTTCTTGCTGGATTTTTAGTTCTCTTTTGTACAACTCTGAATGTTCCACTGCCTTCAATGATAGTGGGGTTCAGAGAAGATGCTCCAGGCTGAGGAAATTGTATGGAATTGAAGGGAAGGTTAAGTGGCCTGAATAGAAAGAGAAGGGTGAACTCTACCTGGAGGGCAGCTGTGGCCAGAGGTAAGAATAGGTTTCTTGCCCTAATTTTTCCTTCTTAGGGGCATTGGAGTTGACCTCTCTTTGTGGGGATGGGAAGATTCAAAAGGGCAACACTTACTTGTTCCCATGAAGAAATCATATGACGTTCAGCAGGTGGTTTTTCTATGATAGTCACCTCTGTCACACCTGGGGAAGATTCTGGAAGAGAAAAAGAGAACCCGTAGAGTTGCAATGGGCCTGCTCTCACATATTTCAATACTAGAGGCTGTTGATGAGTATCTAGGGAATATCAATCAGATTCCTCTGAACAGTATTTATGATTCCTGTGATAAAAACAGGAAGAACTGGTCAGTCCTTCACAGACACTCAGTCCCACAACCTAGGACCACACATTCAACCTGGTAGAAAGGGCACTGTAACACCCCCTATACTCAGTCACTGCTCAGTACTTCAGTTGTTGAAAAAAAATCAGAGATTCAACATTCCTAGTGATTTCATACTGAACTTCTCACTTATGACATGGTCAAAAAAGAAGGAATAGCACCAGAAGCTAGAAAGAGACATGGCAGGTTCTTCTCTTCCAGGTTTCAGAATAAGCGTGACACTATCAACCCTTTGGTTTTGGGCTTTTGGCCTCTAAAACTGTGAGAACAAATCTGTTGTTCTGAGTTACATGGTTTGTGGTACATTTTATGGCAGCCCTAGCAAACTAATATAAATCCTATCTACTTTTCTGTGATACTATGCAGATTATTCCCATTGACACCGCTCTGTTTTAGGACATGGTCACTGCAAGTGTAGATGCAAATTAAAGCCACAAACTCTGTGCTTTGATCCATCCTTAGCATACCACCAGAGGACCCTCTCCATACCTAGGCTTGTTTCCTATCTGATCTATTCAGTTCTCCATGTGGTTTCTGGAGGATAAGACCCTTCTATATCTGTCTGGTCTTATCTTCTTCCCCTCAGGAAACTGAAACACCCTTTGTTCCAGGTGTTTCAGCTTCCTCATTGTCTTCACCTGTGTACCACATCCCTCCAGAACTAAATCTATACTCATCTTTGATTATGCTGTATTCCTTTCCCATTATAATATATACCCAAATGTGTCCACGTGTCTCATCTACCCAAATCCTACCTAGACTTCAAGGCTATGCTAAAGTTCTACCTCCTTCATGAAACCATTTCAGATGACTCTAGTTCACCATGATCTCTGCTCTTCCCGATATCTGAACCCATCACATGCAGAGTTGGGGCCACATATGTTTATACTTAATTATATTTCTTTTTTTTTTTTTTTTAAGATTTTGTTTCTTTATTCATGAGAGACCAGAGAGAGAGAGAGAGAGAGGGGCAGAGACACAGGCAGAGGGAGAAGCAGGCTCCATGCAGGGGGCCTGACATGGGACTCGATCCCGGGTCTCCAGGATCACACCCTGGGCTGAAGGTGGCGCTAAACCGCTGAGCCACCCAGGCTACCCCTCTATTTTGAACAATATTTTGGTTATTTACCATAAATAATTACTGTAAACAGGGAATGTATTGAAAATACTTTTTTAAATCTCTAAGAATAAAGCAAAGACTTCTAATCTAGTTTAATGTATAAAATGGTTCCTAGACCCAATCCCTCCAACATTTTTGTGGGGAGGCTTCCCCATACCAATAAGCAATTCTCGGATATCATGGTGTCCTACAAGGGGACAGATTATGAGTTCAGTCTCTAAGACTGCTACCCTCCCCACTTCAGACATCAGATACAACTCTATGTTTTCACATGTGCTTCCTACCAACCTGCTACAGATTGGGGGTTCTCAAGATCCCCTCTCCTTGTACTTCAGATACTAGTCAAAAGCCCAGGCTATCACCTGTAGTTCTGACTGGCTATAAATCAGGAGGTTAAGACTACCTCCTCAGGCTCCATTAATTTGCAGGAGTGGCTCACAGAATTCAGAGAAACAGTTTACTTACTTGATTACTGGTTTATTATAAAAGAATATAACACAGGGATAGCCAGATGGAAGAGATGCTTAGAACAAAGTATGTGGGAAGGGACACAAAGCTTCCATGCCCACTCCAGGCAGGCCACTCTCCCCACATCTCCATTTGTTCACCAACCTGGAAGTTTTTGGGTTTTTATGGAACTTCATTACATAGGCACGACTGATTAAATCATTGACCACTGAGCACTGATTCAACCCTTCAGATCCTCTTCCTTTCCTAAAGGTCAGGGGACCGGACTGAAAGTACCAACCCTCTAATCACATAGTTGGATCCACTAGCAACCAGCCCTCATCCTTAAGTGCTTTCCAAAAGTCACCTCATTAACATAATGGAAGATCTTTACTACTTTCAACACTTGGGGAATTCCAAGGGTTTTGGGAGCTGTGAGCCAGGAACTGTGGACTAAGACAAAATACACAGTTGACCCTTGAACAGTATGGATTTGAACTGCATGGGTCCATTTGAACACCTGTTTTTTCCCCAATAAATACAGTACTGTAAATGTATTTTCTTTTTCGTATAATTTTATTAATATTTTTTCTCTATTTCATTACGGTAATACAGAATACAATACATACAACATACAAAATAATGTGTTAATCAGCTTTATGTCATTAGTAAGATTTCTGGTCAACAGACTATTAGTTACGTTTTGGGGGAATTAAAAGTCATATACAGATTTTCTACTGCACTATTGGTGGGGGGCAGTTAGCAGCCCTAATCCTGCTTTGTTCAAGAGTCAGCTGACATCTGAGTGAGCAAATATATATTTCTTGTAAGTCAGAATATCACAATGTGGTTCACTGATTCTATAATCATGTTAGTGTCCTTTCTATGCGTCATAAAATTTCCTCCAAGTTGTCACAAAGTTCAGATCTTGAGATGTAGCAACAACCCAAGATAGAAGGCAAAGTATTCTGGATTCCACATATTCTTTTTTCTTTTTTTTTTTAATTTTTTTGTATTTATTTATGATAGTCACACAGAGAGAGAGAGAGAGGCAGAGACATAGGCAGAGGGAGAAGCAGGCTCCATGCACCGGGAGCCCGACGTGGGATTCGATCCAGGGTCTCCCGGATCGCGCCCTGAGCCAAAGGCAGGCGCCAAACTGTGGCGCCACCCAGGGATCCCGGATTCCACATATTCTAATCTTGGTTTATACATTCACTAGTTTTGTGACCTGAGATGTGACCTTTCTTAGCATTCAGAGACACAATAATTATATTTCCCTGATAAAGGAAGCAGAAGCAGCAAAGGTAAAGGTGCTTTGGAAAAGTAAAAAAGTATACTCAATTTTTTTTTTCTGCCTTCTGTTCAATGTTCTAAGATATTGGGAACCATGGTACTATGGTGGAAAAACACCATGAAGGAATGCCTGGGTGGCTCAGTCAGTTAAGTGTGTGCCTTCTGCTCAGGTCATGATCCCGGGGATTCTGGGATCCAGCCCTGCATTGGGCTCCATGCTCAGTGGAGAGGCTGCTTCACCTTTTCTCTCTCTCCCTGCTTGTGCTCTTAGTCTCTCTCTCAAAACAACAAAATCTTAAAAAAAAACACACACACACACACAAAAACAAAAACAAAACCCAAAACCAAACAAACATCATGAGCTTCAAGCTGTTAGACTTGGGCTAAGTCCTTGCTACTCCCTTGACTAGTTAGGATGGAAGATGCTGTCCATGTCTTCAGGGTTCCTTGTGGCATTGTTCCACCAAAGCTAAGACAGTGAATAGTAAATGTTATTCACATTAAAAAAATTTTTTTTTAATTTTTTATTTATTTATGATAGGCACACAGTGAGAGAGAGAGAGAGGCAGAGACACAGGCAGAGGGAGAAGCAGGCTCCATGCACCGGAAGCCCGACGTGGGATTCGATCCCGGGTCTCCAGGATCGTGCCCTGGGCCAAAGGCAGGCGCCAAACCGCTGTGCCACCCAGGGATCCCCTTATTCACATTTTATAGAAAGGACATTCAGGTTGAGGGGTTAGGTCACTCCAAGTAGCTAGGCTAACTCCAAACATGGGTCTACTTAAGAGTTTATGTCTGTCCTTCAGCAAAGCCCTCTAGCAACTATCCTATGCAAATATAGAGCGTAGGTTCAATCAGTCTTAGCTGCCTACTATACCCACTGTTGTAGGACAGAACAATACAGAATTCTTTGTCAGTGATCCACCCGGTTGCATAATGATGTCATCTGACTACATCTACAGGGCAGTCTAGTATCTAGCGTTGCTGGAGGACACACAATATAAGTACCGGACATTAAGCTTTTGATTGCCAACCCTTCCATTTCAAATACATCCATCTTAAATAAACAAATTGCCAGTGTGTGACACAGCTACTAGCTAAACAACGAGGAACCAGGTCACCGCATCTGTGAAGTTCTCCTGTTTAAAAGCCCTGAGTAACTTGGGGAACTGTTTGATGGCTTGACTGACCCCTGCTTTTCCCCCTCCTGCACCTGAATTCCCACGTTTAAGTTTTACATTCACCAAAAAAGAGTGGTTCTGTGAAACCCTAGCCACCCCATCCTTGGATACTATTAAAGCAGAGACCCAGGCCTGTTCCTCTTCTCCCTCACGTGGCTGTGGGGCCCTCAGGCATGGCATGCACCCTCTTGGACTTTTGAGTAATATATCCTTTTTTTAAAGTTCCCTGATGGTTGTTACTGAGGTGCATCTTGCAATCACTGTAAGAACCACAAGGGCCAGCCCAGCCCAGCTACAACATTGGCTCCAGTCAGGAATATGTCTGTGGGGGCTCATCACCAACTACATATGCTCAGGTGAGTGCATCAGGCTTTCCTAGCCAATAGCATCACTGTCAATAGGCTGAGATGGAAAAGTGCACAACAGTTCCGTGCATAATAGGCCCATGTGTAGGGGCTACAGGCTCACACAAAACTGTTGTGATGCTACTACAGATAAAGCTGCACAATGGAATAAACGACTTTGAGTTTAAAATGGAATCAGGAGGTCAGAAGGGGGAGCCCAAGTGCTGTAGCACTCTATCAATTGCATACCTCAACAGGAAGAGAGTTACCTTGCATTCCCAACAGGTACAAGCCAGCTTTACCACTTCAGCAGAAGGAAGAAAGAATTTCTCCTTGCCCAGCAACAACTCAGACAAATGAGAAACCACCATCACCCTGCACTCTCACTTTCCTCCAATGGACCTCCTTCAAAGCAACCCCTCCCAACTCCCTCCTTTTTCTCTATAAAGTAACGTGTCTTATCTTTGATTTCTGGACTCACCTATTGTTTGCCAGAGGTTGTGTGTCCAGAATTGCAATTCTCTGTTATCCCCTCCCCCCAAAAAACAACTAAAAAAACAAACACACAAACAAACAAAAAACACAAAAAACCACCAACTATTGTGCTGATAAAATAACTGGCTATTTTACTTTTAGGGCTAACAAGGACATATGACACTTTGAACACATTCAAGACAGGTCAACTGGTCAACGTGCTGACTTTAAAAACCTTCCTATAATAAACTGTTTAGGAAGTACTAACTGTAGGGACTTTGTTACCCAATATAAACAGCAGTGGTGGGAGGGGGTACTGGGGATGAAGAAGGGGAGATAGAAAATAAGTCTCATTTGTATAATGCTCTATTTCAGGGAATTGGTATAAATTATCTTTTAATCTTTCAATGATCTTATGAAGCAGGTATCATTACTCATTTTTTTTAAAGATAAGAAACCGGTTGAGAGACATTAAATAATTTCATAGAACTGAATCTCTAAGCACAACTGCAACACCAAGCCTAATTAGCTTTTTCTACTATATTCTCTTAGTAGTTAATTCTGACAGGGGGATGGGAAGTAGCTTTCCTCACACCAAGCAATTCTTAGACATCAATTCAACCCAATTCTGGCACCATCTATCCAGAGACAGCATCCACAAGCTAAATGCTCAGTCCCACAAAACTGCCCTCCACTTAAGATGCTAATTCCAACGCCAAGTTGTTAATTGTGCTTCTGACTGGCTATAAATAAGAGATTCCTCCTTACTGAAACCCTCCTTTGGTTCAATTACTTTGCTAAGGTGACTCACAGAACTTAAGACACCTACTTTCTTAACAGATTACAAAGGATATTATAAATCAATAGTCAGATAAAAAGATGTATTGGGCAAGGTCCCAAACAAAGCAGCTTCTGTCCTCCGGGGTTTGGGGCCCAGCACAGTGACAATGGAAGTGTTCTTTCTGGTTCATCAACCTAGAAGCTCCCCAGACTTGCTTCTTTTGCATTTTCATGGAGGCTTCACTATAGACGCACAATTGATTAAGTTATCAACCACTGGCAATTCATTCAACCTCTAGCTCCTCTCCCTTCCTAAGAAATCAGGAAGTAGGACTAAAAGTTCCAACTCTCTAATCACAGTGATTGTTCAGGCAACCAATCCGCAACCTGGTTACCTAGGGGGTTTCCAAAGGTATGTCAATAGAACAAAAGACACTTTTTATGACTTATCACTTAGGAACTCCCAAAGATTTTGGAAGGTCTGTGCCAGAACCAGAAAGGAAGACCAAATATGTATTTCTTATTATAAATCACAATATCACAGATAACCAAAAGCATTGTGAAGATGTTTGGAAAGCAAGAGCAGGAACAAGTTGTCCTTGGTCTATTAAGATGTCACAGGAGAAATAATAACTGACTAGGCCTAGCCATCCCCACTTTCCTGCCTCTGGGACCAACGACAAGTATTTGTGACCAGCCTGGCTGGAATAATCTGTATGGCAGAGTAGGAAATGAAATATTAAATGAACCTATGAAACTCAGGTCTTTAGTCTCAGCGAGCTGCACTCTACATAATTGTATGACATGCCACAGATGAAAACTCTGTGGTAGCTTACTCCAAAGTTGAGTGCTATCAATTCCTTTCTTCCCTGCCTTCCCAAAAACAGTTCTCCATTGAGAGGAGGAGTCTATTTCTCCACCTTCTTGAATTTGAGGTTGGCCTGTGATGGCTTTGAGTAATAAAATATGGCAAGGAGATGCTGTGCCAGTTTTGTACTTAGGAAAACTGAGTTTCCTCTTCCTCTGTGCCCTGAGCCATCATACACTGAATCCAAGCTACTTTTCTGAAGAAAATGTTGAGAAGCACTGAGAAGCCAGACATGAATGAAACCCATCTTGGATTTACAGTCTAGCTGAGGTATCAGATAATTCCAGTCCCAGCTGTATTTAATTGCAACCACTTGAGAAACCCAAAATGAGAACCCTCCCAGCTAGGCCCAGTCAACTGACAGAACTGGGAGATACAGTAGATTTCTATTTAAATCCACTATGTTTTGGGGTGGTTTGCCACCCAGCAATAGATAACTGGGACATACACCCCGGTAGAAAACAAATCTCTGATGTATTTAATGAGAACCTTCTATGTCCTCAGCTTGGGAGAATTGTGGAGGCCGAGAAAATTAAGGCCATTCCACTTTAAGTTCAGCGTTAGCACAAGTACAGCCATCCCAGGCCCCTGTGAATAAGAGCTGAAATTTACCTTGCTTCAGTTACAGGAAAAAACTGCTTACAACTCAATGCCCTTTAAAGCCCCATATCAGAATGTAAACAGAACTTGAGAAATTCCTCCACCCCTTCTGGAGGTTCCCTAGACCAGCCCATAAAACTAAGCTGAAACCCACCTCGGGGTCCAAGTCCCCGCTCCGCTGTGTCGGGTATACTTGGACCCAAGCTCGAGCTTGTAAATAAACCCTCGTGTGTTTGCATCGGTGTCGGCTCCTTGGTGGTTTCTCGGATTCGCAATCTTGGGCACAACAAAAATCATTGCCAGAGATAAGGAATTTAAGTAGGAGACACAACCTCAAGAAATATTGCACAAACACTACAAACATGAAAAAAAAGTGAAAATTTCAAGATAATATATATGTGAAACTGAGTAATACAGATCCTAAGGGCCTCAGGAGTTAAAGGTAGAGGGAGGTAGATAAAGACTGAAAAAGTGACAGAAAATGATCAGATTCAGTTGATCTGGGCCTTTAAAGGATAATGGGCCATTCCTGCAGACTGGCTCACTGAAAACCTACTCCTGCTCCCTTCTACTGTGCATTCCTGTATTTTAGAGACTGGACAGATAAAGACTACATTTCCCAGACTCCACTTCAGTGAGGCTCCCTCAGACTAATATTCCTGCATGGAAACTCACTCTCATACAGCTTGGAAGGAGCAGGAGAAAGGGTAAGTGGGGAAGATTAGATCTTCTTACAAGCATAGCTGCAAAGGTGTTTGGATCTCATGGTGTTGAGAGCTGTGACAGAAGCAATGGCATTTCATAAGCCTGCAGCTTCCTTAGCATACCAGCCATAGGTACTTCCCACTCAGCATCTTCTTTCTGCAGTGTGGTCCTCAGCCTGCAGGCTGCTCCTTTTAGTGCTGCCAGTGATTTTGTGGTCTGTTTCTTCATTGGTCCATTGCTGCTTTAAGATTTAGAAAAGTCTAGCCTTAAATTAGCTAGTGTACTCTATGGTCTGCAACCAAGAACTTTGACACATACAGTGTGCATTTGTGGGTTCAGAAGTGACTTTTCAGAACAGGCAAATGTGCACAGGTCAGAGAAAGAGGTCATTTACATGACCTAAAAATACTGGCCATAGAGCTAAAGTATGAGATTCTGGAATCCAAGATGTGACATTAATGGTCTTTAAGAGCCAGAGGGGGAAAAATGGAGATATCTCTGTGATTAGGTAAGAACATTCAGAGAATAATTGAAGAAAACTAATCTATCACATAAATCAAAGAATTAGATAAGGACATACTAGAAACCATAGTTTGAAGGCAGGATAGTGGGGGGCTAGGAAGTGGGATGGGATAAACTGCATAGGAAAGAGTTGACATAGCCAACCTGAGGTAAACATTTTTAGAAGCACCAGCTTGTAGGGTTCAACTTTGGTTGAACCTGGAAATTTGGCCTTTGGATGTGTTCTGTATTGACAAAGTGATTTTGCCCATCACTTTGTAGCCCATGCAACTACAAAGATACATCTGCTATCTTTCTAGGAGTCTAAAATTTCATTAGCTGTGCCTGATGGTTTTACCTATTTGACCAGCCCCCACTTAAGCCCCTGGAATTTGAGTCTTAAGCAGACTTCTCTGAGCATAAACACTGCATGTATTATTGCTGCATTTCATTGCTTAGGGAAGCAGTGTATTGTATGGGACCACTGACATGAGGGAAAATTTCAGAAGCCTATGCATGGATTCCTCTAGACTCCATCTGATACATCTTTATACCTTGCAAATTAATGTAATACAGTATAGCTGGGAGTCCTGTTTCTGAGTCCTTCTAGAGAATCACTGAATGTGCACACGGTTGTGGGACACCAGAAATATGTCTCCCTCTCTTCATTTTTAACATCTATGAACTAGTTTGCTTTAGGCATATTTTTGGCCTAAACAGTTGGTTCTTCAGAGCTAGGTTTAAAATCTTTTTCTATTACTAGGTGACTTAAAGCCCATTCATATTTATTGTTATGGTCTTAACTTTGCATTATGTTATACTTACTATCTTTCCCTCTTTTTTAGATGTATATCATTTGATTTTTAAAATACTTGGGGGAATGTATTAAGTTTTCTATGGCTACATGATAAATTACAATTAATTAGCAGATTCAAACAACCACCATTTTAGGTCATAGTTCTGTAGCTCAGAAATATGGCACAGCCCGAGTCGGATTTTTTCTGGGGCTAAAATTGATTTACATTCCTATCTTTACACGTGGTATGCTGACTGCTTAGGTATCAGCTTTTGTGTTTTCATGTAGAGCTCCAGGCATTTTCCAAGTTCATTCCTGCATAATTCAATTCCCTGTTGTTGTAGGACTGAAGTCTCCTTCCTTTAGCTTGCCTTTAGCTGGGGTCACTTTCAGTTTCCAGGGGCATTTGCATTCCTTGTCATGTGTTCCTATCCATTTTCAAGCCCGGAATTCATAAGAAATCCTTTTCATGCTTCAAACCTTTTTGACTTCCCCTTTCGTTAATAGCTTGTTTTAAAGGGCTTATGTGATTATATCAGGCTCATTTGGATAATTGCCTGTGTGTAATCTCAGGTGTGATATATCATCAATTTCATAGTCCTGAGCAATAAGGCAGGGTATCTTTGAGGGATGTTTCTAGATTTCCTCCCCCAGCTTTTTTTTTTAAGATTTTTATTTTAAGTAATCTCTACACCCAATGTGGGACTTGAACTCACAACACTTAGATTAGGAGTCAGATGCTTCACCAACTGAGCCAGCCAGGCGCCCCTAGCTTTTCTTTTATTAAAACACCAACGGCAAACCAACACCACCTTTTTTGAGATGTAATTCCCATACCTAAAGCCCACCCTCTTAAAGTGTGTAATTCAGTGGTTTTCAATATATTCAGAGTTGTGCATCCACCCCCCAAAAAGTAACTTTGTGTCTTTTAGCAGCCACTCCCCATTCCTCACTCCCACCCTTCTGAGGCAACCACTAATCTACTTTGAGTCTATAGATTTGCCTCTTCTAGACATTTCACATAAATGGAATTACACATATGCCTTTCTAATTGGCTTCTATCACTTAGTTTTCAAAATTCATCCCTATTGCAGCATGTATCAATACTTCATTTTTATGGGTAAATAAATTTCTATTGTATAGATATACCACATCTTATATATCTATTCTTCAGTTGATTGACATTTAAATTGTTTCCTCTTTTGACTATTATAAATAATGTAGCTAAGCATATTATTGTGCAAGTTCTGAGTGTAAATAAGATTTCATTTTCTTGAGTTCACATCTAGAAGTGGAATTGCTAGGACATATGGTAACAGTATTTTTAACTTTTTGAAGAAGTGCCAAACTTTTCCAAAGCAGTAGTGCCATTTTACATTTCCACCGGCAGTGCATGTGGATTCCAATTTTTCCATAACCTTGTAAACACTTATGTCAGTCTTTTTGATTATGGCCACCCAAATGGATGTTAAGTAGTATGTGACTGTGGTTTTGATTTCAATTTCCCCAAAGAATAATAATGATGATCATCTTTTTATGTGCTTATTGCTCATTTGTATATCTCCTCTGGACAAATTTCCACTGAAATCCTTTAAAGTTGGATTATTTGACTTTCATTGTTGAGTTGTAAGAGTTCTTAATAGTTTCCATCTATAAGTCCCTTCTCATATATGGGATTTGCAAACAGTCTCTCCTATAGGTTTTCTTTTAACTGTCTTAATGATACACTGAAAAGCACAGTGTTTCATATTGAATCTATGTTTATGTAATTTAATTCTCCTTTTCCTTTTTATTTTTAAGCGTTTTATTTATTGATGAGAGACACAGAGACATAGGCAGAGGGAGAAAGAAGCAGGCTCCCTATGGGGAGCCTGATGGGAGACTTGATCCCAGGACCCCGGGATCATGACCTGAACTGAAGACAGACACGTAGCCACTGAGCTACTCAGGCACCCTATGTAATTTAATTCTGTCTGGAGTTTAGTTTTAGTTTTCTTCTGCTTCATAATTGTTTTTCAGGAAAAACAGTTGAAACAGAATAGAAAACCCAGAAACAAACCCACAACTATATGGTCAATTAATACAATGGGAAAAAAAGTCTCTTCAACAAATGATGTTGGGAAAACTGGACAGCCACATGCCAAAGACGAAACTGGACCACTTTCTTTCACCATACACAAGAACAAACTCAAAATGGATTAAAGACCTAAGTGTGAGACCTGAAGCTATAAAAATCCTTGAGGAGAGCACAGGCAGTAACCTCTCTGACATAGGTCCTAGCAACAATTTTATAGATATGTCTCCTGAGGCAAGGGAAATAAAAGCAAAAGTAAACTATTGGGACGACATCAAAATAAAATTTTTTGCACAGCAAGAGAATCAACAAAACTAAAAGGCAACCTAAAAAATCGGAGAAAATATTTGCAAATGATGTATCTGATAAGGGGTTAGTATCCCGAATATAGAAAGACCTTACCAAACTCAACACCCAAAAAACCCAAATAATCAAATTATAAAATGAGCAGAAGACATAAAGAGACATTTCTCCAACAAAGACATAGGGATGGCTAACAGACACATGAAAAGAAGCTAATCATCACTTATCATCAGGGAAATGCAAATCAAAATTACAATGAGGTGTCATGTCACCTCACACCTGCCCCAACGGCTAAAATAAAAAAACACAAGAAACGGCAAGTGGGCAGTGTTGGTGAGGATACGAAGAAAAGGAACCTTCCTGCACTGTTGGTGGGAATGAAAACTGGTGTAGACACTGTAGAAAACAGCGTGGAGGCTCCTCAACAAGTTAAAAATAGAACTACTCCACAATCAAGGAATCACACTATTGGATATTTACCCAAAGAATACAAAAACAGTAATTCAAAGGGATATAGGCACTCCTGTGTTTACTGCAGCAGTATTTACTACATAGCCAAACTATGGAAGCATCCCAAGTGTACATCAATTGATGAATGCATAAAGATGTGGTATACATATACAATGGATTATTATGTAATCATTAAAAATGAAATCCTGTCATTTTCAACAACATGGATAGAGCTAGAGAGTATCATGCTAAGTGAAGTCAGTCAGAGAAAAATAAATACCATATGATCTCATTCAAATGTGTAATTTAAGAAACAAAACAAATGAGTGAAGAGAAAAAAAAAAAAAAAGGACAAGCCAAGAAATAAACTCAACTATAGAGAACTGATGGTTACCAGAAGGGAGGTGGGTCAGGGAATGGAGGAAATAGGGAATGTGAATTAAATACTCTTATCATGATGAAAAAACAAAATGATTTTAAAAAATCACAGAAAAAAAGAAGTCTAGGATGGAGAGGACAGATACACAGTTGAACCTTGAACAAGGTTAGGGATTATGAATCCCCATGAAGATGAAAATCCATGTATAACTTTGGACTCTCCAAAAACATTACTAATAGCCTACTATGAGAAACCTTAATGATAACGTAAACAGTTGATTAACACGTATTTTGTATATTATATACTGCATTCTTATAACAAACTAGAAAAGATAATGTTAAGAAAATCAGAAGGGTAAATATATTTATACTCTTGTACTGTACAAAATCTATGGATAAATGAACCCACACAGTTCAAACCTGTGTTCAAAGGTCAGCTGAAATTGATCTTGTTGTATCTCAGGTAGATCAGAATATATTTAATCATCCGTTACCAAAATTAACATTTCCTTACTCATTTCCATTGAGTAGGAAACACTCCATCATCATAAAAAATTTTTCATTTGTTTAGCATTTCATATCCTGATTTTAGTCTTAGTTCTCTCTAGGTTCTGGTACTTGACACCCTTTCCAGTCAGTTGAAGCAAAGTACAGATATTTTAGCAAGTTTTTCAGGTATGGGAGAGAGATGCGAGCTTTCCTTTTTCTTTGAGCTTTTATTATCAATTGCCAAGACTCTTCTTTTTTGCACATTTTCTCCTCTGGAATATATACATTTGGAATACTGTCCCTTTCAATTGCATGGCTGACCCTTTAAATAGCACCTACTTTAAAGTCCCTTTCCTGCCCCTCTGCTCAGATTTACCCAGTTGTTATTACTGTTATACTTTCAGATTGGTGGTTTTAAACTTTCTGTTGCTTCAACTAGTCTCTTCGCTGGCATCATTTCTGGGTCTGCTTTTGCTTGCCATAGAGCCTTCTAGCAGTGAAGGAGTGGGGCTGGGACAGTGCTGGGGTTTGCTTTTTTCTCTTTTTACTCATAGTTATTTTGCACTTCTGGCATTCTCTGTCTTTAAGCACTGTTGGGCTTGGTTTTGGATAGAACTGTCATAGTTATGGAGTTATTTCACACATCATTTAGAGAAATGAGATTTTGGTGTGGTAGTTTGCCTACTACACATCCACCACTGACTTCAGCCACCTTGTTTTAAAAAATTCTCTTAATATATTTTCAAGACAAAAACCAAATGTGAAAAAAATAAAAATATAATGGATTTTTGACTTATGAATATTAGCTTGAAATTATGAAGTTTTGATTAAATCGATATAAAGTATTAGAAGGTTCACGAGGAAACCAGCTTCGCTATAAATTTAATTACCGGAGTTGTTTAATGCCAGACATCTGGAATGCTCAATAACATAAAAATACTAAATGTATAAATGAAATTTAAAAATGTTTAGTTATTTAATTATTTAGGTCTTTAAATTGAACTGACAGCTTAAGGGGAATTTGGCCAGTCTTGAGTAGATTAAACATTAATTAAAAGGCAGTATCTTTTTTAATGGGGGGGACAGGATGTGGTTGGTCTTGATGATTAGATCTTTTCTTGCCCAACTCTATAACTTCATTTCTAAACCTTATTATTTCTCTCAAACGTATGATGGTGTTTTGTCCTCATTTACTGCAGCATTTATTGTAGACACTGGGGAATACCAGCAAGAACAAGACAAGGCTCCTAAATTCATGGACTTCTATTACAGAAGAGACAAGTAAATTAAGAAAGCAACCCAACAAGCAATTCCAAGTAGTGATCAACCCATAATGATTATTAAATAAATAAATACATAAACGATAAGGGAAGACAATGACGGAGAAAGGCATTATTAGAAGTACATTCGGGGAATGCTTCTCTGAGATACTGATATTGAATGAAGTGAGGGAAAGAGAACTGCAGATGGGGAGGGGGGAGGGTCTAGTAAAGGCCTTGAAGCAGGAACAGGCTTGCTAAGTTTACGGTACAAGGAGGCCACTGTGGCCAAAAAAAACAGTAAAAAATAAAGTCAGAAAGACTGAGGAGGGCAGATCATAACGACTGTGGGTCACGGTACAGAATCTAGATTTTATTATACATGTGATAAGCAGGCATCGAAGCGTGCCACGCAGCCTACTTAGGCTACTGTTTTCTTCTTTGGTCATCTAACTTCAATTCGTCTTTCAAAATCTAGCCTCAGCTCCCGCAGGACGTATTCCCACACTCCCTGGCTCCGCAGAGGGGGTGAGTCCCCTCCTCCTGTGTGTTATTTCAAAGCCCTGACAGAGGCCTGGCGGCCGCCTTTCACACCTCCGGGGGTACCGAGGCTGTGGAGTTTCCTCACGGAACCCTTTCGGTCCCCCTCGCCATCTTCGCAGCAGCGAAGTGTAACACAGCGGCGGGTCCTGGATAAAGGTCCAGGAAGGGAAAAACCAACCGATTCCGCGGCGCACGCCTGGACTCCCTCCGACCGCGCGTGGGGATCGTCACCTGGCACCTGCGCTGCGAGGCTGCGCGCGGCGTTCCCCGCTCTCCGCTACCTACCGGAGGAAGAAGGCTCGCGTCTCAAGGATACTCCCCTGGCCAAGAATGCCTCTCGGGAAACCCAACGTGCCCACTGCCAGGTGCCTGCCGTCTCCCCCTTTGGCGCGCCTCAGCTCGTCCTTTCCGAGCCCCGGGGGGTGGGCGGGCCTGGGCTGGAGGTGGTGGTCGTGGGGGGGGGGGCGGGGGGAACCTTCGGCCTTCCCGGCCCTGCGTCCGAGCACTCCCCGCAGACGCTCCCGGGCCCAGTCACGCACCCGGCTCCGCTCTCCTCCTTCACAACGGAAGTCACAGCAGCGATGCCCACTGGCGCACAGGGGCGCAGGGTCCACGTCGCCGCTCCCGGCTTCAGGCGTACATCCCCGCGTCCCGCAGTCGCTTCCCACGGCCCCCCGCTCCACTCACCGAGGATGCGGGTGATCCCCAGGGTCAGCTTCTCCAGGTGCGGCTTGCTGCAGCCCGGGGGCGGCGTCTCCTCCATGGCTCGCGTCCCCGCTCGGCGCGCGGCGAGTGCGGGTGCGGGGACCCCGCGGGAGAGCCGGGCGGGCGGGACGGCGCTACGCCGCCCCAGAGGCTCGGACATCAAGTCCAAGGCATGCCGGGAGTTGTAGTCCTCGGCGCCCGAGAGCGCGGCGGGGCGGAGATGGGAGGCCCGGGGTGCTCTGGGAGGAGTAGTTCCGCGGCAGCCTCGTTCTCCCTGTCCCCGCGGTCGCTCCACACCAAGCCGCCGAGACACAGCGACTCCTCCACACGGACCCTGCCGCCGCGCCTGGGCCGGCCGCGCAAGCGGGGGCGGGCCTCTGCGCCGTGCGGCCAATGGGGACTGGGCCTGCAGGCCGGGGCGGGGCGGCCCCGGCGCTACGCCCGGAGTGGCGGTTGTTTCAAGATGGCGGACGTGGCGGGCCCCTCCCGCCTGGGCGCGGCGGCGTTCTGGAGCCGGGACTGTATCCTTTGCCCGCCTGGCAGGGGGCGCCGGCGCCCTCCCCGGTGCGGCGAGCGGCGAGCGGCGAGCGGCCGCCTGGGACTCTGCGCGGAGGGGAGAGGCTCGACGCTGTCCCCGGGGGCGGGGCCGGCCTTTCCGGCCGCCGAGGGGGTGCCGGGCTCTCCGCTGGCCGGGGTGTTAGGGAGCAGAGAGCCTGACTGTGTCTCCAGGCTGGAGCTCTAGGTGTGGGGGCTGAGCGCCGAGGCTTCCCGGCCCTCCTCGGCGGTGAGCTTTGAAAAGATGGCCTAGAGTCGTGGCCCGGCCGTGGGGGGCGGGGGCGGGGGCGGGGGGAGGGCCCCTCTGACCGCGGTGACCTCGGGCCGGCCGAGCCTCTGCGGAGGAGAGACCTTGGCTTAGGACTGTCCTTGGTCTGCGTTGTTGGGAGCAAGTCAGGAAGGGCCTTGTCCGACTTTGTAGGCCTGTCAGCGATGTGGTTTTTGGTCCTGGCGTTTTTCGGAGAGGTGTGGGGCTGAATGTGGTGCGGTGATGCTGGTTACGGAATACAAAAGCGTCGCAAATCATTGCTCCTGGGAGGAGTGTTGATTTTACGTGTGGATCGTGAGTCACCGCTGGCAGGATTGGAGTTCTTGGGTTGTTTTGAGGGTGTGTGTGTGTGTGTGTGTGTGGAGAGGCTGTTGGGGTGGTGTACCCGGTTCAAGACCTGGGATGAGGTGTGTGACAGAACTCGTTCGCTCTCTGGTTTAGGTAGACTGGCCCAGCCTGATGGTTGGGTCTTGGCCAGTTACCTCACTTAGAAAGGTGTGACCTGAGAGGACAGCCCGTGTATTGGGTGCCTGCAGAGAGGCAAATCTCTGTGTCTGTTTGCTGGGATCCATGATAGCAGTGTTTGAGGCATGGCTGTTAACTTGGGCAGAATCGTCCTCTGCACTTTCTACTTAGCTCCCGGTGAAACTTACAAAATTGTGTTATCAATAGTTTTCCTTATTGAGTGACAATACTAGGATGGCAGTGTCATGTGGAGGGAGGGACATTTTTTGCAATCCTTGCTGCTCAATGTTTAGGGTTAGGCCCTTTCTAAACATAATTACCATTTGTCTCTGATAGGTGGGTGACAATCAAGTAAAATGTACCAGCGCACCGTGCACGTTAATTTTTTTTTTTCTCCTTACTTATCAGGAAGGACACAGAGAAAATGTACATTGGGAACTGGGCTGAATCAGGAAGTCAGGAAACTGGGAGGAGTCTTCTCAGGAAACACTGTGCTTGCAATGGTAGAATTTTGTGATGGTGGAGATATTTGAAGGTTATCAGCTTCAAATAAAGTGCTTTTTTAGTGTAACCATTTTCATAGCCACCTATGTGGTTTTGGTTATCATTCCTTACCTTTATCAATGACCAATGGAATTGTTCTGATAGGTATAAATGGTGTTGGGGGGGCAGTGTATGGCTGTGGTACTGATTAAGTTGGTAGGTAAATGAACTGAGCACTGTGCTCTTGGTCAAAGCAGCACTGTATGCTCACTTATCATATACTTATCTTCCTCCTTATTTCACATAGAAGTCCTGCATCCTCTCCTTTTTTCTTACATTCTCTCTAACTTTGAAAATTAATGTGAAATACTCATCTTTCCATAGAAAGTGAGGAGTTGAAATTATATGGGCAAAATGGTAGTTATTACATTGATAGAAATCCTGATGTGTGAAGTGACTTGCAAGGTTACTAGTATTACCTAGATCCCTCACCTATTCTGAAAAATGACCAATTGCCATCCAGCCTCAGATATGTCAGTAGGACACAAAAGCAATTGTCCAATGTAAATTTACTACTGAATCTTTGCTAAAAAGCATAAGGATAGTTATGACTCATTTGGTTTAATCATGTGTCTTTGGATCTTCATCTCTTTTTCTGTTATATGGACAAATTCCTAGATCACCCCTTAGCCTTTGTATAGAACTTTCAATAGGGAAAGACCAAAAAGTATGTGTGTATAATCAGATATACCTCTCACAGTAATTGAAAGACAGATATTCAGTGCTTTGCCTAAACAATTAGAAAAACGTGATTGAGATATTTTCCAGTCCTAGATGTTTCTGTCATGTGAGGACAGATCATCTGTGACTGAACATCATCTTTTTTACTGTTGTCCTTATGAGTTATGCATCTCCTGCACAGTATGATTCAGCAGTGCTGTTTTGCACAAGGTATGTTTTTATACCTTATGTATAAACAATGAATATGCCATGTTGTCATTTTATGGGTTAAATCTGCAAGTAAAATAAGCCCCTTCAGCCAAGAACTGCTTTCCTCCTTTATTATAGCTCCCGGTAATATCAAAAGAAATTAGTATTTCTGCAGTATCTATATTTGATTGGGTAAATGCACTCCAGTGTATTATCATTAACAGTATTTTTAACTTGATATCAACAAATATGAATTGTAAAGCACTTGGTCAAAACATTGAATTAGCTATAATCCATGTCATTGGATATTCAATTCAAAATAGAATCTTTATGTTGATGTTAAAATAATACACTAGTCAGGAATGTCACTGGGATCAGTAATTACATATATATGTGTTGCTGGTAAATAATCAAAACTCAAAAGGTTAGGGGTGCCTGGGTGGTTCAATCAGTTAAGCATCTGCCTTCTGCTCAGGTCATAATCTCAGGGTCCTAGGATGGAACCCCCAGTCTTGCTCTCTCCATGCTCAGTGGGGAGTCTGCTTCTTGTTCTTGCCCTCTGCCCACCCCCTCACTCGTGTGTGCACACACGTGTGCCCTCTTGCTTCCTGTCAAAATATTAAAAAAAAAAAAAAAAAAAAACCTCAGAAGGTTAGAGTGTGCAGTACCAAGTTTATTTTCTTCAGCTTTTGGTGGTCTGGGATAGATATGCTGCTGCCTATTACCTCTACCTTGAGTTTCTAATTACTGCTTTAATTCTGGGGATTCGGAGTTTGGTACCAGCATTAAGGATGCTTTATAATTTTCTGTACTTGTCTTCTAAAGAACTTACAAAGATCCCAAAGTAGAACCGAGGTGGCACATAGAACCCAATGAGAGGTCCAGTATACATTTGGTATATATTGTGTCTCTTTGCCTTTCCCATAAAATAGGCTTGTATATATTTTGGACTTTATATTTGAAGAAAGTAAATATTTGGGTTCTTCAGATGAGATGAGGATAGATTACAAATGATTAGAAAGGATAGGTTGGATGGAGGCAATTTCAAATATTTTTAGGCTTATTTTTTAAGCCCTTGTTAAGGTCAATTTATTTAGCATTTTTATATTTGAAAAGATACCTAGCATGGATGTAGCTAATGGATCTTGCCCTCATATTTTGAAATTTTCCTTTACCCTTCAAGGGACTTCTGGCTGGTCTAAGAATTAAAATGACGTGAGACATTAGGAGGAGAAAAATCAAACTTAATTAGGTACATATGGGGAATCCACATATATCTGAGAGATTCCAAAGACAAGCAAAGTTAGGTATGCTTGTCATTCCTAACTGAGAAGGGAGTAGGGGTCTGGGACTTTGAAGGAAAAGAAAGCAATTCACAGGAAAATGAAAGGAGTAAATGTTTGATTAAAAAAAAAAAGAAGTTAAAGTTTTCTGGGCTATATAGAAACAATGGGACATAGAGAGGAATTTTAACAGAATTTGCTAAATTCATCCCTGTCTACCACCCCTTACTTATACTGTATACTGTAGTTATTTACGGTGATATCTCCCTTCTGGGAGCAGGTCCTCTATCTAAATTCTTTTAGGCCATTTGTGGGAAGGTGAAAGTTTCTTCTTGAGTCTTTTGGGCCTTGATTGTTTTCAACTCAAAATAACCCACATTTCAAAGTGACACATCTTGGGGTGATGGGTTCTGAGCCTCAACAAGATAAAGAGAGACAACACCAAAGAGTTGTTGGACAGTGCCTCATAGAAATAAATATCACTTTCATTCTTCCATAGATGATTTACTATAAGCTGGGCATTTTTTGACAATAGGTGGTAAGGAACACTGAACAAAACCAGAGTGGGGGTGGGAAACAGAGGAAAATCCTCATCCATTTGGTGCTTACATTTTTGTAAGATAAAATGAAGCCACAAATAAGTAAAATATGTCGTACATCCAATGAATATCAGTGATATGAAGAAAAAGCAGAAAAAAGGTAGCTGTCATGGGGGTCTTTGAGTCTGATTTTATGCCAATACCATGCTGTTTTGATTACTATAGCTTTGTAATATAGTTTGACATTTCAAACTATATTGCATTTCAAAGCGTGATGTCTCTGATTCTTTTTTCTCAAGATTGCTTTGGCTGTTTGGGGCCTTTTGTGGTTCCATACAAATATTAGGATTTTCTATCTATTTTTGTAAAAAATTGCATTGGAATTTTGGTAGATGTTACACTGACTCTGTAGATTACTTTGAGCAGTACAGACATTTTAACAATATTAATTATTTCAAGTTATAAGCATGGAATATCTTTCTATTTGTGACTTCAGTTTCTTTTATCAATATCTTACAGTTTTCAATGTATAGGTCTTTCATCTCGTTGGTTAAGTTTATTCTTAGGTATTCTTTTTTGATGCAGTGATAAATGGGATTTTCTTAATTTCTTTTTTGTTATTCATGTACAGAAACACAACAGATTTTTGTATATTGATTTTGTATCCTGAAGCTTTGCTGAATTCATTTATTCTAATGGTTTTTAGGTAGAGTCTTTAGGATTTTCTATATGTAATATTATGTAATCTGCAAATAAAGCTTATGAAAGGTCTCTACAGTTTGTTTTTCCTAAATAAGAAGCAAAGTTACTAGCTCAAGAGTAAGGATGTGGGAAGTTGTATCAGGTTTGAGAGGAGAAAGTATTGAGTGCTTGATGAGCTTTTTGGGGCACCTGGGTGGTACAGTTGGTTAAGCATCTGACTCTTGGTTTCAGCTCAGGTTGTGTTCTCAGGGTCTTGAGATTGAGCCCCACATAGGGCTCTGCGCTCAGTGTGAAGCCTGCTTGGAGTGTCTCTCTCTGCCCTAACCCCTACCCCTCAAATAAATAAATCTTTAAAAAAATAAAATTCTTGATGAGCTTCCAAATCAAGGTGCAGCTGAGTTGGGTCCTCAGCGGCTGCTCTGTTTCAGCTGTGAGCAGTCAAGTCTTCTTTGTGAATATTGTAGGGAAGTGTAGTGTATTTCCCAGAATTCAACTAAGTTGGCCTTTCCTTAGGTCAACTTTGGAGAATATTCTGTAAATTCATCACTAATGTATCTTCTAATTGAAGACACTGCCAAATGGAGCTTGTGTTGAATCAGCATGAGTTTTTTTCCCTTGGGTACCTTTTCCCATGTGTATATCTCCAACAGCAAATAATTAAATATTAATTGAGCACCTGTGTCTGGTAGTCCCAAGGGATATTCAAAGAAAATGACTTGGTGTTTGCTGTTGAAGAGCCTGCCCAATTTCATTTTATAAAGCTTTTTTTTAGATTGGGTGCCAGCGAATTTATAAATTCTCTCTCTGCTCTAATGTTACCTACTATCACTTTCCTTGGACTAGTGGGGTCTAATTTTTGTTTCTTGTCTTATGTGCCCCATAAAATTATCTAAGCTCCATGCCTAATGTCTGAGGAAATTTAAAGTTTAGGGATACTAGTTAATTAGCCAAAATCTTGAATCTGTGATAGTATGTGTGTTGCTGCACAGAACTATTAGAAATCATCTGGCAGCTCAGACAGTAGCACCATCTTTGTATTCCTTAAATTCTTATAGGGATTCTAGGCATTTATAATCAGCACTCCTTGAAAAAATTCTATAGCTGGAGTTGGTCCTGAACTGAAATATATTGACTTTTTGAATATGTTATTAAATCTACTGTTTTATAAGGAAGTTTTAAATAATTAATTTGTCTAGAAATCTTGGAAAAGAAAGCATTTTATAAAGGAACAGAAAACTGGAATTTTCTAAGTCATTTGGAAAAAAAATGTTTAGACACTCCCTAAAGGTCTAATAGAAGGTTATTAAATTGGGGACATATCTGGATTTAGAATTCTTTTTTTTTTAAGAAAAATATTTATTCATTCATTCATTCATTCATTTATTTGAAAGCAAGAGCCAGAGAGAGAGCATGAGGGGAAGGGAGGGGCTGGGGCAGAGGCAGAAGCAGAAGCAGACTCTCCATTAAGCAAGGAGGCCAATGTGGGGCTGGATCCCAGGACCCTGGGTTCATGACTTGAGCCAAAGGCAGATGCTTAACCAATTGAGCCACCCAGGTGCCCCAATTTATTAGATAGACTTGTGAACAAAATTTTGCTTCTGAAAAGAAAGCTTTTTTATTATATTGGTTCTTCTTCTATAGCAGTAGTATGATCTTAGCCTTTCTAAATTTCTTTTGAAATTCAAAATAGTTCTTTTTGTCTTAAATTTCTTCCACCTTCGGGGCACCTGAGTGCCTCAATCTGTTAATTGTTGGATTCTTGATTTTGGCTCAAATCCTAATCTCAGGGTTGTGAGATCAAACCACACTTTGGGCTCCACGCTGGTCATGGAGCGTGCTTAAGATTCTCCCTACCCGCCCCCCCCCCCCCCAAAAGTTAAATTTCTTCCATTTGTTAAATAGTAGGGTTTCTTGGGACATTTCACAAATGCATTGCAGAAGAATAAAACCTTTGTGTTTGCATGATTGACTTGCCCTCAAACAGTGTTCTTCAAAGCCAAAGCTCATTTTGAAATTATTTATTCATACCTAAAATAACTTGTTGGTTCTCCAATAATAAACAAACTCGAGCATTTAAATCCTTGTCTATGAAAGGAAAGGAAATGAAAGGAACTTAACAGAATTTGTAGGGTAGGGTATCTCACTTGTGATAAGCATGGATAAAAATTTTATGGAATAAGGGCTTCCAAAAATTTTACAAAATATATAATTGTGAATATGTAAAGATGAACTTTAAAAGATTATTAATTTTGCTACATTTATTTCACGTGTATTCCTTTCTAGTTTTGTTTTTAAAAGTTTGTTATACATTCCCAGGTCGAAAGAAATTAGGAATTATAACAGAAGTACAGAATAGAGGCAGCGTTTGGATATTGGATGATCTTTTCTAGTATTTTCCTTCATGTCCTTCTTCATAGTTTCTGATGAAGAACAATCAATAGTTTATGTTCCAGGTATGATTTTCAGTATAAATTTGGTAAGCTTCCTCTGCCTCTTAAGTGTCAGGAGAAAATAAAACAGTAGGACCACTTTGCAGGTATAATTAGATGCAGAACAAACCATTGGAAACTAATTAAAAAAAAAAAAAATGTCGTTACACCTTACTGAGGTTTGCCTTATTTTAGGGGCTGGTCAGGCAAGTGAGCTTTTGATGAATTATAGAATATTCATCTCTTAAAAAGCAAGAGTTCTTATTTTTTGTATTATGAATAATAGCCTAAATTTGTATTTCAAAGAAAAATGTGGAAACTTCTTGATATAAGGTTTATGTGATAGACTCTTTAAAGCTTACTGGTTATTACTAAATGAATAGTAAAACTGAGCCATTGAAGGTACCCTAATTAAATTAAAAATCAGATTTTTAATTTCCTTTACATTAAGGTATGTATTGTATGTTGTAATTTATTGCTTTTAATGTGACTAATAAATTTTCACATCACCTTTTAAAAATATTTCAATTGAATCTTAAATGTATTCCAAACATAAACTTCTCATGATTCATTATTTACTAAGAGGTTTAAAATGAAACTTTACTTTATAAAGTAAGTTTTCCCCATCAGATCGCATATAGAAGGATGTCAGGGAAGAGCTTCATGGGGTGAGTTTAAGAGAATGAAGTATAACTTTGATATTTTGTTTGATGTAAATCCTTAGGAATTTCTACAGAAGAAAGTACGAAATCAAGACACAAGTTAAGTCCAAAAGCTGATGTTAAACTTAAGACTTCCAGGGTTACTGCTGCTTCAGTCTCCATGGAGTCTTTAAAAGGTGCAGGAGATTCAGTAGATGACCAGGTCAGTAATTTCCCTTTTTTTTTTTTTTTTTTTTTTTTTGCCATTATTCTCCAATCTTTATAAATGCTGACTAATAAGTGATTTGTCTGTGCTGACAAGTTACCCATAGGTAAGGGTAGAAGAAAGAATGTTAAATAATCTACAAGCAATCTTAAAAGGTACAGAGGATTCTAGGATACTTGAGGTTTTGTTCTAAAATGTCTAGGCTTGCCTTAAGCCTTAGTTAAAAAAAATTATTTTCTTAGTATGTCTCAAAAGACCTACATCCTGATCTATATGAAGTTAGTAAATCAAATTGACAACCATTTTTTCTTTTATTAAGTGTGCTTTATGATTTTTTGTTCTTGTGAATTTGTTAGATGATGATGGATAAACCTTTATATATAAGAAAGAAACTTTGTTAAAATTTCTCTGCATTACTATTATTATTATTTCCTTCACTTTAAAAGTATCATAAAGACTCTTTATAGCCCAGTCATTGATTTCCTCTTCTTATTTGCCTTTGTATTAGTATCTGTGCATTCCTTTGCTACATGTGCTTTATCTGATAGGTTTGTTTTACTTTACTTTTTGTTAAGGTTAAATCAGGGTTTGACAATCTATGACCTATAGGCCCAATTTGCTGGCTGCCTGTTTTGTGAATAAAATTTTATTGGAACACAGTCACGCTTATTCTTTTAATAATATTGCTGCTTTTGTATTCTAATGGTAGAGTTGCTACCATAGTGCTATTGGCCCACAAAGCCAAAATATTTACTATTGAACCCCTTTCTAGAAAATGCTTTTCAATCCCTGGTTCATGTTCTTGATGACATTTCCAATATTTAGTTTGTTAGTGATTATTATGTTTAGTAGTTTATGGGATTTAACTGTGATTTGCCCAAAAGGCCTAGTTTGTTACTTGTATCCCCATTGTACCCACCTTATACTGGGATGTGAATAGTAGTTGAATTTGCAAGATCTTATCAAAATTGAAAATGTTTTCTCATAAAAGGTGTATTTTATATTGAACAATAGCCTTCTTTTGGATTAAGTCCATCATATTTTTTATGAATCTGTTGGCTTGTTAACTATAATTCTTTGTTGGGCTATTTCACTAACTTTGGGAATTATAATATATATCTTTAACTTAACACAGCCTATTTTAAGTTATTTTCCACTTTGCCTATAATTTTGAGGACCTTTCAACAGTCTGTCTTTTTATTTTTTATTTATTTTATTTTATTTTATTTTTTTTTAAATATTTTATTTATTTACTCATGAGAGACACAGAGAGAGAGACACAGAGACACAGGCAGAGAAAGAAGCAGGCTCCATGCAGGGAGCCCGATGCGGGACTCGATCCCCAGACTCCAGGATCACGCCCTGGGCCAAAGGCAGGCGCCAAACCGCTGAGCCACCCAGGGATCCCCGTCTGTGTCTTTTTAAAAAAATATTTTATTTATTAATTCATGAGAGATAGACAGGGACGTAGGCAGAGAGAAAAGCAGGCTCCATGTGGAGAGCCTGATGCAGGCTCCATCCCAGGACCCCAGGATAATGACCTGAGCCAAAGGCAGATGCTCAACCACTGAGCCACCCCGGTGCCCCTAATAGTCTGTGTCTTGACTTTTGTGATATTGTCATATATTTTACTTCTATAAGTAAACCCCAATACATTGTTGTTACTTTTGCTTTAATAGTAACTCCTTTTTCCCCCCAAATTTACCTGTAATTGACATATCATAAAATTTACCATCTTAAAATGTACAATTCATTATTTTTTTTATGTATTCACAGAATTGTGGATCCATCACCACAGTGTAATTCCAGAATATTCTCATCACCCCAGAAAGTAACTCCATATGCATTAGCAGTCACTTCCCATTTTCTATTCATCTTGGCTCCTAGCAACCACTAATTTACTTCAGTCTTTTTTTTTCTTTTTTGTTTTTTACTTCAGTCTTTATAGATTGGTCTATTCTGGACATTTCATGTAAATGGAATCCTATAATATGTGGCCTTTTGTGGCTGTCTTCTTTCATTTAACATAATGATTTCAAAGTTATTTATGTTGTACCCTGTATTATTACTTCATTACTTTTTATGGCTGAGTGTATATTTATCTGTTCACCAGTTGAAGGACTTTTGGGTTGTTAGGTTTTTTTGGCTATATGAATAATGGTGCTATGAACATTCACATACAAGTTTTTGTGTGGATATATATTTTCAATTCTCCTGGTTGTGCCTAGAAGTAAAATTGCTGGGTCATATAGTAATTCTGTTTAACCTTCTGATGAACTGCCAAAATGGCCATTCCAGTTTATATATTATCAGCAATATATGAATGAGGATTCCAGTTTCTCCACATTTTCACCAACACTTTAGAGCTATCTTTTTTATTATAGCCATCTTAGAGAGTATGAAGTGGGGTATCTCATTGTGGTTTTGATTTGTATTTTCCTAATACTTATAATAATCATTTTTTCATGTGCTTCTTGGCCATTTATATATAATGTTCTTTAGAGCTATGTCCATTCAGATCCTTATCAATTGGTTGTCTTTTTACGGAAGTTAAGAGTTCTTTATACATTCCATTGTCAAATCCTTTATAAGATATATGATCTGCAGATAGTTTCTCCTGTTCTGTGCATTGTCTTTCAGTTTCTTATTGGTGTCCTTTGAAGCATGAAAGTTTTAATTTCGAGGTCCAGTTTATCAATTTTTTTTCAGTTGTTGTCTGTGCTTTGCTGTCATATCTAAAAACTCATTGCCTAATCCGAGTTCTGAAACATTTACACCAATATTTTCTTCTATGAGTTTTATAGTTTTAGGTATTACATTTAGTCTTTGATACATCTTGATTTAATTTTTGTATGTAGCTCAATTTGTTCTGTTGCATTTGGATATCCACTTGTCCCAGCATCATTTGTTAAGGTTATTCTTTTCCCTTTGATTGCTCTGGCACCCTTGTTGAAAATCCCTTAACCATATAAATGTGTTTATTTGTAGACTCTCAATTCTATTCCATTGATTAACATTTCTATTTTTATGCCAATACCAAGCTAATTATTGTTTGGGATTATGTTTTGAAATCAGGAAATGATTTCCTGATTGTCCTCCACTTTGGTTTTCTTTTTTTCTTTTCCTTTTTTTTTTTTTTTTTTAATTTTATTTATTTATTCAGGAGAGACAGAGAGAGAAAGAGAGGCAGAGACACAGGCAGAGGGAGAAGCAGGCTCCAAGCAGGGAGCCCGATGTGGGACTTGATACTGAGACTTGATCATGGGACTCCAGGATCATGCTCTGGGCCGGAAGGCAGGCACTAAACTGCTGAGCCACCCAGGGATCCCCAACTTTGGTTTTCCTTTTAAAGATTTTGGCTATTCTACATCCTTTCAATTTCCTTAGAGATTGTAGAATCACCTTAGCGATTTCTTCTCAAAAGTCAGACTGAATTTTGATAGCAATTGCAGCAAATATTTAGATAAATTTGGAGAGTACTCTACATAGTACCAATTTTTCCAGTCCTTGAATATGGTGTATGAGATAGCTTTTCATTTATGTATTCTTCTATAATTTCTTTCAGCAGTGTTTTATAGTTTTAAGTGTACATATCTTGTGTTCTTTTTGTTCAGTTTATTTCTAAAGATTTCTAAATATTTATATTTTTGATGCCATTATTAATGGAATTGTTTTCTTTATCTTTGGGTTATTTGTTGCTAGTGTATGGAAATATAGTTGATTTTATCTACTGGTTTTGTATCCTACAATCTTTCTAAATTCACTTATTAGTTTGAATCTAATAGTTGTTGGTGAATTTCTTATTTTTTTTTATATATAATTATGCCATCTGTGAATAGAGATATATCTCCCTTTATGATTTGGATTCCTTTTATTTCAGTTGTGTTTTAAAGAGGTTCAAATAATTAAAAGTCTTTTATTTATTTTTATTTTTTATTAAAGATTTATTTATTTTTTATTTTTTTTTAAAGGTTTTATTTATTTATTCATGAGGGACACAGAGAGAAGGAGAGGCAGAGAGACACAGGCAGAGGGAGAAGCAGGCTCCACGCAGGGAGCCCGATGTGGGACTCGATCCTGGGTCTCCATGATCAGGCCCTGGGCTGAAGGCGGCGCTAAACCGCTGAGCCACCCGGGCTGCCCTTAAAGATTTATTTATTTTAGAGAGAGAGCATGAGTGGGAAAGGGAGAAAGAATCTCAAGCAGACTCTGCATCGAGCGGGAAACCTGATGTGAGCCTCGATCTCATGACCCTGAGATCATAACCTGAGCCAAAACCAAGAGTGGGTCGCTTAACTGACTATGCCATGTAGGTGCCCTTCAATAAAAGCCTTTTATATTTACCCTTGTGGTTACCTTTTCACTTGTTTTCCTTTTGATATCCTTGTTATTTCTCCATCTGCTTAAAGTACTTCTGTAACATTATTATAGTTCAGGTACACTGGAAATGGATATTTTGGCTTTTGTATGTCTGATAAAGTCTTTGTTTCACTTTGGTTTTTACTGGCTATAGAATTTTCAGTTGAGAGTTTTTTTTCCCTTTAGTACTTGAATGATGTCATTGCATCGTTGCCTGGTTTCACTGTTTTTGAGAAGTCTGCTGTCCTTCTATTCTTTTATGTTTAGTATGTGAGTTTAAACTATTTTTAGGATTTTCCTTTTATCCCTAATTTCAAGCAATTTGATTATAGTATGCCTTGAACTAATTTTCTAAATGTGTCTTTAGTTGGAATTTGTTTTGGATTTGAGAGTTTGTAGTTTTCATAAAATTGAGAACATTTTTGGCCATAATGTGTTGAAATATTATGTCCCCTCAACTTTTTCTGAGGACATATTTTGAAGCAAATATTAGGCTATTTATCACAGCTTCTTGCTGTTTTTTTATCCAGTTTTGTTGTTGTTCTGTGTTTATCTATAGATGGTTTATATTGCTTTGTCTTCAATCATTAATCGTCCTCTGCAATGTCTAATCTGCCACTGATCTTGTTCAGTATATTTTTTATTTTATTTTATTTTATTTTATTTTATTTTATTTTATTTATTTCTATTTTATTTTATGATTTTATTTTATTTTATTTTATTTTATTTTTTAATTTAATTTAATTTAATTTTATTATTTTTTATTGGTGTTCAATTTACCAACATACAGAATAACCCCCAGTGCCCGTCACCCATTCACTCCCACCCCCCCGCTCTCCTCCCCTTCTACCACCCCTAGTTCTTTTCCCAGAGTTAGGAGTCTTTATATTCTGTCTCCCTTTCTGATATTTCCCACACATTTCTTCTCCCTTCCCTTATATTCCCTTTCACTATTATTTATATTCCCCAAATGAATGAGAACATACAATGTTTGTCCTTCTCTGATTGACTTACTTCACTCAGCATAATACCCTCCAGTTCCATCCACGTTGAAGCAAATGGTGGGTATTTGTCGTTTCTAATGGCTGAGTAATATTCCATTGTATACATAAACCACATCTTCTTTATCCATTCATCTTTCGATGGACACCAAGGCTCCTTCCACAGTTTGGCTATTGTGGCCATTGCTGCTATAAACATCGGGGTGCAGGTGTCCTGGCGTTTCATTGCATCTATATCTTTGGGGTAAATCCCCAACAGTGCAATTGCTGGGTCGTAGGGCAGGTCTATTTTTAACTCTTTGAGGAACCTCCACACAGTTTTCGAGAGTGGCTGCACCAGTGCACATTCCCACCAACAGCGTAAGAGGGTTCCCTTTTCTCTGCATCCTCTCCAACATTTGTGGTTTCCTGCCTTGTTAATTTTCTCCATTCTAACTGGTGTCATTGTGGTTTTGATTTGTATTTCCCTGATGGCAGGTGATTTAGAGCATTTTCTCATGTGCATGTTGGCCATGTCTATGTCTTCCTCTGTGAGATTTCTGTTCATGTCTTTTGCCCATTTCATGATTGGATTGTTTGTTTCTTTGGTGTTGAGTTTAAGAAGTTCTTTATAGATCTTGGAAACTAGCCCTTTATCTGATACGTCTTTTGCAAATATCTTCTCCCATTCTGTAGGTTGTCTTTTAGTTTTGTTGACTGTATCCTTTGCTGTGCAAAAGCTTCTTATCTTGATGAAGCCCCAATAGTTCATTTTTGCTTTTGTTTCTTTTGCCTTTGTGGATGTATCTTGCAAGAAGTTACTGAGGCCGAGTTCAAAAGGGTGTTGCCTGTGTTCTCCTTAGGATTTTGATAGAATCTTGTCTCACATTTAGATCTTTCATCCATTTTGAGTTTATCTTTGTGTATGGTGCAAGAGAGTGGTCTTATTTCATTCTTCTGCATGTGAATGTCCAATTTTCCCAGCACCATTTATTGAAGAGACTATCTTTCTTCCAGTGGATAGTCTTTCCTCCTCTATTGAATACTAGTTGACCATAAAGTTGAGGGTCCACTTCTGGGTTCTCTATTCTGTTCCATTGATCTATGTGTCTGTTTTTGTGCCAGTACCACACTGTCTTGATGACCACAGCTTTGGAGTACAACCTGAAATCTGGCATTGTGATGCCCCCAGATATGGTTTTCTTTTTTAAAATTCCCCTGGCTATTCGGGGTCTTTTCTATTCCACACAAATCTTAAAATAATTTGTTCTAACTCTCTGAAGAAAGTCCATGGTATTTTGATAGGGATTGCATTAAACGTGTAAATTGCCCTGGGTAACATTGACATTTTCACAATATTAATTCTGCCAATCCATGAGCATGGAATATTTTTCCATCTCTTTGTGTCTTCCTCAATTTCTTTCAGAAGTGTTCTATAGTTTTGAGGGTATAGATCCTTTACATCTTTGGTGAGGTTTATTCCTAGGTATCTTATGCTTTTGGGTGCAATTGTAAATGGGATTGACTCCTTAATTTCTCTTTCTTCAGTCTCATTGTTAGTGTATAGAAATGCCACTGATTTCTGGGCATTGATTTTGTATCCTGCCACGCTACCAAATTGCTGTATGAGTTCTAGCAATCTTGGGGTGGAGGCTTTTGGGTTTTCTATGTAGAGTATCATGTCATCGGCGAAGAGGGAGAGTTTGACTTCTTCTTTGCCAATTTGAAGGCCTTTAATGTCTTTTTTGTCTGATTGCTGAGGCTAGGACTTCCAGTACTATGTTGAATAGCAGTGGTGAGAGTGGACATCCCTGTCTTGTTCCTGATCTTAGGGGAAAGGCTCCCAGTGCTTCCCCATTGAGAATGATATTTGCTGTGGGCTTTTCGTAGATGGCTTTTAAGATGTTGAGGAATGTTCCCTCTATCCCTACACTCTGAAGAGTTTTGATCAGGAATGGATGCTGTATTTTGTCAAATGCTTTCTCTGCATCTAATGAGAAGATCATATGGTTCTTGGTTTTTCTCTTGCTGATATGATGAATCACATTGATTGTTTTACGGGTGTTGAACCAGCCTTGTGCCCCCAGGATAAATCCTACTTGGTCATGGTGAATAGTTTTCTTAATGTACTGTTGGATCCTATTGGCTAGTATCTTGTTGAGAATTTTTGCATCCATGTTCATCAGGGATATTGGTCTGTAATTCTCCTTTTCGGTGGGGTCTTTGTCTGCTTTTGGAATTAAGGTGATGCTGGCCTCATAGAATGAATTTGGAAGTACTCCATCTCTTTCTATCTTTCCAGAGAGCTTTAGGAGAATAGGTATGGTTTCTTCTTTAAACGTTTAATAGAATTCCCCTGAGAAGCCATCTGGCCCTGGACTTTTGTGTCTTGGGAGGTTTTTGATGACTGCTTCCATTTCCTCCCTGGTTATTGGCCTGTTCAGGTTTTCTATTTCTTCCTGTTCCAGTTTTGGTAGTTTGTGGCTTTCCAGGAATGCGTCCATTTCATCTAGATTGCCTAATTTATTGGTGTATAGCTGTTCATAATATGTTTTTAAAATCGTTTGTATTTCCTTGGTGTTGGTAGTGATCTCTCCTTTCTCATTCATGATTTTATTAATTTGAGTCTTCTCTCTCTTCTTTTTAATAAGGCTGGCTAATGGTTTATCTATCTTATTAATTCTTTCAAAGAACCAACTCCTGTTTCTGTTGATCTGTTCCACAGTTCTGGTCTCGATTTCGTTGAGTTCTGCTCGAATCTTTATTAATTCTCTTCTCCTGAGTGTAGGATCTTATTTGCTGTTTTTTCTCTAGCTCCTTTATGTGTAAGGTTAGCTTTGTATTTGAGTTCTTTCCAATTTTTGAATGGATGCTTGTATTGCGATGTATTTCCCCCTTAGGTCTGCTTTTGCTGCATCCCAAAGATTTTGAACGGTTGTATCTTCATTCTCATTAGTTTCCATGAATCTTTTTAATTCTTCCTTAATTTCCTGGTTGACCTTTTCATCTTTTAGCAGGATGGTCCTTAACCTCCACGTGTTTGAGGTCCTTCCAAACTTCTTGTTGTGATTTAGTTCTAATCAAGGCATTATGGTCTGAGAATATACAGGGGACGATCCCAATCTTTTGGTATCGGTTCAGACCCGATTTGTGACCCAGTATGTGGTCTATTATGGAGAAAGTTCCATGTGCACTTGAGAAGAATGTGTATTCAGTTGATTTTGGATGTAAAGTTCTGTAGATATCTGTGAAATCCATCTGGTCCAGTGTATCATTTAAAGCTCTCGTTTCTTTGGAGATGTTTTGCTTAGAAGACCTATCGAGTATAGAAAGAGCTAGATTGAAGTCACCAAGTATAAGTGTATTATTATCTAAGTATTTCTTCACTTTGGTTATTGATTGGTTTATATATTTGGCAGCTCCCACATTCGGGGCATATATATTGAGGATTGTTAAGTCCTCTTGTTGAATAGATCCTTTAAGTATGAGATAGTGTCCCTCTTCTTCTCTCACTATAGTCTTCGGGGTAAATTTTAGTTTATCTGATATGAGGATGGCTACCCCTGCTTTCTTTTGAGGATCATTTGAGTGGTAAATGGTTCTCCAACCTTTTATTTTCAGGCTGTAGGTGTCCTTCTGTCTAAAATGAGTCTCTTGTAGACAGCAAATAGATGGGTCCTGCTTTTTTATCCAGTCTGAAACCCTGCGCCTTTTGATGGGGTCATTAAGCCCGTTCACATTCAGAGTTACTATTGAGAGATATGAGTTTAGTGTCATCATGATATCTATTCAGTCCTTGTTTTTGTGGATTGTTCCACTGAACTTCTTAAAGGGGAATTTTAAGAGTCCCCCTTAAAATTTCTTGTAGAGCTGGTTTGGAGGTCACATATTCTTTTAGTTCCTGCCTGTCTTGGAAGCTCTTTATCTCTCCTTCCATTTTGAATGAGAGCCTTGCTGCATAAAGTATTCTTGGTTGCATGTTCTTCTCATTTAGGACCCTGAATATATCCTGCCAGCCCTTTCTGGCCTGTCAGGTGTCTGTGGAGAGGCCTGCTATTACCCTAATACTCCTCTCCATAAAAGTCAGGGATTTCTTGTCTCTTGCTGCTTTAAGGATCTTCTCTTTATCTTTGTAATTTGCAAGCTTCACTATTAGATGTCGAGGTGTTGAACGGTTTTTATTGATTTTAGGGGGGGGAATCTCTCTATTTCCTGGATCTGAATGCCTGTTTCCCTTCCCAGATTAGGAAAGTTTTCAGCTAGAATTTGTTCAAATACATATTCTGGCCCTCTGGCCCTTTCGGCGCCCTCGAGAACCCCAATTAAACGCAGGTTATTCTTCCTCAGGCTGTCGTTTATTTCCCTTAATCTATCTTCATGGTCTTTTAATTGTTTGTCTCTTTTTTCCTCAGTTTCCCTCTTTGCCATCAACTTGTCTTCTATGTCACTCACTCGTTCTTCCACCTTGTTAACCCTCATCGTTAGGACTTCTACTTTGGATTGCATCTCATTCAATTGATTTTCAATTTCTGCCTGATTAGCTCTAAATTCTGCAGTCATGAAGTCTCTTGAGTCCTTTATGCTTTTTTCTAGAGCCACCAGTAGCTGTATAATAGTGCTTCTGAATTGGCTTTCTGACATTGAATTGTAATCCAGATTTTGTAACTCTGTGGGAGAGAGGACTGTTTCTGATTCTTTCTTTTGAGGTGAGGTTTTCCTTCTAGTCATTTTGCTCAGTGCAGAGTGGCCAAAAGCAAGTTGTATTGGGAAAAGGAGAAAAAGAGAGGAGAGAAAGAAGGAAAGAAAAGAGAAAACAAAAAAAGAAAAAGAAGAAAAAAAAGAAAAAGAGAAAGAAAAAGAAAGAAAGCAAAACAGGGTGGGGGAAGGAAAAATATTAGAAAGGAAAAAAAAAACAAAACAAACAACAACAACAACAACAAAAAACCACGGGGGAGTATCTTCTGATTGTGCATACTTTAAGTCCCTTGACTTCCCCTGGAACTTGTCGGTCTATCTGGTCTTCTGGGGGAGGGGCCTGTTGTGCTGATTTTCAGGTATTAGCACTTGGGGGAGCTGCTGTGCCCCCCTGCCTGGTGCAGGGCTCAGTGGGGGTTGTTTACCCCGTGAGGCCCCAGGAGGAACAGCCCCAGTGGTGGGCCAGCTCTGGAGCCTTGGATTCAGCTCCCACAGTAACTCCGGTGCTCTCAGTCTGCAGGGCCTGTATGTTTCGGGGCGGGGCTGCTGATCTGCTCAGCTCGGGCAGGAGCGTCCTTGCTGTCCTGGGCCCTCCCGGCCTCTGCCTGTCCCCGGGGGAGGTCGGATCCTGGGCTGTGTCCCAGCGCCCTGTGCTCCGGGGCCTGCACTGTTGGATTCGCAATCCCGCCGGGCAGCCCCCTCCGCGGAGCCGCCGCCCGAGCCCCTCCGAGCTGCTCCCGGTCCGCCCTGTGTGCTGCAGCTCTTTAGGGAGCTCAGGGCGCTCTTCCCGGGGCGCAGGTGTCTGTTAGTGTCCCAGGGAGCCTGAGGGCATCCCACCCTCCTGGGGTCCTGCTCTAACTCCCTGCGGGCCCCTTTCCGCAGGGGAAGGTTGGTGCAGCTCCTGCGTCTCCGGGACGGGGCTCTCCTTTCCTGGGGACACTCGCCCCGGCCTCAGCCCGGCTCCTCGCGGGACCCCTCCCCCTTGGAGGCCTTTTGTTTATTTCTTTTTCCCCCGTCTTCCTACCTTGATAGAAGCGCGAACTCTTCTCACTGTAGCGTTCCAGCTGTTCTCTCTTTAAATCTCAGGCCGAATTCATAGATTTTCCGGATAATTTGAAGGTTATCTAGGTAACTTGGTGGGGACAGGTGACTTGGGGACCCTACTCTTCTGCCATCTTGCCCCTCCTCCTCTCAGTATATTTTTTATATAAGACAATGTTTTTATCTCTAGAAGTTCAACTTCGATCTTTTGTTCTTATTTATATATTTCATGTCTCTACTTAACCTGCTAGTCTTCTAGTTTCTTGAACATATGGAATATAAATAACTATTTTAATGTTCTTATTTATAATTCTATTATCTGAGGTGTTTTTTTAAAAAACTTTTATTTATTTATTCATGAGACACAGAGAGAGAGAGGCAGAGACACAGGCAGAGGGAGAAGCAATCTTCCTGTTGGAAGCCCGATGTGGGACTTGATCCCAGGACCTGGGTCCTCACCTTGAGCTGAAGGCAGACGCTCAACCACTGAGACATCAGGCATCCCTATCATCTGAGTTATTTAGAGAGAGATTTAAATTGAGTAATTTTTGTAATTGAGTAATTTTTCTAATTATATATCGCATTTTTCTGCTTCTTTACCTGTCTGGTTGTTTTTTATTGGATGCCCCCAGGCAGTATGGATCATGCTTTTTTTTTTTTTTTTTTTTTTTTTTTTTTTTTTTTGAGTTCTCGATATTTTGTATTTTTATAATTAATTGAGCTTTTTTTTCTGAGACTAAGTTATTTGGGAGTAGTTTGATCTTTTTAAAGTTTGGATTTAAACTTTTAAAGGTAATACCAAGGCAGCTTTTAATACGGGGCTAATTTTGCCAACGGTAGGCAGTGCCCTTTTGAGGACTCTTTCTGATGCCCCTTTAAATTATGAGATTTTCCACTTTGGCTGGTTGGAACATGGACTATTCCTGGCACTGCATTAGCTACAGAGACTATTATGTTCTGAGTTGTTCTTTCCCTGGCTTTTGGTGGATTTCCTCATAGACAAATGCTCACCAGTACTTGGTGGTTGATGTGCAGGGAACCATCTGCAGATCCCTAGAGCTCTCATTCCATGCTGCTCTATCCTCTCCATTACTCTTTTCCTCAAACTCTAGACACTTTGGCTGTCCTGGACTCCCAGCTCTATCTTCTCAACTTGGGGAGATTGCTGGACTCCCATCTGGGTTTCCCCAAAATGCACCCTGAAAACTCCAGAAGCAGTTTAGCTAGGATGATTACATGGCTTGCCTTATTTGGTTCCCCTCTTTCAGTGATCACTTTCCTGTGTTGCCTGCTGTCCAGCATTTGAGAACTGCTTTATCACATATTTTGCTAGTTTTTTTGGTTGTTTTAGGCATTGGGGTAAGTGTGGTTCCTATTACTCCTTTTTGCCTGGAGGTGGAATGTAGGGGTTGTGTATGTGTGTATTTATTTTGTTGCAAAACTAGAAATGATGTGTGTGTGAGGAGGGGATGTGCGTATGCATTTTTCTCTCAAAACTAGATGTTGTGTATGTTTTTCTTCAGAGAACATAACGTCTTTGTGGTTTTTCTGTATGTGATCTTTGTAGCCATTGATGTTCAATAGCTAGGTCCTTAATTCATTAAGGTTTTCAGAATGGTAATGATGTCAACTCAGGTTTTCTGGGAAATAGATACTAAGATGAAAGTAAAAATGGAAGAGGTTTTTTTTTTTTTTTTTTTTTTTTATTTATTTATGATAGGCACACAGTGAGAGAGAGAGGCAGAGACACAGGCAGAGGGAGAAGCAGGCTCCATGCACCGGGAGCCCGACGTGGGATTCGATCCTGGGTCTCCAGGATCGCGCCCTGGGCCGAAGGCAGGCGCTAAACCGCTGCGCCACCCAGGGATCCCTGGAAGAGGTTTAATAGAGGAAAAGCTGACAAAGATAGAGAGTAAAGTGAACAGGAATAGACAAGGAGAGTCTTAGGATTTTATTGCAGGCCTGGCATCTGTGAGAGAAGAAAGAAAGAAGAAAAATTGACTAGGGAAAACTTCACACTTCATACTGTCTTGTGGTCTGAGGTAGTGTCTTTCAGGCTAATGGGAAACCCCAGAGTGAATATTGTTCTTTAAGGATGTCATATCAAACAAAATTGCTCAGTTCTAGTACCTCTGGTGTTTCTAGTGATTGGCAGTTTTGTGACCACCACAGTGGACCAAAAGGTATGACAGTAGTTAGGTAGGTGAGGCTATTAGGCAACTACACTCTTGGCAGCAGGTTCTCTCTCTTAGAAGCCACATTGTTTCACTCCTCACTGTGAAATCCATTATTCATCAGGAATTAGTATGGGTATGGTGTTAAGTTAGTTCAGTTCATTTTTCCATACTGACAGTCTGTTGGTCTGCACTATTTCTAGAGAAGACCATTCTTCTTCCCACTGAATTGCAATGATTTTATCATAAGCCAAGTGGCTGTAGAGGTATGTCCTTCCCTTACTGTGTCATCTACTTTGGTAATACCCATCCTGAATTTTATGTTTCTTTCTTTCTTTTTTTTTTTTTTTTTAATGTTAGGAGTTGACAGACTTTTCCTGTAAAGGGCCGGGTAGTAAATATTTAGCCTTTGTGAACTAAGTGGTCTCTGTCTCACTTACTCAACTCTGCCACTGTAGTGTGAAGAGTCATATATAAGTTGATGTGTAAATGAATGTACATGGCTGTGTTTTAATAAACCCTTATTTACAAAAACAGTGAGCCAGATTTGGCTTGAAGCTGTAGTTTACCAACCTTTGTCCAATATAGTCTAAATACATAATTGGTTTCTAAACAATGTTCGGTGTTATATATATTTGGAATTTTATTTATTATTTATTTATTTAAATTTATTTATTTATTCATGAGAGACACAGAGAGAGAGGCAGAGACATAGACAGAGGGAGAAGCAGGCTCCATGCAGGGAGCCTGATGCTGGAACTTTATATAAATAAGCTCCTTCTATGTGTATTGCATCATTTGCTTTTTTTGCTTAACATTATGTTCATGAGATTTACTTAAGTTTTATATAGTTATATGTCATTTCTATTTTCTTTTAAATATTTATTTATTTATTTGAATGAGAAAGAGGTAAGGGAAGAGCAGAGGGAAAAATCTTCAAGCAGACACCCTGCTAAGCGTGGAGCCTGACTCAACGCTTGATCTCACTTCACATGAGATCATGATCTGGGCTGAAACCAGGAGTCAGACGCTTAACCAACTGAGCTCCCAGTCACCCACTATATGTCATTTCATTTCACAGATACTTCAGTCAGGGTTTAGTCATTTTTTTAAAACTAAGAATATTTAATATAAAGACTTGTTAAATTGGTGCTGGAGAACAGAAACCGCAAATAGAACACTAAGATACAACACGCACATGAGAAAATGCTCCGCATCACTTGCCATCAGGGAAATACAAATCAAAACCACAATGAGATACCACCTCACACCAGTGAGAATGGGGAAAATAACAAGGCAGGAAACCACAAATGTTGGAGAGGATGCGGAGAAAAGGGAACCCTCTTACACTGTTGGTGGGAATGTGAACTGGTGCAGCCACTCTGGAAAACTGTGTGGAGGTTCCTCAAAGAGTTAAAAATAGACCTGCCCTACGACCCAGCAATTGCACTGTTGGGGATTTACCCCAAAGATACAGATGCAATGAAATGCTGGGACACCTGCACCCGGATGTTTATAGCAGCAATGTCCACAATAGTCAAACTGTGGAAGGAGCCTCGGTGTCCATCGAAAGATGAATGGATAAAGAAGATGTGGTTTATGTATACAATGGAATATTACTCAGCCATTAGAAACGACAAATACCCACCATTTGCTTCAACGTGGATGGAACTGGAGGGTATTATGCTGAGTGAAATAAGTCAATCGGAGAGGGACAAACATTATATGTTCTCATTCATTTGGGGAATATAAATAATAGCGAAAGGGAATATAAGGGAAGGGAGAAGAAATGTGTGGGAAATATCAGAAAGGGAGACAGAACATAAAGACTCCTAACTCTGGGAAACGAACTAGGGGTGGTGGAAAGGGAGGAGGGTGGGGGGTGGGGGTGAATGGGTGACGGGCACTGAGGGGGCACTTGATGGGATGAGCACTGGGTGTTATTCTGTATGTTGGCAAATTGAACACCAATAAAACATAATTTATTATTAAAAAAAAAGAAAGAAAAAAAAAGAACACTAAGATATCATGATTGGTAGTAACTTCAAGAAACAACTCCCATCTCTGGGACTAGGAAGACAGCCAGAGCAAATTGGATTTATTAAAACTTAGAAGCTTGGAGGAGAGGCCCTTTACAGCTGGAACTTGGACTGCTGCTGATTGGGAATCAGCCTAACTGGTACTGCTGTCCCAAGGAGACATGCTAAAGCCTGGTTCTGCCAAGGCTGGGAAAATTGCAAACAGGAATCAACTGTCCTTGCCAGGGCACACTCTGGCAGAGGTGACACTAGTGGGAACAAGATGTGAAGAGGAAGGACTGTGTCTTTTCTTCTGAACCTCTGGTCTCCCTCTAGTTCGTCCTATTGGCAGATTTTAACAGAGTCATCTGGCAAAGGAGAAGTGACTTTTCTAGGGTCTGAGCCACAGGACCACACCCGAGGGCTCAGAAGGGTAGGTTTGAAGATGAAAGTCACTAAATAGCATAACAACCAGTTCCTACAGAATTCCATTGTGTAAATATGCTATAGTTTATTCTCTAATTGACAAACATTTGTATTTTCAAGGATGTTCTGTTAAACATAATGCTGCTGAAATTCTTGCTCATGTGCAAGAGTTTCTCTTGTTCTTTTACTCGCTGCACCACCACTCAGATGTCTTCTCATGTGTTTTCAGCAACTTTTCCCATTGCCAAATTGAATGACTTCTTTCCACATTCTGTGTAGCTTTTTTGATCATTAGCACTGTTAACACTGTACTCTTTGAAACATTTTTTTCTGCCACAATATTATATCCTTCTGATTCTCTTCTTGTCCTTTCAAATACCAATTTTAATTTATTATCTTGGATTCATAGATGATCTTTAAAATCTAATTTCTTAACTTAAAAAAAACTAAAACAGAAGTATAAAGAAAATAATAAAAATCTAAATATCATCCATAATATTTTATGGTTGAAGTTTAAATCTTTATGTTTTACTCTGACTTGAGAGCTAGACCCACATTTCCAACTTCCTGCCAGAACATTTCCATATGGCTATCTTTCTGGCATCTTAAGTTGACCATATCCAAAATCAAACTTGTTTTATTTTTTTACCATCTCCTTTTTTCCATTTCCTTTTTCTCCCCTGTCTTTCCCATCTTTGGCTATCAGTATTTCCAGGACTCATTTTAGAGGTCTTGGATTGTCCTTGGCTATCTGAAGAATTTGGACTAACCTACTTTGTGGTTGTACAGATGCCAAGGGTTCCTTCCAATTACATGTTACCTCTAGTTTTCCTGTGACTCCCTGAGTTTCATTGCTTTAAAGACCCTTCTTTTTTTTTTTTTTTTTGTTAAAGATTTTATTTATTTATTCAAGAGAGACAAAGAGAGAGAGGGGGAGAGAGAGACAGGCAGAGGGAGAAGCAGGCTCCCCGCAAGGAGCCCAATGCAGGACTCGATCCTGGACCCTGGGATCACGCATTGAGCCAAAGGCAGACACTCAACCACTGAGCCACCCAGGCATCTCTTTAAAGACCCTTCTTAATGAAGTTCAAGTAGTAGGAGAACTTTTTATAACACAAGAGATGAGATAGTTCAGTGGTTGAGAGCACATACTCTGGAACTTGTGCTTGAGTCTTGATTCTGCTACTTTAACTGCTGTAATCCCAGGCAAGATGTACCCTCACTGTAAATAGAAATAATACCTACTTAATAGTCTTGTTGTAAAGATGAGATGGGTTAGTAGGTATAAAGTACTTAAAATGTTCCTGACATGCAGTAAACATTAGTCATGTGTTGGCTGATATTACTCTTTCTTTGATCTAGTACCGATTGGTATGAACTTTAGGATATATCAAGAACATAGAAACCAGTGCCTCTGCTGCCAACCTTCATGTACTTTTAAGCACCCTGGGGCCTGTATAGCCTAGGAAAAGTTCTTAATATCTTCCATTAGGTGTTTGTTTGTGATAATCATCAAGGGAGAGTTGTTTCTTTAATATTCTCTTGTATTTAAGTGGGGACATTTCTACCTTTTGTGTTCTTTATGAAAATTTCTCTATGTGTTTCTCTATGTAAGTTTTATGATGTCTCCTGCTGGACAGACAGTTTCTTAGCCTATTTTGAAATCATGGTAGGGTTTTGAATGAAACAGGTAAAGAGTGTTCCAACAGAGAAAAGATATCTGAGAAATTTTACCTCCTGTACTAATTTTGTTTTTAAGATTTTATTTATTTATTTGAGAGAGAAAGAGACAGAAAGAGAGAGAGAGCACAAGCAGGGAGGAGAGGGAGAAGCGGGTTCCTTGCTGAACAGGGAGCCCAATGCAGGGCTTGATTCCAGGACCCTGGGAGGGGAATAATAAAGGGGAAGATGCTTAACTGACTGAGCCAACCAGGAGCCCCCCTCCTGTATTAATTTTAAGAGATTTCTCAAAAAGTCTTAAAAAATTGTTTTTAGCAAAAGTTAACCAAAAGCTTCTTTTGTTTTGTATTAGAATTTCTGCAGAGGAGGAATAAAGAGTGCATCATTGAAGGATTTATGTCTGGAAGACAAAAGACGCATTGCAAATTTAATTAAAGAACTGGCCAGGTGAGATAAAATCTTATATGAAATGTATTATTACATAAGAGATATAACAATTTTTAAAAATAGACGTTACTATGTTTTGATGTCATTGTGTCATTGATCTTCTGGAAGCAGAGACTTTTAGAAAAAAGTATTCTGTGGCCCCAAAAAAAGAAAAGTAGAAAAAAAGAAAGAAACACCAGAACAAACCACTTCCATTTCACATTTTCTTGTTTATTTAATTTCTCCAGTTAATTGGTACACATATGTGAAGCAGTCCTCTAACGAAAGGGAAAATGTAGAAGCTTAGCTCTGCTGTCAGTGTAGATTGATATGTTGTAATTAGAGTCCTAGCAATTACCTTTGGTTTTGTTGTAGACCCAAACAGAAGGGAACATTCATTTTACTGTAGTCCATCACAAGAATGTCTTTTGTAATTTTGCTAACTGATGCTTTCAGAATTCAAAAGAAGGGATTTTGAATTTTGAGAATGATAAGTTCATAGCTACTTGGTTGTACTGTTCCAGTTTATTAATGATGTATATGAAGCATATCTCTTGAAGTAATTTTTTTGTCCATATTACTTCCAGTTTAGGGGTCTTAAAATACTTAATAGATGAAGATGTCTATAGAGGAATGTATTAATATAAGTTGTAAAAGTCAAAATTAAGGAAAGGCCGTACCTAAAAGTTGATTAAAATAGTACTAGTTTTTGTCATTGAATTGCATATTTAGAGATAGGTCTTTTCTTTATTTATTTTTAATTGAAAATAACTGTATGAAGTGTTTCAAAATGTATTTCATGTCAAGACCTTAAAATAATGTTTGTAGAAGCTTTTTTTTTTAGGATTTTTTTAAAAAGATTTATTTATTTATTTATGATAGACATAGAGAGAGAGAGAGGCAGAGACACAGGCAGAGGGAGAAGCAGGCTCCCCACAGGGAGCCTGATGCGGGACTCGATCCCGGGACTCCAGGATTGCGCCCTGAGTCAAAGGCAGGCACCAAACTGCTGAGCCACCCAGGGATCCCCTGTAGAAGCTTTTATAAAAAGATTGAAGTTAAAAAATTGCCTTACTAAATCATAGAATTGCTTTTAAAAGATGACAACAATGATGTTTTGAGGGTTAGAATATACGTTATGACTATTTAAAAGTACATGCCATAGTCTGAATTTGATATGCCACCTGAGAGGAGCAGTAATTTCATTCTCTAGAATTCTTTGGCTGTTCTAGTCTCTGAAATAGACTTTTCATTCACTTCAAATAGTGTTTTTTGTACTGGGAAAACATTTTACCCTCTGTATTTAAAGATGATTTTCTCACAAGGCTTTTTACCAAGTAGATGGTGTGGATATCCTTACATATGCTTGATGGCATTGAGAAACTATTACGATTGGTTTGACTTTGCCATTGCTGTCCTAACTCATCTATTTTATTTCAGCTACAAGGCTTGGAGGATACCTGAAATACTAGAGCATATTGTTTTGGTTTCAGCAACCTTCTGCTTTCTTAGCAAAATGCTAGTTTCTTGCTGGAGAGTCAGGTTGTTACTATAAGGTTAGTAAGGTTAGTATTAGTATAAATTTGCTGATATTGCTAGAAACTTGATTATTACTTTACTATTAATATGCAGATATATGGGAATAATGCATACTTTGTTCGTTTCTTGAGTTTGCTGTTTCCTCTGTTGGATATTGGCTATTTCAGTCTACTTTATTGTGCTTCTTCTTACCAAACCAATTTCTTCCTCCTTTTTTTTTTTTTTTTTTTTTTTTAACAAGACTCATTTTTATTGAAGTGGAGAAGTAGAGAACAAAATTCCATATGCCTCAAACAATGGCAACAAAACATTCCTAGCCTTTAAGTTTTTTTTACCTCTGGATTTCACCCTGGTTTCAAATAACTGGTTTCCTCTTGTCATTGAATACAATCATTTCTCTTTTATCTTGAGAAATATTCCTTGGACCACATATTTTTTTCCAGCTACTACTTTGTACACCACAACATAACCTTATTCCTAGAAAGAGTCTGTAGTTTTATTTTCTGCTCTGTTGCATTTCATTCTCTCTTCAAGCTTATTTATTTAAAATATATAGAATTACAGTTTACATGCAATAGTATATATGCATATATTTTTAAATATATGTTTGCATTTTAAGTATATACTTCAGTGAGTTTTGGCAAATGTAAGGTCACTTTAAAAAGTTCTGTTGAGATCTTTTACAATCAGTTCCTTCCTCTCTTCTCCATCCTGGACAGCCATTCATGTGATTTCTGTCATTATTTCTTGGTTTACATATTCTGACATGCCATGTAAATGGCCCATAGTACATACTCTCTTCAGTCTGGCTTTTTTCCCTCAGAAAATGATTTTGTGTGTGGTAAAATATATATAACATAAAATTTACCATCTTAACCATTTTTAAGTATACAGTTCAGTGGTATTAAGTACATTCATATTGTTTTACAAACATTGCCACAATTCACTTCCAGAACTTTTTCATTATTGAAACTCTATATCCACTAAAAATAACTCCTCATTCTCCCCTCCTCCCGAGTCCTTGGTAACCATTATTCTGTGTGTTCCGTGAATTTGACTATTTTAGATCTTTCTTATAAATGAAACAGAATATTTGTCTTTTTGTATCTGACTTCAGGGAGTAATGTTTTTGAGATTTTTTTTCAGTTTGTTGTGTGTAGGAGTAGTTCATTTTTTAAATTATTGATTAGTACTCCATTGTTTGCTTGTACTTTAGTTTGTTTATTCATCTGTTAAATGGATGTTTGGGTTGTTTTAGTTTTTGCCCTTTGTGAATAAAACTTCAGTAGTATTCATGTACAAGTATTTGTGTGGATATGATGTATTTTTTCTTCTGTACCTAAAGTATAGAATTACTCAGTTCTAAATTAAATCTATACTTAACTTTATAAGAAATTGCCAGACTGTTTCCTGATGTGGTTGTATTATTTCACACTTCCACTAACAACTGATGAAAATGCCATCATTCAACATATTCACTAACTGTTGATATTGTCATTTTTAAAAATTTTAGTCATTCTAATGAGCATGGTGATACCTCCTTGTGGAATTAATTTGTGTTTCCCTAAGATGAATGGGATCCTTGGCCATTCTTTTAAGTGTCTGTTAAATTTTTTGCCTGTTTTTTTTTTTTTTTACCTGTTCCTTTCTCTTCTTGAAATTGAGGTGTTCTTTATATACTCGGGATGCAAGTTGTCAAACATATGGATATTATGGTTTTTCCCCCCAACCTTGCTTTAATTATCTTAATGTTTATTTTGTAAAGCAAGATCTATTATTTTGCTGAACTTCAATGCATCGATTTTTTTGTTGTTCATGTCTTTAGTGTTCTATCTAAAAAGTCTTGCCTATCCCAAGGTAGCAAATATTTTTTTTCCCTCTGTTAGAAAAGACTACCGTTAATGCAGAATTACCTCCTCCTTCTTATCAAAAACTGACCATACATGCATGCCTTTCCCTGGGTATTTCATTCCATTACAGTGATCTTTGTGTTGCCCTTTGGCCAATACCAAACTGACTTGATTACTGTAGTTTTACAGTAAGTCTTTTGAAATCAGGTAAGCCTGATTTGCTCTTTTTGAAAACTCTTTAGGCTTTTTGAGGTTCTTTACATTTCACTATAAATTTTAGAATTAGCTTGTTAATATTTAAAGGAAAGTTGCCTCCTAGAATTTTGTTTGGGATGTACTGAATTTGTAGATCAGCTTGAGGAAAATTGACATTTCACATTATTGAGTTTTTCAATTGGTGTTATGTCATGTTTCTCCATTTATTTAGATTATCTTAAGTTTTTTTTCTGTAATGATTTCTAGTTTTCATGGCACAGGCTATAAAATAGCACATATATTGCCCTTAAGTATTTTATGTTTTTGATACCCTTGTAAGTGGCATAATTTACAATTTTTATTATACATTTAATTTTTGATTTTATTTCATTTCTCATATGATAAAACAGAATTGTTTTTTTAATATTGGCTTGATCTCAAACTTTTTAAATTCACTTACTATAATAGTTTTTTGGCTGAATACTCTGGATTTTCAGTAATAATCATGTCAACTACAAATAAAATTTTATTTTTCCCTTTCCAATTTGCAGATACTTTGTTTCTTTTTCTTGCCCTTTTGCATTGGCTAGACTTCTGCTACAAAGTTGAACTAAAGTGGATATCTTTGCCTTCCTGTTCCTGATACTGAGTCTTTCACCATTAAGTATAATGTAAGCTGAAGGTTGTTTGTAGACGTCTTTATCAAGTCAAGGAAATTTATTTTTGTTCCTAGTTTGCTGAGAGTTGTTTATTTAAATCATAAATAGGAGTAGAACTTTGTAAATGATTTTTCTTTATTGTGCTAGTAATATGATTTGTTTTTTTCTCTGTTAATGTAGTAAATTATATTGATTGGTTTTTGAATGTTTAATTTACCTTGTATTCCTAGCTTAACCCCACTTGGGTATGGTGGTTTTGGTTTTTGTTGTTAATACGTTGCTGAGTTTGAGCTAATATGTTTGTCAAAGATTTTGGTTTCATGACAAATACTTGTGGTATTCATGAACTATCTTTGTGCATCTTTTGGTTTATTTTTTAAATTGTGGTAAAATACATATAACATATAATTTATCATCTTAATCATTTTTTAAAAGATTTTATTTATTCAAGAGAGAGAGACAGAGAGGCAGAGAGGCAGAGACACAGGCAGAGGGAGAAGCAGGCCTCACACCGGGAGGCAGATGTGGGACTCCATCCCTAGTCTCCAGGATCACATCCTGGGCTGAAGGCGGCGCTAAACCACTTAACCACTCGGGCTGCCCCCATCTTAATCATTTTTAAGTGAATAGATCAGTAGTGTTAAATGCATTCACCTTGTTGTTCAGCCAGTCTCCTGAACTCTTCATCTTCCAAAACTAAAACTCTCCGTTCGCTCTCCATCAACCCCTGATAATCACCATTCTCCTTTCTCCATCTGTGAATGTTACTTTTCTAGTACCTCATATAAGAGGAATCATTGCACATTATACCATAATACAATAAAATACCTAGAATATAAAATTGAATACTAATGACATTTCATATACAAGAATGTTGCATTACTATCTAGTTCCAGAACATTTTCACCCCAAAGGAAACTACTCATTAAGCAGTTGCTTCCCATTCTCCCTTTACTCCCAGCCCCTGATGATAACTAATTTATTTTTTTCCTGTATCCATTTGCTCACTCTCAGTATTTCATGTAATTGGAATCATATAGTTCATAGCTTCTTCTCCCTGGCTTTCACTTAGTATAATATTTTCAAGGTTGGCTGAAAAATATCTTATTGTATGGATAATACGACAGTTTCTTTATCCACTGTTTTTTGCATGTGGAAATTCATTTGTCCCAGCATTATTTGTTGAAGAGACTGTTCTTTTCCCATTTAATGGTCTTGGTACCGTTGTCAAAAATTGATTGACCAGAAGTATATGAATTTATTTCAGGAGTCTCAGTACTTTTTTTCATTGATCTGTATGTCTTTTCTAATACCAATACCACATTGTTTTGATTAATGTATCTTTGTAGCAAGCATGAAATACAACACCTTTAACTTTGTTCTTCCTTTTGAAAGATTGTATGAGCTGTTCTGTGTCTCTTGCAATTCCATATGAATTATAAGATCAGCTTTTCTGCCTCTGAAAAAAAAAACCAGTTGAGATTTTGATAGATTACATTAAATATGTAGATCACTTTGGGGAATATTGCCATATTACTTAATATGTAATATGTACTATTAATACTTAATAGTATTAAGTGTTACAGACCACAAAAATGAAATGTCTTTTAGTATTTAAGTCTTTAATTTATTTTAGTAACATTTCAATGTACAAGTCTTTCACTTTTAAATTTTTTCCCAGAATTTTCTTTTTGGTGTTCCTGTAAATAGAATTATTTCTTTTTTAAGAATTTATTTATTTGTGGGATCCCTGAGTGGTTCAGTGGTTTGGCACCTGCCTTCGGCCCAGGGCATGATCCTAGAGTCCCGGGATTGAGTCCCACGTTGGGCTCCCTGCATGAAGCCTGCTTCTCCCTCTGCCTGTGTCTCTGCCTCTCTCTCTCTCATGAATAAATAAATAAAATCTTTAAAAAAATAATTTATTTATTTGACAGAGAGAGAGGGAGACAGGGAGATTGCACGCATGAGCTGGGGGAGAGGCAGAGGGATGGAGAGAAGCAGACTCCTCACTGAGCAGGGAACCCGATGCAGGGCTCAACCCCAGGACCCAGGGATCACCTGAGCCATTCGGCTTAACCTAATGAACCACCCAGGCACCCCATAGAATTGTTTGTTTCTTTCTTTCAGGTTTTTCAGGGCAGGCAGCCCAATGTGAGACTCTATCCCAAGTGTCCCAAGAATTGTTTTCTTAATACTTTTCAGATTGTTTATTGGTAGTGTCTAGAAATAGGGAATATTTTTGTATATTAATCTTGTACCCTGATACTTTGTTACATTTGTTTATTGGTTCTAATAGTTTTTTTTGTGGATTCTTCATGGATTTTCTATATATAGAATCATGTCATCTGCAGAGATGGTTCCTCTTCTTTCTTTTTCCTCTGGCTTGAAGTTCCAGTACATTGCTGAATGAAGTGGTAGAAGCAGGCATCCTTATCTTGTTCCTGAACTTAGTGGGAAAGCTTTCAGTTTATCAATAAGATAAGATCTCAGCTGTGAATTTTTCATAAATTCCTTTACCATGTTAAGCAAGTTTCCTTTTATTCCTAGTTGGAGCATTGGGGATTTTTTCAAAAGCCTTTTCTGTGTCAGTTGATATGATCACATATTTTTGTTGATTTGTTTGCTAAATTTGTGTTGATTGATTTTCTTATGTTAAACCACCCTGACATTTTTGGGATAAATACCAATTGGTCGTGTTTTATAATCCCTTTTTAATACATTTTTGAATTGGTTTGCTGGCAATTTTTTTTGAGGATTTTTGAATCTATATTCATAAGGGATCTTGATCTATAGTTTTATTATTTTTTTTTCATAGTTTCTTTGCATGGCTTAAGGCAGGTACTACTGGCCTTATAGGATGAGTTAGGGAGTATTCCCTTTTCTTATGTTCTTTGGAAGAGTTTGCAAATGATTCATGTTATTTCTTCTTTAAATATTCGGTAGAAAAATAAATATTTGGTAGAATTCATCCATTAAATATCTGGTTCTTAGATTGTCTTTGTAGGGCAGTTTTTGATTACTGTTTAGATATTCTTACTTGTTAAAGACCTATTTAGATTTTTCCATTTGTTCTTGAGACAGTGTTGATAATTTTTGTGCTTTTAGGAGTGTTTATTTCATATAGGTTTACCAATTTATAAGACATACAATTTTTTGTGCTATTCTCTTAAAATCCTTTTTATTTGTTTATAGTTAGTAGTAATGTCCCTACTTTCATTTCCAATTTTATTTACATCATCTTTCATTTATCAGTCGAAGCTAAAGATTTTTAAATTTTGTTGATCTTTTCAACAAGCTAACTTTTGATTTTCTAGATTCTCTATTGTCTTTCTATTGTCTGTTTCATTTATCTTTGCTCCTTATTATTTTCTTCCTTTTGCAAGATTTGGGTTTTAGTTTCTAGTCGTTAAGTTGTATATTTAGTTACTGACTTGAAATCTCTCTTGGTTTCTAATTTTTGCATTTATGCCATAAATATCCCTATGAGTACTGCTTTAGCTGTACCCCATAGGTTTTGATAAGTTGTTTGATCGTAGGTTTGATCTCATTCATCTTAAGTACTTTCTAATTTTCCTTGATTTTTTTTCTTTGATCCATTTGTTTGAGTTTGTTGATTTCCATGTATTTATGAATTTTCCACTTTTCTTTCCCGTATTGATTTTGAGCTTTATTCTGTTGCAGTGGAAAAGAGACTTTGCATGCTTTCAGTCTCTTTAAATATATTGAGAATTGTTTTGTGAGTTAATACATGATTTATCCTGGAGAATGTTCCATGTGCACTGGAAAAGAATGCTGATTCAGCTGTTTGGTTCTATATAAGTCTGTTGGCTTATAATGTTGTTCAAGTCCTTCCTTTTTTATTGGTGATCTTGCATCTAGATGTTCTATTTGTTATTGATAGTTGGTTATTGAAATATATTGAACTATATTTCTCCTCAGTTTTTCAGTGCTTCTTTAGAGACTGTTGTTTGGTGGGTTTATTTTTCTAATTTTAATATATTCTAGAAGAATTAACCCTTTTATCAATATATAACATCTCTTCATCTTGTAACATTTTTGTTTTGAAATCTATTAGTACAGCCAACCCAACTCTCTTTTGGTTACTCTTTTATTGATATTTGCATATTATATCTTTTTCTATATTTTAGCTTTCTATCTTTGTGCTTTTTAATTTAAATTGAGTCTCTAACAGCCAACATATATGCGTTATGTGCTTGTCATGTGCTAAATTGTGACCCCACCAAATTCATATGAAATGCTAACTCCTAGTTCCTCAGAGTGTGACTGTATTTAAAGGTGGGGCCTTTAAAAGTGGTTATTAAGGTAAAAGGAAATCCCTGGGTGGCTTGGCGGTTTGGCACCTGCCTTCAGCCCAGGGTGTGATCCTGGAGTCCTGAGATTGAGTCCCACATCGGGTTCCCTGTGTGGGGCCTGCTTCTCCTTCTGCCTGTGTCTCTGCCTCTCTCTTTCTCTCTGTGTCTTATGAAGAGATGAATAAAATCTTAAAAAAAAAAAAAAAGGTAAAAGGAGGTCATGCTGTGATTGGAAACTTACGTATTTTACTTTTAGTTTTGTCATTTTTGTGTTATGTATTTGATGGTGTTATTGGTTGTATTCAATGTACTCATTTTCCTGTTTTTTTTTTTTGTTATTATTTTTAAAAGATCTCATTTATTTGAAAGAGTGTGCACACATGAATAGGATAGGGGGCAGAGAGAGAGGGAGTAGTAGACTCCCCACTGAGCAGGGAGCCATATGCAGGACTTGATTCCAGGACCCTGGGATCATGACCTGAGCCTAAGGCAGATGCTCAACCAACTGAGCCACCCAGGCGCCCCTCATTTTACTATTTAAATGAACCTGTGGCCACACTGGGAATTTGCCATCCACATTCTTGACTAATTATAGTCTAATAGTAATTGGTACGTTTAGTTCTATACTAAACATTTCAAGAACTTTAAAACTCAATAACTTCATTTTCTTCTCTTGATTATGTGCCATTTGTAGTGTGTCATAATTTTGTATATATTTATGTATTTTTGTATATGTTTAACATATATTTAAATTTTAATGTAGTGTAATATGATCATTACTATTTTGTATTATTTTGAAGTATTTTAGGTGTACAGAAAAGTTGCTGAAATAGTACAGTATTGGAGGATGAAAAATGGGAAGTGACTGCTAATGAATCCAAGGTTTCTTTTGGGAAAGATAAAAATGTTCTATGATTAGATTATGGTAATAGTTGTAGAACTCTGAAAATATATGAAAAGCCATTGAATTGTACACTGTAAATGGGTTAACCTCGTTATATGTAACTTACACTCAATAAAACACTCTAAAGAAAGCTATGATGGGTTCTGATATCTTTCACCTAGCTTGCTTTAAAGATAAGTTTTGAATAATTTATTGCAATTATCATAAATTAATGTTGGTACAGTAGTATTAATTAACTACTGTTTATTCTGATTTCTCCAGCTTTCCTTCCTAAGTTTTTTTCTGTTCCAGTATCACATTTTATATTCATTTTTCATGTTTCCTTAGTCTCCTCCCATTTGTGGTAGTATGTTAGATTCTTTGCTTTCCTTGACCTTGTCACTTTTGAAGAATACTGGTCAGAATTTTATAGTATTTCTTTCAATTTGGTTTATTTTTTTTCATGTTTTCCATGATTATGTTTTATTATGATATTGTATCAGGGGAGGTATGATGTTGGTGTGTTGTTTGTTACTTGTGATTTTAACTGTGATGACATAGTTGATGTAGAGTGTACTAGGTTTCTCCCCTGAAAAGTTACATTGTTATCTCTGTAATTAATAAATTGGAGGAGGTCCATGGGGATTATTGAAATCCATTGTTTTTTTCTGAAACTTTTACTCACTGCTATAAACACTCATCAAAGGGACTTCACTGCAACAACTATTACTGTGATGTTCTAATAGTTACTTTATGTTTCCCCTATTTTTTTGCATTTATTAGTTGGAATTCTTATTTAAGGATGTGCTTTTACCATATTTATTTTTACTTATTTCAATATTGATTTTGTTATTTTTTTTAATCAGTACCGACTCAAGGATATTTATTTTATTCTAGCTCAGGACTCATGGAAACAAAGATAGAATAGCAAGGTAATACTTCCTCTTTTTTTTTTTTAAGTTAATTTATTTTAGAGAAAGAACATGTGTGTGCTAGAACAGTGGGGAGGGGCAAAGAGGAGAGAGAGAATACTTAAGCAGACTCCCTGCTGAGCATGGAGCCAGATATGGGGCTCAATCCTAGGACCCTGAGGTCATGACCTGAACCAAAATCAAGAGTTGACCACTCGACTGACTAAGCCAGCCAGATGCTCCAAGGTGATACATTTTTAAAAATACAAACTTTTTATTTTGAGGTAATTGGGATTCACTTATAGTGCTAAGAAATGATAGAGAGAGACTCTATGACCCCCTCTCCCCAATTTTCACCAATGGTAGTAATTTGATTAACTCTAACACAATATTACAACCAGGAAATTGACATTGATAGGACTCGTCAACCTTGTATAGATTTCACATGCACTCACTTGTATTTATATCTAGTTGTATGCAGTTTTATCATGTGTAGATTTCTATACCATCACCAGAGTAAAGATACAAAATGGTTTTGTTACAAGAATCACCTATGTGGTCTTTTTTATAGACATCCTTCCTATCCCCTTCCCTAATCCATAGCAACTGTTAATTTATACTCCATCTCTATAATTTTGTCATTTCAAGAATGCTGTATAAATGGAATCATACAGTATGCTATCTTTAGAGATTGGCTTTTTCCCCCCACTCACCTTAATTCCATTTAAATCCATCCAAATTGTTACATGTATCAAAGTTCGTCCCTTTTATGGGCCAGTAATATTCCATGGGTGGATGTACCACAGTTCAACCATTTACCTGTTGAAAGTAAATTTGGCTTCTTTCCACTTTTTTTTAAGATTTTTATTTTTTAAAGTAATCTCTACACTCATCATGGGGCTTGAACATACAACCCTGAGATCAGGAGATTCACACACTCAACCCACAGAGCCAGCCGGGTGCCCTTCCTTTTCAGTTTTTGACTGTTAGAAATGAAGCTGCTATGAACATTCCTACATATAAGTTTTTGTGTGAGTATAACATTTTAATTTCTTTGGATTATTGTATCATAAATGTATATTTAATTCTCTAAGAAACTGCTGAACTATTTTCAAAGTGGTTTACCATCTTCTATTCCCACCAACAATGCAAGAGAGAGCTAGATCCTCTGCATTCTTGCCAACATTTATTATAATTATTTTTTATTTTAGCTATTCTTAGAGGTATTTAGTGTTATTTCATTGTGGTTTTAATTTGTATTACTCTAGTGACCATTGATGACCAGTTATTTTGGACATTGTTTCCTATGTTTATTTGCCATCTGTATCTTTTCCAATGAATTGTCTTTTCATCATTTCTGTTCATTTTTTTGTTGGAATGTTTGGTTTTTATTGTTGAATTTTAACAGTTCTTTATATGTTCTGTGTACAAATCCTTTGTGGGGTATGTAGTTTGTAAATACTTTCCTAGTGTGTAGCTTGCCTTCTCACAGGTCTTTCATAAAGCAAAAGTTTTTAATTTTAGCTAGGTCTTTTATGGATTATACTTTTGTTGAAACTTTTACACCTTTATCAGAAATCAGTTGGACATAGTTAATGTGTCTCTTTTGGAGTTCTCTTTTCTAATCTGTCTATGTGTTTTTCCTTCTGCCTACTGTCTTCATTACTATAACTATATTGGAAGCCTTAATATTGGGTAGAGTAATTCCTCTCACTTTACTATTTTTCAAAATTATTATCTTTTTTCAAAATTATTTTTAACACTTCTGGTCCTGTGCCTTTCCATAATTATTTTATTATTATTATTATTATTATTATTATTATTTTAAAAAATTTGTTTATTCATGAGAGACACAGAGAGAGGCAGAGACACAGGCAGAGGGAGAAGCAGGCTCCATGCATGGAGCCCGACATGGGACTCAATCCCGGGTCTCCAGGATCACACCCTGGGCTGAAGGCGGCGCTAAACCGCCAAGCCATCCAGGGCTGCTCTATTTTATTATTTTTTAAAATATTTTATTTTTTTATTCAGAAGAGACACAGAGAGAGAGAGAGAGAGAGGCATAGACACAGACAGAGGGAGAAGCAGGCTCCATACAAGGAGCCCAACGTGGGATTCGATTCTGGGACTCCAGGATCACGCCCTGGGCCAGAGGCAGGCACTAAACTGCTGAGCCACCCAGGGATCCCCATTTCCATTATAATTTTAGAATAAGATTGTCAATGTCTACAAAAAAACCCAACTTGCTGGTATTACATGAAAATTATAGATCATTTGGGGAAGAATTGATATTTTACTTTGTTGTATTTTCCAGTCCATGAATATTGTATGTCTTGCCATTTATTAGGTCTTTGATTATTTTCATCAGAATTTTGTAATTTTTAGGATACAGATCTTGTACATGTTTTCTCACATCTACATCTAAATATTTTATCTTCTATGGAGCAATTGTAAATAGTATTGTGTTTTAAATTTGGGGTTTGACGTTTGTTGTTTCCTGTTTGTTTATGGTTGAAATGAGATTGAATTTTGAGTTTTGATCTAAAGTCATACAACCTTGCTGAACTTGCTTATTCTCAGAGTTTTGCTGTTGACTCCTTGGGACAATGACAATTATATAGTTTGCAAGTAGGGACAGTTTTATTACTTTCTTTCCAATGTGTATGTTTTAAATTTCTTTTTTCTGCTTCATGGTGCTGGCTAGAGCTTGCAGTGCTATGTAAGTAGGAGTGATGAGAGAGGATTGTCTAACTATGTTCCTGATTTTATGTGGAAGGCATTCACTCTATCATTAAATATAACGTTAAGTGTAGAATTTTTGTAGATGCTGTTTATAAAGTTGACAAAGTTCCCTTCTATTCCTCATTTTATAAGGGTTTTTGTTATGATTGCGTGCTAGATTTTTGTCATTTTTTTCTGCTTCAATTAATATGATATGAATTTTCTTGAGATTTTAGCTGTTGATACGGTAGATCTTATTAATTGATATTTGACTTTGAATCTGCTTTGCATACTTGTATTAAATCTGACTTGTTATCATTTTTATACATTTCTAGTTTGGTTTCGTATCATTTTGTTTGGAATTTTTACATCAAAATAAGTTAAGAAGTATTCTCTCTTTTTCTGTTTTCCAGGAGAAACTATAAAATTGGTGTTAATTCTTCTTTAAATTCTTGGTGGAGTTCTCCATTGAAATCCTCCAAGCCTGGGGGTATAGTTTTAAAGAGCTTTTTAGTTACAAATTTAATGTCTGTAATGGTTACAAGATTATTCAAGTTGTCTCTTTAGTCATGGTTGAGTTTTAGGAGTTTATGGTTTTTTGAGAATTGTTCCATTTCTTCTAAGTTGCCAAATTTATGAATATAAAGTTGTTTGTAGCATTCTCTTATTATCCTTTTAATGACTGCAGGATCTATAGTGCTTTATTTGTGATATTGCTGATTTGTACCTTTTAGTCAGTCTTCCTAGGTTTATCAGTTTTATGGATTTTTGTCCAGAGACCAGCTTTTTGTTTCATTGGTTTTTATCTGTTTTTCCTGTTTTCAATATTACTGATGTTTGCTCTTATTTCCTTCCTTCTTATTGCTTTGAATTTATTTGTTCTTTTTCTAATTTCTTAACACAGGAACTTAAAGATAATTCCTCTTTTACCGTCAGGATTTAGTGCTATAATCTTCCTTCTCATTCCCGCTTTCAGTGCATTTGTACATATTTTGATTTATTTTACTTTGATTTACATTCAGTGTGTATATATTTTTTAAATTTCCATTGAGACTTTCTTTTTGACCCATGGCTTATTTAGAACTGTATTTTATATGGAAATTGTAAAATTTCCAAGTGTTTGTATATTTTCCTCTTATCTATTACTGATTTCTAGTTTGGTTCTATTCTGGCCAGAGAATATTTTAAAAATTTTTTGGAGGTTTATTTCATAGCTCAAGGTACGGTTGATATTCATCAATGATTTGAGTGCTTGATAAAATGTTATAACTCTACTGGCCAACAGAAATCTAGTTTATATTATCTCTAATATGTTTACTTTTTTGTTTAATCACTTGTATGTAACTAATCTTCCCTCTCTGCTGTTTCTCCTTCGAATGCACAGAAGACTTCTTTATTCTGTTTGAGCTCTGACTCCCTATTCTAGTTCACCAGTCCTCCTCCCATGGATGCCCTCTTCTCTCTGCTTATATTTCAGCACACCAGTTGAGGCCAACTCTGCTTGAATGTCCTCCTCACATCACTCTGTTCTCTTTATGTTGAGCTGCCCCCACTACTTGAATATCACGTTTCATCTGCTTAGGCTTTGACACCCACACCAGGCTACCCCTTTGCAGTTATGTTCTCCTCATTCTTCTCTGGCTCTGACCTCCACATTGGTCCTCTCCCAAGTGTTGAAACCTTCCTCGTTCACCCTCAGGCTCTGGCACTACCAGCCTGCCCCTTCTTGAGAATAACCCTTTTCATTTTGCTTGAGCTCTGATACTCTAAATATATATCTTCCTCATCTTCTTGGGCCCTGATAACCTGCTAGAGGTTAACTGTTTGTGTGTGTTCTCATCACTGTTTGTGGGCTCTTCTATGCTAGCACCTACTCTCAACCTCTGCATAGACCCTTCTTACCCTCACCATACTTGGGCTCTGAATCTCCATGCTGGGTCATTCCTACCCCCTTACAAGAATACCCACCTCCAGTGCTTAGGCTTTTATATCCATGTTAGGCAACTCTTCCACACGGATACTCCTCTCATTTCACTGAGGCTGTGACAACCATGCTGGGCTACCTGCCATGTGTTGATGCCCTTTTCATCCTGCTTGGCTACTGACATCTTACTGGGCAAACATTGTGCATTTGCCCTCCTGATCTCCATCTGATTCTGATTCTACCCCACGTCAAGATTTTAGAACTTAATTGTTCAGGAAGAAGGAAAGTAGAAAATGAAGAAAAAGAAGAGATGAAAGCTCAACTTTCAGTTCAGAAAAGAAAAAAATTTCTCTTTCAGTAAAGGATAGTTAGATATATTTCCTTGTTCATTGGTAAACACACTTTTTAAATTTGTATACTTTGCTTTCCAAATCATGTTGTGTAAAATAAAATACTGTTAATTTTGTGTTCTGCCTACTTTGCCTGGTTCATGACTTTTTAAAGTAATAGACTTGAATAAGTAGAAAATAATTTTAAAAGTATTAATGGTGGAAAAACAGGCATTAATAGGGGATTATTAGGAGGCTGAAGTTTTAAAACTTGTTTTAATTCAAGGCTTTCTAGTAAAAATTAGGTATAAATAAAGAAAATTGTTTCAATTTTGATAAAGTTCAAATCAAATGCAGAAAGTTTCAGAATTTTTTTATTTTATTTTATTTATTTATTCATGAGACACAGAGAGCGAGAGAGGCAGAGACACAGGCAGAGGGAGAAGCAGGCTCCATGGAGGGAGCCTGACGTGGGACTTGATCTTGGCACTCCAGGATCATGCCCTGGGCCAAAGGCAGGTGCTAAACCCGCTGAGCCATTCAGGGATCCCTGAAAGTTTCAGATTTTGAAAACTTTATGTAGTCATTTGACTATTTAAGTATATCATACTTCTAAAGAATTTCAGATATGCAGGTCTATTAATATTATTTTAGGGGATAAGTTACTGAGAGTGCTCAGCACCTAAGACCGATCTTTAACAAGTATATTTCAATCATGGTCAATAGCTCTCAGCAAAATATATAAAATAAATAGCATTTTTTTCAATTATAAGGTGACATGCAATATAAAGGTAAAGTGATAACTGTAGCTTCTTTTAAATGGTGCCTTTGAAGTAAAAAGCCCCTTTTAAAAAGCATAGGCTTTTTTTTTTTTTTAAATAAAAACGTGGATGTGCCTTTAAAAATGTTGGTGGGGAGGTGGGTGGAGGGTGGGGGTGACTGGGTGACAGGCATTGAAGGGGGCACTTGATGGGATGAGCACTGGGTGTTATTCTGTATGTTGGCAAATTGGACACCAATAAAAAAATAAAATAAATAAAATAAAAATGTTAGTGGGAAAACTCTATATATCTAAATTCCAGGACTGACTTATCTGTATCTTGGAGGGATCCATTAAGAATCTAGCTGTGAGGTCCTTTATAGTCAGTATCTTTGTTGGTGCTACATATGAAAAAGATTTGTGTATCAAAAAGATGCCTATAAGATTTATTGGTATTTCTAAACAAGAATAAATGTTAATAGAAGATATAAATAAAATTCAGAATTGGCATAATAGGTTGGAAAATGACTTCATTCAAACAGGATAAACGACAGTAGTGACAAGTACAGGTTATTATATGCCTAAGGATAAAAATAAATTAGAAATTCATTTTAGAGAAAGACTTACTGGTTAGGCCCAGTACATAAAGAAAAGTGCATGGTTCATAGTTAAATTTAACTTGAACACATGCAAGCAACATTGTGCTATTTGGCAAGAAAATAAATAAATTTAAACAAAAACAAACCTGGTATGAGTTTTTAATCTTTAGATTCCTCCTTAATAATCTGTAATGTACAGGAAACTTTTTCACTTGTGTTAAGTACACTGATAAAAGAGTACAAATACAAATCAAAATTTACAAGCTAATGGAGAATAGATGCCACAAAGATAAATTACGAGTATTATGAATTATTTAGCTTGTGGAAGAGAGTGTAAGACATGACTTGATATATGGGTTTCAAGTAAATGAAGGGGTTTCCCTGAGGTGTCCAGCATTGATTTACATTTGCAGAAGGATAAGTGGAATATTGATTGATCTTTCTAGGAGGTATTAAGATAGAAAGAATTTTTTTGGTTTAATATTGCTGAATTAAGTGACCTCAGAAAGTCTTTTATAGTAAAATTAATGAATTGTTTGCATAGATGGGAAAAGGAGTGTCATTTTAGGGCACTTGAAAAATGAATAGCTTTGCAAAATATTGTAGTTCATGCTGAAAGATGGTGACAGTTGTTTATATATGGATTTGCATTTTTTTACTGAGACTTTTTAAGATGGGAGGGGTAGCATAAACTAATGCATGAACTGTACTATAGCTTAGTCTTTGAAGGGAAAAAAAAAGTTTAAAAATAATCTTGGCCACAATTGCAGTTTTTGATGTATATGAGCCATGTTCCAAGATGCCTAAAAACACCCCACTATTTCATGTCCTATGCCTACAGTGTCAAATAATGCATGGTTCCCCAGTGAATACTTGTGCACTAACTCATTTGAGGACAGAGTTCTTTTTTAGGCTCAGATACTTTGATTTTTCCCAGAGGACAGTTTGCTATTTCTACTTGCCATTTCTCAGAAGAAAAATAGAAACTGTAACACCATTAGTTTCCCATTGTAAAATGAGTAGATCATTATTATTTTATATTTATTCTGGTCTTTTTATTTTTTAAACTAATCATAATTTTTTGGTCATAATTAAATGTACGTTGCAGTACAATAAGGAAGCTAGACTTTAATTTTTCAGTGACTTATTTTTGCCTTCCCATTTGAAGCCTTGAGGTTTTGTTTTTTTTTTTTTTTTGCGTAAAAAGTATTTGTAATAGATTATACAATAAATTTCAAGAAAACATAAGGCATTTTTAACTTGCTTTAGGTAGAAAAACATCCTTTGAACTTTAGTGTATCTTGACACTGTAGAACAGTCAGTATGACAGAATTCATTTTCAGGTTGTCTATTCTGAGCTGTACAATTCAAGGAATAATTTTAAGTGATTAGCATGCACTCGACGTCTTTTTTTTTTTTTTTTCTGGCTAGATACTGCTTCCTAAAATAGTTTAATTTTTCTATATCATTTTCCCCCCTTATGCATGGCATGTTGTAATATACCTCAGTTTATCTTTTAACATTAATAAATATATGGTTTGTGAGTTATGATATAAAACTATTGTCATTTAGTTATTAAAATTGTTCTGGCTTTGAAAATTGGGAGGGCATGTTAAGAGTGTTAAAAGATAAACTGAGGCATATTACGTTTTTTAAGACTCAATCTGAGCAAAAATCCATTCAAATCAGGCAACCAAGAACCAGAAGTGATTAGCAACCCTCCAAGAGCTAAGGGAGAGACTATTATGGAGAAAAGATGGAAGCAAAGCAAGGAAAGTATTTGTCTGGCTATAGTGTAAGTCATTACCTTATATGGGAATGGCTAGGTGGCTCTTGGTGATCGATTGTTCTTAGGTTTTAATTTCTTAATCTTGAGGCATTATAGGTATTAAGCATTGGTTTGCTTCCTTAGGCTGCTAAGGCACTAAAGCCACCTCAGTCTACTTGCCTCCAGTTGAATTAATTAGAATTAATTAATTAGAGAACCAGAGAGAGCGAGAGCGAGAGAGAGAGAGAATATGCTCCAGAAGAGGAGCAGAAGGGAGAGGGAGAGGGACAGACTCCAAGCTGAGTGTAAAGCTTGATGCCAGCTCAGTCCTATGACTGCTCAGACCATGACCCCAGCAGAAATCAAGTCAGTCACTTAACCAACTGAACTACCCAGGCATCCCTAAATTATTTTAATAAGAGCAAAAACAATGAATTATGTGCAAATAATTATAGGTAAGTCTAAGTGACTGCAGAAGATGTGGCTCCCACCCAACCTTATAAATAAACGAAGGAATGAAGGTAGAAAAGTGAAACAAACCGCAAGCTCAGGACATTCCTTGAAACAATCGGAGTTCAATTCACAAAGTGACCATAACCTGAAATCTCAGGAGAGACATGTACCTGTAGGGAAAGTTGAGGTGTGAGCACTAGCTTACCTGGGGTGGACATAGCTGGCAGTGGGCAAGGACATTTCAGTTGCAAAAGGTAAAAAATTGGTGGAGGCCAAATGTGGACAAGAGAGAGTGGGGAGCCCTCTGGAGCAGCAGTTAAAAATGCAGCTCCAACCCTCTTGCAAGCTTTTTCTCCATAAGCCCCACTTGATGAGAGCCCTGCTAAATCATTTCTCTTGCTGTAGGCTTGGAAGAGGGGAACAGTGGTTGCTATGGAAAGGGCACAAATATGACCTGGATCCTTCTCCTGTATCTCTCCTATGTAACAAAAATCATAAGGTCAGGAAGAAAGTACCATAAACTATATTGCCCTTTGGGCACTGGTAAAAACCACTGAAGCTGGGGTGGCAGGGAGGGGGCAGAAAATAACCTAAGGGAAAGCAGTATTACATCCCAGAAACTGCAGTTCCAGAGCTACAGTATATAGGAGAGAGAGGAGCACTTTAAAATCGAAGCATACAGATTTTTATTAGCACAGGTCTAATTAGAACAACGGATAACACCACCCCAACCCAGATTTCCGCCCCAGGCTAACCAATGTCTAATAAAAGTAACAGTTGAATACCGGTGAGAAACTCAAAAGAGACAAATAGTCTAGGAGGGAAGATAGAGAGCTGAGGGTACAGAAGAAATTGAGAAAAGCATGTAGTCCCATATGAAGAGAAGTTATGGCTAGAGGAATTTGAAGCCTCTAGTACACTGAGGGTAGTCATAGCAACAGTAAGCATCAGACCTACCTAACTTCTGAGATAAACACAATTCTGCACTAAAAACCAAAGGAAAGATCTGCCCATTTCCAAGTAGAGAAATTATTTGCCTTGGTCTCTGTTGTCCTACCCAGGATATCCAGATATCAATATAATTATGAGCATTTGAAAAGTCAAGGGAAAATATGCAGAGACAAAGCAACAGAAGCAGATACAGTTGGAATTGTATGATGAGGAATTTAAAATAATGAGTAGGTTAAAATCTGTATTATCTATGGCTGCCTAATATCACAAAATATTAGCTATTTAAAGTACTAGAGGCCCTGGGTTTTTGTTTTTGTTTTTTACTAGAGGCTGTATTGTTCGAAAGAGAGATTAATGAGACTCACCATTAATCTCTTCATATTTGCTATGTGGAGAGCTTGAGAATCTTTGGAATTATGGAATCTTGACTCATTTTGGTTTGATAGCCTTGCCTTGAATTTATCTTTCCTTCCAATTCACTGTATGCGCCAGGAAGAAACCAGGCAGCACCTTCAACACTTTACTCAGAAATTTCCTTAAATACATTAGTTACCCACTTCATTAGACACATTCCTACTTCCCACTTTAGTAAAAGATAAGATGTTGATGAACTTTCTGCCACCACATACAGTGCTTCCCCTTTCTTCAGTTTCCAGTAATATCTTTCTAAGACTGCTTTTTTCAGTTCTTTACTGGCTGTTGGCTGGAGGCCTCCCTCCATTCCTTGTTTCAAGGGCTTCTCCATATGGCAGCTTACAACTTGGCAACTGGCTCCCATCAGAGTGAGCAAGAGTAATCACGACAGAAGTCACTACCTTTTGTAATGTAATCATAGAAGGGACATCCAGTCAGTTTTGAGAGTCACTAGGTCCATTCAAGGGATTAAACAAGGGCATGAATATGAGAAGACAGGGATCACTGGGAACCATTTTAGAGGCTGGTTACCACAGTAGCAGTAAGATTTTCTTAAGTTTACCTGTTCTAATATATTTTCTGTAGATTGTTTAATGTTTTCTACATACACAATCATATTATCTACACATAAAATTTTACTTCTTTCTTTCTAGCCAGTATTCATTTTACTTTGTCTTCTTATATTATTGGACTGACTAGGAACTCCAGTCAGTATTGAACAGAAGTATTAATAGCTGACATTCTTGTTTTATGTTTTAAATTCGCAGTTAGGGACAAAGTTTTCTTTTTTTCCATCCTTGTAATACCTATAGGTTTTTATAGATGTTCTTTATTAGTTTGAGGAAGTTCCTTTAGTCCCTAGATTGTAGAGGTTTTTTATCATAAATTGGTTGAATTTTGACAAGTAAGTATTCTGTATTTATAGATAAACATATAAGATTTCTCCTTGGGGAGGAGGGCGGGGGGTGGGGGTGACTGGGTGGTGGGCACTGAGGTGGGCACTTGACAGGATGAGCACCGGGTGTTATTCTGTATGTTGGCAAATTGAACACCAATAAAAAATAAATTTATTATTAAAAAATAAAAATAAATAAGATTTCACCTTTATTCTATTAACATGGTGAATTACATCAAGTTTCAACTCTTATATAAGTCTTGCTTTAATAAGATTTCACCTTTATTCTATTAACATGGTGAATTACATCAAGTTTCAACTCTTATATAAGTCTTGCTTTCCTGGGATAAACTTATCTCAGATGTGTTATCTTTTGTATCTCTGGATTTGGATTTGTCTTGCCTATAATTGTTTTTGTGGGTTTTTTTTTTCTTTTTTGGATTTTTTTTCAGCTATATTTATTAGATTAGATGGTAATTTTTGTTTTCTGTAATGTCCTCTTAAGGTTTTAGTAGTAAGATTATGGCTGCTTCATGAAATGAGTATACACTTGAACTAAAAGAAACAATCAGTGAGCATTAGAATGGTAACTTTTTGGGGGTGCACATTGAAACATGAATGTAAATGATCAGATAACTCACCTCTTTAAGTATTATATATCATACTATCTCTTACACTTTGTTCCTTGGAAAATGTGTTTTATTCTTAGTATTTTAAAAACTATGCATTTTTATCATTTGATCCATTCATTAGTTGATAGACATTTGGGTTGTTTCCACTTTTTAGCTATTATGAATAATACAACTATAAACATTTGTCCGCAAGTTTTATATGAATATATATTTTCAATTCTCGTGGGTATATTAGGAATGGAATTGCTGGGTAATACGTTAACTCTATGTTTAACTTTCTGAGGAACTGCGAGACCATTTTCAAAGCGGCTGCACCATTTTACATTTCTACCTGCACTCTATGAGGGTTCCAATTCTTCCACAACTTTGCCAACATTTGTTACTATCTGTGTTTTTTTATTATAACTTCCTAGTGGTTTTGAAGTGATATCTAATTGTTTTAACTTAATGGCTAATGATGTTGAGCAATTTTTCATGTGCTTCTTTAGCTTTTTGTGTATCTTCTTTGAAGAAGTGTCTATTATGATGCTTTAAATTCAGTTGTCATTTTAGTGCTGAGTTTTCAGAGTTCTTTATATATTTCATTCAAGTCCATAATCAGATATGTTATTTGTAAAAAAATTTATACATTCTGTGCATAATTTTTAACTATTTTGATGGGGGTCATTTGAAATATAAAGTTTTTATTTATGGTGAAGCCTAGTTTATCTGTTTTTCTTTTGTAGATTATGTCTGATGTCATACATATCTAAGAAACCATTGCCTAATCCAGTATCACAATGTTGTATGCTTCTGTTTTCTTCTAGGGGTTATAATTTTAGCTCTTACATTTTGGTCTTTGATTTAATTAGTGTTAATTTTTTTATATGGCGTGAGGTAGGGCTCCAACTTTATTCTTTTGCGTATGGATACAAGTTCCAGCACTATTTGTTGAAAAAAACTATTCTTTCTCTTTGATTTTCTTGGTATCCTGCTTGAAAAATCAATATACTGTAAATGTAAATATTTATGTTCTGTTGTTCCCTGCATCTGTCTTCATACAAATACTGCATTGTCATGATTACCATAATTTTGTAGTAAGTTTTAAAATTGAGAAGTATGAGTCCTTCATCTTTTTCTCCCTTTTCAAGAATATTTTAGATATTCTGGGTCCCTTTCATTTCTGTATGACTTTAAGAGTTGGATCAGCTTGTCTTTTTCTGCAAATAAACCAGCTGAGATTTTGGTAGAGACTGAGCTGAATCTGAATGTCAGTCCTAAAAGTATTAAATCTTCCAATCATGAACATGCAATACTTTTCCATTTATTTAGGTCTGTAATTTCTTTTGACAGTGTTTTTTAGCTTTCAGTGTACAAGTCTTGCTTCTCTTGTTCAGTTTATTCCTTTATACTGTATTTTTCTTGATGCAAATATAAATAGAATTGTTTCTTCGATTTCCTTTTGGGGTTATTTACTGCTAGTGTATAAATGTACAATTGACTTTTGTACATTGATCTTGTATCCTGTCACCCTGCTGAACTCCTTCATTAGTTTTAATAGTTTTTTAGTGGATTTCTTAGATTTTCTGTATATAAAAGCATGTCATGTGTAATAGAGATAATTTTACTTCTTTTAGAATCCAGATGGTTTTTTTTTTTTTTCCCCTACTTAATTGCCCTGGTTGTGATCTCAATATGAGCTGAAGTAGCAATAGCAGGCATCCTTGTCTTATTGATGATTATAGGGGGAAAGCATTTGATTTTTTTTCCTATTAGATATGGCATGTTAGGTGTAGGCTTTTCATACATAGCCTATTTTTAGGATGAAGAAATTCCCTTCTCTTTCTATGTTTTTAAGTTTTGTTGTGTGTCTTTTTTTTAAATCATGAATCATTATTGGATTTCTGTTTTTACTTTTCCACATTTACTTAGATCATGCGGTTTTTGCCCTTTGTTTTTTATTGATATGGTATATTACATTAATTGATTTTTTGAATGTTAAACTACTTTTCATTCCTGATTTTTTTTTTGAGATTTTATTTATTTATTTATTCATGAGAGAGAGAGAGAGAGAGAGAGAGGCAGAGACACAGGCAGAGAAAGAAGCAGGCTCCATGCAGGGACCCCAACATGGGACTCAATCCCAGGATCCCAGGATCACACCCCAAGCTGAAGGTGGTGCTAAACCGCTGAGCCACCAGGGCTGCCCTCATTCCTGGTTTAAATCCCAATTGGACATGATATATAATCCTTTTGTTATGGTTCTGGATTCTGCTTGTTAGTATTTTGTTGAGGATTTTTGCATCTATGTTCATTTGATATTACTCTAGTTCTTAGAGACCTTTGACACAGATTTTTGTGTTTCTGATTTCTTAAAGCACCTATATTCTTTTAGACAATACTTTTAAAATAACAGCCAAATGTTACAATTTGTAAAGAGGGCATTAAGGTGATTGTACTGAAATATTTTTTAATAATGATAGCTCTTTTATTTTTCACTATGTGTTTACTTTTGCTTGAAAACACTATGTCTCTTTCTCTTTGCCAAATATCCTGTGAAATCTATTCGTTCCTTTTCCAAATCTTACCTACAAAATTGATATTCAGAATTTATAAAATGAAACCAGGATACTGAGCTTCCAAACACAAGACATTAAAAAAGGCAAGAAATTTATCTGGTTTACCATGGAATGAGCTGCAGTTCTCTTTAGAATAGAAGCTTTGCTGTCTTGACCTTATCTTTCACATTAATGTAAAATTGCCCATTCCTGGAGTAGTACCTGGAAGAATATAAGGATTATGCAAAGCTATAAAATAAATCTTTTTCTAGAATGCTAGATTTGCTAGAAAATTAAGAATAGATGAATGTGGGAAAACTTCTTATATTAAAACTGGAAAGATTTTTTTTATGTAGAAAAATACAAAATGTGCAAGGATGACTAAGCTTAAAACTTAAGACTTCAAAGAAATTCAATACTTTTGACACAATTTTCAGCCCAACCATCCAAGTCTCAAGGATATGAATTCTCTTTTCTTAATAGATAAGAGTACAGTTTGTGGAAGTTTTTGAAAGAATACTCTGAAGCATTAAAGAAATGCTGTAAATGATTTCTTACTTCATGAAAAGGCTATTGTCCTTGTAAATAACAAAACAACACTGGGAATATTATCTTGTCCAGTTTTAACTTAAGGGGCATTTTTTTTCAAGTTTTTATTTAGATTATTGCTATTTAACATATAACATAATATTGGTTTCAGGAGTAGAACTCAGTGATTCATCACTTACATATAATACCCAGAGCTCATCACGAGTGCCCTCCTTCATATGCATCACCCTTTAGTCCATCCTCCACCAATTCTCTCTGTATTAACCCTCAGGTTGTTCTGTATCATTAAGAGTCTCTTATGATTTGCTTTCTCTTCTTATTCCCCCTACCATATGTTCATCTGTTTTGTTTCTTAAATTCTATTTATGAGTGAAATCATATGCTATTTGTCTTTCTCCAGTTGACTTTTTTTTCTTAGCATAATACACGGTAGCTCCATCCACATCATTGCTAATGGCAAGATTTCATTCTTTTTGATGGCTAATAAGTAATAATCCAATGTATGTGTGTGTGTGTGTGTGTGTGTGTGTACACATATACCATATTTTCTTTATTCATCAGTTGATGGACACTTTGAGCTATTTCCATAGTTTGGCTGTTGTTAAATAATGCTGCTATAAACATCGGGATGCATGTGCCCCTTCAAATCAGCATTTTGGTATCTTCTGGATAAATACCTAGTAGTGCAATTGCTAGGTTATAGGGTAGATCTATTTTTAACTTTTCAAGGAACCTCCATATTGTTTTCCAGAGTTGCCACACCAGTTTATAGTCCCACCAGCAATGTAAGAGAGTTACCCTTTTTCTGGATCCTCACCAACATCTGTAGTTTCCTGTGTTACTAATCTTAGCCATTCTGACAGATATGAGGTGATATCTTATCATGGTTTTGATTTGTATTTCCCTCATGGTGAGTGATATTGAACATCTTTTCATGTATCTGTTGGCAATCTGGATGTCTTTGGAAAAATGTCTATTAATGTCTTCTGGCTATTACCTTTTTTTAATTTATTTTTAAACTTTTTTAAAACTCAATTTGCCAACATATAGTATAACACCCAATGCTCATCTCATCATATGCCCTCCTTAATGCCTGTCACTCAGTTACCCCACTCGCCCACCCACCTCCCCTTCTGCAACCCTTTTGTTTGTTTCTCAGGAGTCTCTCATGGTTTGTCTTCCTTTCTAATTTTTCCCTACTCAGTTTCCCTCCTTTCCCTTATGGCCCCTTTCACTATTCCTTATATTCCCACATATGAGTGAAACCATATGATAATTGTGTTTCTCCAAAGGACTGATTTCACTCAGCATAATACCTTCCAGTTCCATCCACATTGATGTAAATGGTAGGTATTCAGCCCTTTTGGTGGCTGAGTAATATTCCATATATTATAGTATATATATATATATATATATATATATATATATATACACACACACACATATACATATACATATACATATATATATATATATATATATACACCTCTTTCTTTATCCATTCATCTGTCGAAGGACATTGTGGCTCCTTCCACAGTTTGGCTCTCCTGGATTCTCCCTATTTCTTAACTGGATTATTTCTTCTTTGAGTGTTGAGTTTGATAAGTTGTTTATAGATTTTTGGGTACTAACCTTTTATCAGAAATGTTCTTTGCAAATATCTTCTCCCATTCCTAGGCTGCCTTGGCTGCCTTTTAGTTTTCTTGTTAATTTTTTTTAACTTTATTGTTTCCTTTGCTTTGCAGATGAAGTCCCTTTCATCTCGAGGAAGTCCCAATAATTGATTTTTGCTTTTTTTTCCCTTGCCTCTGGAGACATGTCTAGTAAGAAGTTGCTCTGGCCAAGGTCAAAGAGGTTGCTGCCTGTGTACTTCTCCAGGATTTTGGTGGTTTCCTATCTCACATTTAGGTCTTTCATCCATTTTTAATGTGTTTTTGTGTGTCACATGTAAGAAAGGGGTCCAGTTTCATTTTTCTGCATGTTACTGTCCAGTTTTTCCATTACCATTTGTTGAAGAGACTGTCTTTTTTTCCATTGGATATTCTTTCCTGCTTTGCTGAAGATTAGTTGACCATACAATTATGGGTCCATTTCTGGGTTTTCTGTTCTGTTCTATTGATCTGTATGTCTGTTTTTGTGTAGTACTATACTGTCTTGATGACTACAGCTTCAGCAGACAACAAAAAGAAGTAAAAAACATCCAAATTGGCAAGAAGGAAGTCAGACTTTCACCATTTGCAGTTGACATGATACTCTATGTAGAAACACAAAGACTCCACCAAAAAAGTATTAGAACTGACACACACATTCAGCAAAGTTGCAGAATACAAAATCAGTGTACAGAAATCTGTTGCATTTCTATATACCAGTAACGAAGAAGCAGAATGAGAAATCAAGGAATAGATACCATTTACAATTAACCCAAAACCATAAGATACCTAGGAATAAACCTAACGAAGGAGATAAAAGACCTACACTCTAAAAATCATAGAACATTTAGGAAAGAACTTGAGGATGACACAAAGAAATGGAAAAATGTTCCATAATCATGGATTGAAAGAACAAATATTGTTAGAATCTCCATAAGGGATCCCTGGGTGGCGCAGCGGTTTGGCGCCTGCCTTTGGCCCAGGGCGCGATCCTGGAGACCCGGGATCAAATCCCACATCGGGCTCCCGGTGCATGGAGCCTGCTTCTCCCTCTGCCTATGTCTCTGCCTCTCTCTCTCTCTCTCTCTCTCTCTCTCTCTGTGACTATCATAAAAAAAAAAAAAGAATCTCCATATACCCAAAGCAGTCTACACATTTAATGCAATCCCTAGGCAAATACCACTAGCATTTTTCACAGAGCTACAACAAACAATCCTAAAATTTGTATGGAACCACAAAAGACCCCGAATAGCCAAAGCAATCTTGAAAAAGAATAAGCAGGAGGCATTACAATTCTGGACATCAAGTTATATTACAAAGCTGTTGTCTAGTTTTAACTTTTTAATACTGTTAGTCAAATATTTCCCTTTCCTGTATTTAGATTTTCATTTTCTTAATTAACTTATTGCTGTGCTCCACATGAGATAGAGGATTAGGTCTTACATTACTTGGTGGTCTGAGAATGTTTGATGAAAAATGTAGATCATGATAGCAGATATTTTCTTGGACATATACCTCAAGGGAAATATTACTGAACATAAATTTAAGAAGAAGACAGATTTCAGAGTTGATATCAAATCTGGAGGATGTTTTATTGGCAAGTCCTCTGCATTTAAGGGTTGTATAGTACATGTGCTCATATTAACTAGGCTAATAGGCCACAGAGAAACTATACATATCTTTAGATAGGTCTACAGAAGAAGTGTTGCCTTTTGTGTTTAACACAGCTTAAGTTTATAGCCTTTCAGAGCATAATAATTGCTAAAGAGTAGTCTTACCATAGCAGCATAACAGAAGATTAAAACAACAACAACAAAAAAGCCCTCTTTAAATAGTATAGCAACAGATTTTTCTTGATAGAGTACCTTAGGTTTTTGGAAAAGCTCATTGTAGACTCTGGCATTACAAGATATATGTATATGCAATTCTGCCCTCAGTGATCCTTAGAGATAATCTATCTCTGTGGTTTAGTTTAATGTTCAGGTAAACTTGGCATTCTTCCTTTTTTTTAAAACTATTTTTCTAACCCTGGAACATTGCTTGCTGATGGGCCATTTCTTACACTTACAGAGGCTTTTATGAATAGTCTTGAAATGATGGAGACCCATTGTTAATGTTCCTTTTTTTAAAAATTTGTATTTATTTATGATAGTTACAGAGAGAGAGAGAGAGAGAGAGGCAGAGACACAGGCAGAGGGAGAAGCAGGCTCCATGCACCGGGAGCCTGACGTGGGACTCGATCCCGGGTCTCCAGGATCGCGCCCTGGGCCAAAGACAGGCGCCAAACTGCTGCACCACCCAGGGATCCCCTAATGTTCCTTTTGGATATCCTGTAACTGACTAAAGTTACTTAATTTTTTTCTATAGTAGGCATTCAGTAAATATTTTTTTTAAGATTTTTACTTATTTTAGAGAGAGAGAGGGAGCACAGGGGAGAGGGGCAGAGGAAGAGAGAGAAAGAAGCAGACTCCCCACTGAGCAGGGAGCCTGGCCCAGGGCTGGCACAGGGCTAGATCCAGAACCTGGGATCATGACCTGAGTCCAAGGCAAGATGCTGAACTGACTGAGCCACCCAGGCACCCCTTCAGTAAATATTTTTTAATAAGTAAATGAAAATAAATGTTTTCTTATCTAATTACAGATTTTACTCTTTAGTCTTATCATTAAGATTTTACCAATCAAAACGGGGAGAGATTTTGCTACAGATTTTCTTACCTTGACAGTGTTTTTTCTCTCCTTACAATATATAGCATCACTTATTTCATCTTTATCTTTTTTTAAAAAATATTTTATTTATTTATTCATGACAGACACACACACACACACACACACACACAGAGGCAGAGACACAGGCAGAGGGAGAAGCAGGCTCCATGCAGGGAGCCTGATGTGGGACTCGATGCCGGGTCTCCAGGATCACACCCCAGGCTGAAGGCAGCGCCAAACTGCTGGGCCACCAGGGCTGCCCCATCTTTATCCTTTTTTAAGTCTATTTATTGTTTTTGGTAATCTCTACACCCAAGGTAGGGCTCAAACCCTGAGATCAAGAGTCACTTGCTCTTCCAACTGAGTCAGCCGGGTGCCCCTCATCTTTATTTTATGCATAATCCTACAGATTCATCACTTCTTATGTTTTATACTGTTCTTATGCCAAATTTTGCATCTTTATACTTTTTAATATTTCTCTTATCATCTACTTTCTCTCTCATCCTATGGCTATAACTTTTGCCTAGATTGTAATATTGTATGCCTTGTACCTTGACCTAAGTTTGAGAACTTCTTTTTTATTCCTTTACAATTGCTCTCCATATTTATAAAGGACAAATATATACAGTATCAGGATATTTATAGTATAGTGAAAGAAATTATAAAACTTTAGCTAGAGAGAATTTTAAAAATTGTCTAGACTAGCTTTTTTCTTCATGAATGAGAATAATGATGCCTAGAGAAACAAGTACAGTTTTCTAGCATCCCCATGTATATACATGGTTTTCCACTTTGCACTTTGGAGGTTTACTTGATTTGAAATAGTATCTTGGCAAAGGTGTTTCAGAAGCTGACTGATGGATTGAAGATTGGGATGGTAGAAACAATTCATGGTTCACACGTTTGACAATTCTAGAAAAACTGAGAGGCAGTAGGAATTACTGTGAAAGGTAGTGCAAGTGTGCTTGAGAGTAATGGCAACAAAGAGGAAGGCTTTGGAAAGGAATGGCAACAATGGAGGCAGGATAACCTGAGACGGGGATAAATTGTCATCATGTGTCTGTCTGTTTAGTTGTCTGGATTCCTTGTATTCGTTATCAGTTTGACTTTATCCTCTTAGAAGGAAGGGCTTGAGTCCCATTCATGGGCCTAATAGTATGCTAAACATGAATAGTAGGGGTTGGAGAAATGGCTTTAAAGTCATGATGAGCAACAAGACATAAACCTGTTTTTTGAATACTACTGTGTGCCATGCACTTTCATGCAAATTATTTCAAAGACAAGATGTAATCAACTCAAACATTCAAAAATCTAATTTTCATTGTTACCTCATTGATATCAAGTGTCTCCACCAGAAAGCTAGCAACAAAGAAAAGGCTATTGTAGTTCATATTATTTGGAAATTGTTCTGGTAGAGCAGCGGTCTGGAAGGAAGTAAATTTAGGAGCTCAAAGGAGTCCCTGTGGATTTCCTTTACACATATTGCTGTGTGATCTTGATCTTGTTGGATAAGTGTTGTACTCTCTTTGGAGGAATAAGTCCCAATAACAGAAAAATTCAGGGCAGAGTAACATGAAAATTAGGGTTGTCGTTTTAGGGTAAGTTTTAATATTGTTCCTGTTTAATTTAATTAACCTCTTTCTGATAGGATTGAGTTGGAATACTTTTCAGAGGTAAACATTAAAGATACAGAAGATACAGATTTTTTTGCTGAGTGTGTTTTAACACTTTGTAATTCTTTTTGGACTAAGAATAGTTGTAATAACAAACCTTTTTTTATGTTAATGCCATCTTTTTATTCTAGTCTAGCTATGTATGCTACTGAGGAATGTGAGGTGTCAGTACCAAGAAAAAGACTAAAATAACCAATGTATATTTAATGAAATATTTAAAAGACATATAAATTGTTTATTTCATTGAGAGGATTTAAATAAAAATATGAAAAAGATCCAAGTCAAAATACATTGATTGTGCCTTTTTTGATAAGAAATGAAACTGTGTTTTAAAAGTTGGATATTTTTTCTGTCCTGGATTACCACTGGGAACTTATATTCTTTGTAGGACTTTCCATATTTAAGATACTTCTGATGATTGGGAACACTTTTGATGTAAAAATCATGTTCATATTTTATTACAAAGGTATGCAAGATTGCCTTATGGAAGGTTAATTTTTTAAAAAAGCAAAGCATAGATTATCCCTGAAGAAGTCAGCACAGCTCTGGAAAAAAATCTAGTTTTGGTAAATGACAGCTCTAGGCACATATTTTCTTATTCTCATAGGCATTTTCTTTTCATTTTTGTATTTCAGAGTAAGTGAGGAAAAGGAAGTGACAGAAGAACGATTCCGAGCTGAGCAGGAATCATTTGAGAAGAAGATCAGGCATTTGGAAGAACAGAATGAACTGATCATCAAAGAAAGGGAAGATATCCTTTTTGAAAGTCCTCTTTTTTAATGTGCAGGAAGTTTGGCTCTTTCATGAAGAAAATATACACTCCAGAGAAATAATTGTTCTAATTTATAACAGGGAATAAATCTGCATGGGCTGCCATTTTTAGGCAATCAAAACGACACTTAACAGCATGTGCTGTTGCTTCCTTTGTGCTTGATATGGCCACCCAGCTGTTCTGCTACTGCTATTATACTGCGGAGCACATATTTGTCAACTAAAAAAGACAATAAGAAATTTGGACATTAACATGTAATGTTGGAACTTTACTGAATTCTGTTCCACTGCTCTAATTGAGCCTGAAGCTTCTTTGTATTTGGCATTCTTTCTAGCAAAAGCTTTGACAGCCCTGAGGAATTCTATTCTGAAATCATAAAAATTTTTTAAAAATCCATTGTAATTTGTAGATGTTGTAATTGCTAAGTATTTACACTGCAGCATAATACGACCAAAATTCTCATAGAGGAAAAGACTAGGGATTAAAACTGGAAGTGTGTGTGTGTGTGTGTGTGTGTGTGTGTGTGTATAATATAGCATAATTTGTAAACTGGCATTTTAACTTAAGAATTGTACTTTAAAGAATATGTGAGTTAAAATAAGCATATTTCTGAAGTTTCTTTTGACTGGGAGGAATTACTTATCTTGGAGTGTTTTTGCAGTGGTGTTGATAGAAAAGAGAAGTAACTGCGATAAAGTTTGGGCGATAGATTGACCAACTAAACTAGTCTATGAATACTTCAAGGAACCAGTGCCTTTATTGGCAATATCGCCATTAACTTGATGGTTAATAATCATTTCAAAAGTTCTGCAAGTGTTAAAAATGATCATATCCAGTGGACGGTAACTATACCTTCATGAATACCAGGGAAATAGAAACATAAAGATAAATTAATTCACTTGGGAAAACATGAAAATGTAACTGTAAAAAATGAGTTCTAAACTTTTTCTTTTTCAAAAAGTGGAAATACACAATTGGGAATTAGTATAATCAGAATTTTTAGATTTGATTTGCTGAGTAGATATTTATAAAGTTTATTTCCCCACAATTCTAAAGGTGTACTTTCTCAATTATTTCTTTTCTGTAACCCTGTAGCATCTGAATAATTATCTTGAGTCTTCTCTTTTCTTTGCCCTCATTGACTTTATTGTATTAGGCTGTCAACTGTCAGGATAGACCCTTTTTTGTGATATTCTTCCTGCTGCTTTTCTCTCTGGATTAAAGTAGTGCTGTTTAGTCATAACTCACAACAGACTGTACTCAGCCACTTCGGGTTCTTCACATCTCACAAGGAATAGTGACTCGGACTTCCAAAAAAGGTAGATTAGGAATATTTTTATTTGTGACAGAAGTTCACTTACAGTGTCTGTTTTTTCCCATGTAACAACTGGAGATAAGTGACCTCTGGCAGTGCTTCAGTGGTTTCAAGTTTTCAGCACTGGAACTCTACAGTCGTCTTAGCTTGTTCTAATGGTTTCAGAATTTCATGTTGCAGAATGGTTGCTCTAATTCCAGATGTCATATTTGCCCTAAGACAGGGAAAAGGGGGAGTTCTGACAGTTGTGGCTCAGTCTCCTTTTTTGAAAAAAACATGAGATCTTAGGGCACTTCCATCCCGCTCCCCAGCCCTCCCCCAGCTGCCAGCAGTCTTTCATGAGATATTTATTGTCCAGAACTTTACTGCATGGCCATGCTAAGTTTCAAGAACGGCTATTTAACCTTGTCCAATTTATAGAGTGAAAGGCAGCAAGGGAGAAAGGGACTGGGAATGAAGTCAGCTCCAACTCTATCTGGTAGCAGAAGTAGGGGAAATAGAAACCTCTTTCTTTATATAGAGAGAAGGAGGTGATGATGCCTTGGCCTTCCTGAGACAAAAAAAAATATGTCCAGTGGAATTAGGGCAAAGTGGGGTAATAAGGGGAGAAAGGGAGGGTAGTAGGCAAGTTTGAAAGCCTGGCCACAGTTAAGGCCTGGTAATATGCTTATCTGGTAATATGCTTAACCAAAATGTGTAACTATCTAGAAAAGTTAAATCTGTTTTTTGGGGACTATTCTATTTTAGCACTCTTTGAGTCAAGATTAATGGATTTGGTGCTGAAAATTCAGCATGGCTCTGAATGGTTTCCCTCTGTCAGCCTAAGTCATAAGATATACCAGGTGAATGTGTTTGCACTATTTTTCCTATTTTTCCAATGACTTAGCTCAGGGGTCAGTAAACTACTGCCAAATCCAGTACGGTGCCAGCTAAATCTAGCCACACCCATTAATTCAGGTGTTATCTGTGGCTGTTTTTGTACTGCAGCTGCTAGCTGAGTAGTTGCAACAAAAACCTCCGGCCTACATAGCCTAAAATATTTACTTCTGGCTCTCTACAGGAAAGTTTACTAAACCCTGGTCTGTCTTATAAGCTAAAAAGGAAAGGAAAAGGCAAAGGGATGTAAATAAAGTCAGACTTAGGCATATGTCACAGTTGGAACTATTTTACATACAATATGAAAAGATTTGACTTGAGTATTTGTTATTGTGAATGAAGATTGGTGTAAGTGTGAGACCATTATCAAAAATTGAATTGGTCTAGTTAATATAATTGGTTTAAAAATTTTTTTGAATCACCAAAGGTAGGTGGTATTTATGGAACTATGGAAGAAGGAAGAGAGGAAGTTATGATTTAAAAACAGTGACACCCATGGTTTTTATTTCAAGTAGATTCCTCAGGTGCAAATCTCCTTTACTAGCATAAACCTGTGAAAGGTTAATACAGACGATTTTACAGTACATAAAATCCTATAAAATTTAGAAACCTAAAACAAGGTTATAACTTAAAGCAATATAATTTTAACTACAGATACATTTACCTATCATACATGAATGATTCAGACTCTTTCATATATATGAAATCAGATAATTTTAGGTCATTTTACAGTCTATTTCTGTGTAACTGTACGAATTCTGATTTTTGTAATTTTAAAGATGTGTTATGCTAAATTTATGGGGTTTTTTGTTTTAAAAGTTTTAATAACTTGATTTATTGCATTATATGAATACAGACCAGTCCCTTGGTGGAAAAGAGAAAATATATTTTACTTGTTTGCATTTGGACCAGGCTTTTGAAGATTTGCTCTTAACAGTGAATAGAGAATTTATTACTAAAACATAAAAATTCTTGTAATTTTCAGTCTTTGACTAAAGCTTATTTCCTGGGAACTTAACTATGTGAATGAATATGCCATTCACAAAGTCAAGCAGTCTGATGAACCTAGTAGATTTTTGCTTACTTAAATGAGTATGAAAAGAGAGAGAAAACTAGAAAGAAATATGACCCATAGGAATTGATCTGAAGCATGTTAGCAGGTAATAGTTTAAGATACAAAGAATGTGGCCATTAGAAAAGTTGATTAATATTTGAGCTAATTGGGGACGCTTGGGTGGCTCAGCAGTTTAGTGTCTGCCTTGGGCTGGGGGTATGTGGGGATCAAGTCCTGCATTGGACTCCTGCAGGGAGCCTGCCTCTTCCTCTGCCGTGTCTCTGCCTCTCTCTCTGTGTCTCTCATGAATAAATAAATAAAATCTTTAAAAAAATTTTTTGAGCTAATCATATTTTCAGAACATATGTTTCAGATCAGGATGATATCAAAAGCTTAACCAAAGGAAAGTTAAATCTGATGTTTGCTCTTTTAACTGGCAGAGCAAGGGAAGTAAGTGATAAAGAAAGTATAGTGGCTTTAGAGACAAAATCCTGTTTTAGTGCTGGTAAGCTGTCTGACCTTGAAAAGCTAATGAACTTAGTTCTGAGTCTCTGTTTTCTTCTACAACAAATGGATAGCTAATAATGCCTTCTCATTTCTTTGCCTTTCTTCACTGGGGCTCTGATGGCTTTCATCAGGTTATACAAATGCCTAGGCTGTTTTGAGGCCTGGTGAGAGAGTGAAAGTGATCTACTCTCTCTGCTTTATCTTCTAAATTCTATGCAAGATGTAACTTCTCTGTACTGCTTGGGTTGGGTCCTCACTGGGAGGAAACCAGGTCTGACTGTCCTCTCCCAAAAACTGGACTGACAGATCTTTTTCTCTTCCTGATCTGTTCCCATTTTTTTCTCTGGAACTCAGTAAATTGAAGAGAACTTTAGAGGTGCTTATAGCTCAGATACTTGAGCCCATTGGATAGGTGGTCATTTTAGAAACTTGGCTCTGGAAAGAAAGAATTTTAAGGAAACTACCCTTAACCTTTTTGAGGAATGTTTTAAAATGAGCCAAAGGTCTCAGGATGTGTGTGCTGAAAGTAGATTAGAGAAAATTCGTAAGAATCTCATCTAATTATGTAAAAAGAAATCACTGATGTTGAATAACAGTAATATTTCAGAGGTGTTCAAAGTTTCCTATTTAACTATATATCCGTGCTACAGAATCAGATTACCATGATCTGTTGGGCTTTTGCCAAGGATAGGAAGCACACTGTAGGAAGCTCTATTGTAGATCTGGGTGCAGTGCTGTTGAGTGGATAGGGAGGGTGGGGAAAGATAATTGAAATAGGTTTCATGAGAAAGGAAATAAGTTTCAAAAGGTTAAGTTTTACCTTCCTAGTTAATTTTTCTGGCCCATCATAAGAGAAGGCAGGAGAGTTTCTAGTTTTAGAAGCAGTTTTGGGAGAATTAAAATTCAGACCTTCTTAAAATGTAGAAGATTAGCAGAAGAGAGGGTGTTTTGGTGTTTGACAGGGTGGTAGACAAATGCAGCAAAGTATGTTGCCAAGCACTTACCAGCTCTGATGACTCTTGGCATTTTTGTTTTCAATAAATATTGGGTTCTTGTTATTTATGTTTATAAATTCTGTGGTGACAGAATATATTCCATATACTTGGATAAATTCGGTTTATTCAATTTAATAAGCCCTAGACAATATAGTTCTACTAATCTAATTATTATCTCGAATGCTGTGGAAATTGTACTTCTTGAGGCCATTTTATTTGCTCTGTGATCCTGTATGACTTTAACAGGTTTTGGACCATTATTATTGTATACTACCCTGGAATGTCTGGGTAAATCTTAAATATTAAGATTTAAAATCTTAATAACAGATTAAATAACTCTTTTTTACTTGTATTTTAGAGAAATAAGCCTGCTTAACGAAAAAACTAATTATTACTGGCGTTGTTGTCTAAACTGCTCTTAAGGATTATTTTGTTCTCTTAAAAATACTTGGATATTAATACTAACTACAGGGAGGAATTGAGGAGAAATGTTGGCAGAAAATTTAAAAAGTATAAAATTTTACTCATATACTTAATTTAATTCCAGGAGGCCTTTATGGGATAAGTTACTCTGTGGTAGGGTATTGCATTTATACTTTACCTGTCTGGAACTAATCCAAGAATAAAAATAAAAAGAAGCATTCCTCACTTGCTCTCGTCCCCTAGGTATGCACATTTGTTGTATGAGAATTCCTGAAGCTGTCATGTGGATAATAATAAACTCATTATCTGCTGTCTAGTTTATAAATCTAGTGCAGATTAGAAACAGAAAACTGGAAGTAAGGTTCGGAGCTACAGTGAGAATATTTAAGCTGACAGGGGACTTAACAGGAAAATTATTAAAAATCATGTAGGAACTCATAATGTAAGCAGTCTAGAACTCTGCCCACCTAGATGTATCTCAAGACCTTCATATAATAAATGTAGTGCAGTAGTTAATATTCATAGTCATAATTCTGAGGCATTGAAATAAAGTTAAATTGTTTTTATTCCCTATTACTTTTTAGTACTTCTAGTACTTCTTTTAGTAAGATGTCTTATATTTAGTAAGACATCTTACGTTTCTATTTACAGAGCACTTCCACGTGTATTTTTTTTACTTTATTCTTTTAAGATTTTGTTTATTTGAGAGTGTGTGTACAAGCATGGAGGGGGGTGGAGGTGAGGGACAGGGAGACTCTGTGTTCAGTGCAGAGCCTGAGGTGGGCTTGATCTCACATCACCCTGAGATCATGACCAGCGCCAAAATCAAGAGTTGGATGGCCAGCCTAGTGAGCCAGCCAGGCGCCCCACACATGTACTTTTTAATTTTCACAATAACACAGTTAAGTGATGCAGATACTCTTATTCCCATTTTACAGGTAAAGACACCAGTCTGGAGAGGTGACTGGAACAGCCCACTGGAATTAAGAGTGAAAATTTTTGACACCAAGTGGCTTTCCATTATACCAAATTATTTTTGCAGCAGTAAATTATAACAGATATTAATTGCTTTTCTAGTGTGCTTTATAGTTAACAATTTATGAAAGTTGGGAATATATTTTATGTTGCTTTTTTATTCAAAATTGGTTAAAAAATTTTTGGTACTCATCCTCAGTTATCCAGAAACCCTGACTTGTAGAATGTTCCTGAGATTTTCTTGTGTTTTGGCTTTTTCATTCAGTCGCCATGCCTTTATCATTTCCCTCTGAAATTCTGAGCGCATTTTTTGCTGTTTTCTTGGACACTTTTCTGTATTCCTGTGTTACTCTGTATTATCTTTTTGTCACTGTCTCCTTCTATACTGTCTTTTGACCTGCTTCATTCCATCACTGCTCTCACGTTAATCTTTCTTAAGGACTATTTTTATTTTGCCACTTGGCTTTTTAATCCCATTCCATGCCTTTTTATGGCCCAAAGTTTCAAATGCATATTCTTAATTTTGACATTTAAATGCTTAGTTACTGATACCACATAGCATATATGACCTTCATTTTTATGCCTCCCTATTTGGTCCCTACTTATAAAGTAGGAAAAATTCATTGGTTTTTCCTGCTTATTACAGTTTATTTCTATGTCTTTGTCATTGCTCCTTTTACTAATTTTCTAATTTTCTTCTTTAGTACATATTCTCTGATAATTTTTTTATACTACTTGGCTTTTAGAATTCTTTAAGAATTCATACCTATACTAACTACCCTAACTTGTGTATCTTAATGGTTCTTTGAGCAACTGTGGTATTCTTGCAACTGTACTGAATTTTTAATAAGAAAGCTTATAGCAGAGTCTTGGATCAGCTACTTTATGCCTTTGTGATTTTATACAAGTCTTTGAATGCAGGAGCATTTCAATGGCATTTTAGGGTAATAAACCAGTTTGCAATGGCTTTAAGTCTAAGACCCAAGTCCGAGTAGGGGTGGGAAAGTAAAAGCTGTGAAGTTAAAGAGATGTTGTCTAGCCAAAGGGATACCTATATTTGAAAGAATGTTTTTTAGTTTGTTTTAAGGCTGGAAGAGAATTTTGAGTGTACTTACATGTCAAAACAAATGTGCCAGCCAATGATTAAAATTTGTTTTCTATTTTTTAGTACCTTTTCTGATTTTTAGTTCTTCTGTAATAATGAAACAAATCTTAAATTCTTTTTTTTTTAATTTTTATTTATTTATGATAGTCACACAGAGAGAGAGAGAGAGAGAGAGAGAGAGAGAGATAGGCAGAGACACAGGCAGAGGGAGAAGCAGGCTCCATGCACCGGGAGCCCGACATGGGATTCGATCCCGGGTCTCCAGGATCGCGCCCTGGGCCAAAGGCAGGCACCAAACCACTGCGCCACCCAGGGATCCCCAAATCTTAAATTCTGATAAATTTATCCAACTGCTAAATTTACATGCTTTGGAGTATTGAAATATGAGATTGTGCTTTTCAATCTCTTTGCCCTCTGTCTGGGTTTAGCAAGGTTCATTTTTCTATTATTTGCTGTGGACTGAATTGTACCCCTCCAACATTCATGTGTTTAAAGTCCCCTCAATGTGACTGTGTCTAGAGAGAGGTTTTTAGTAGGTAATTAAGGTTAAATGAAGTCATAAGGGTCAGGCCCTAATCCAGTAGAACTGTGCCCCTGTAAGTAGAGGAGGAAAGATCTCTCTCTCTCTCTCTTTCTCCTCCCCATCCCTACCAGCTCTGCACCTTGTGAGGATATGAAGCAAGGTGGCCAGAAAGAGAGCTCTCCCTGGAAACCCAACCCTGCAGGACCCTGTTGGACTTGCTGGACTCCAGAACTGTGAGCATATAAAGTTCTGTTGTTTAAGCCACTTTGTCTTTGGTACTTTGTCATGGCAGCCCAAGCAGAATTAGATAGTATTTAACATGTACTTAGTTCTTTAGTATTTTTATTCTGTATTCTAAGTTTAAGGTGAAAAGGCTTTGCAGTGTAACTGTACTAGGGTAGTGTTTCTAAACATTATTGTGTTTTCAGGTATTCTAATTTTCTTTTGTTTTTAATTCTGGTTGAGTGTTAATGTGTTTTGACAATTATTTTTAAAATATTATTTTGTATTTTTTTATGAGATTTGCTTTTAGGGATTTCTCCACCTCCTTATTGTCTGTGATCCTTTTAATAGCTGTGGTGTGTACTCATTTTATAATAAAATGAACAGCTTTACTTCCTAAGTTTGATTTTGATAGTGTTTTTATTTCTTTGGCTTGTTGAAGGCTCCAGATGTGGAACCTTAGCACCCACAGAGAGCAACTTCTTTGTTGCTTTATAGTGAGTAACACTGGGATTCAAATAGATGTGTGCTGAGACTTCTAAAATGGCCCTCTTGAGGCTAAGGGATTCATTTGTTTTTGATGCCCACAGGTAAATAAGCTTAGCAGACTGAAATGCAAAAAAAAAAAAAAAAAAAAAAAAAAAAAATTGATTTTGTACATCTCTTTAATTAAAAAAGTTTTTCGAGTGATAGTTCTGCACTGGATAAACAGTACTAAATCTGTTTAAATCATTTAAAATTACTTTGGAAAGTTTCAGTAGTTCTTGCATGAAGAAATAGACTTTCAATAAGTCAATTTTGTGATAATTATTATTTAGGAGAGTTCATTATTTTGTTTAGTATTTTATATTAATGGTCTTTAAATGGCTATTTTGACGTAATCTCTTAAGCTAAATCCACTTGCTGTACTAGTTTATAATCGCCTTAGATTTGAAGAATGTAATTAATGACTTTATTATTAGGCAGTAGCAAATTTGTCTTAGTTGTTCTTAACTTTAGCATGGCCTTTAATTGTGAATATTTAAATGATTCAGATGGTAATTTCCTCACTTCAGTTAGAGACATATAATATTTCCTTTTTTATTTTCATAGTTACACCTAAGATTCTGCATTTCCAAGTACTAGATTTTTGGTAGTACAACTAATTACTGTGTAATCATGTAATGATCAGAAGTTAACTGAGAAAAAAAAAAAAGTTAACTGAGTATCTGAAATAGATCTCCCTAAAGATAGATGCCAGGTTTGATGCCTTATCTTTTGTTAATACAGAAATCCCAATTTATTGAGCTGTTTTCTTAAATCCTCAGGCTTATGAAGAGCAGAACCAAATGGAGAACTAGTCCTTTGTGTCCGTATAATCTTAAGCAGTCCTTGAATTTCTAAATAAATCTAACCAAGAAAATCCAAATATCTAAAGATAATTTTTGTTGTGTTCCTGTTGGTCAGTTTTTCAAATAATTGTTATGATGTGTTTATTTTTGGCCATTCCACACAAAAGCTGATAAACACAGGAAAAGTGGCAAGAGGCAAAAGAGAAAAAACAGGAGATGAAACCAACAGAAAAGAAGGTTAGAAATAGTAATTGCCCTAGTGAGAAATTTGTACTAGAGAAAGTTTGATGGTAGAGAAGAGAGCCTGTATGCTGTAGTGAAGCATAGCTACTAGTCTAATGGTAGGGGAAAGTTGCCAAACGCTTCTGTCTCACAATAAACCCCCAAGACATCAGTGTTAAAAGCACAGGAACTAGTTAAGCAGTCTAGAGCCAAAGGAAATGAGAGGAAGTTTTAGTCAATGTTAAGTGTAATCATTGAGTAGTATCACAGTATTTATAAGTATATTCTTTGTATAGTATCTTATAGTAATTTGAGACAGCAGAGAAGTGCTTTATGCTGCTGAGGCAGCTTCTTTATCCTTAAAAATTTATATGAAAACTCCTTTTTGTAAACTTTCAGTTAATCAGAGACTGGAAGTCTCAAGACTTATCTCAATGTGTATATCAAGAACACTTTAGCACTAGAATCATAAAATTTAAAATCCTGACTTAATTTTGCCTTTAACTAGGTATACGACCTTGGATAAACCCCTGCAGGTCTTAATTTCAACATGTTAATAGTATCTGAACTGTTTACCACATAAGATGATCAGATGAGCTAAAATATGCAAGGTTTTTAAAAACTGTACATGTTCTATAAAAATTTAAGGTCTACAAAAATATTTCCTTGCCCTGAAAAAGTTTACAACATACCAAAGCCATAGTTGATAAATCTTGCAAATATTATCTTTTATTTCAGATGCTGTCAATTTGAAGATTTTTTTTTTCCTTTTAGAGTTCTCATTTAGACTTCTCTTGCCCAGAGAGTAACTAGATTTCTAGTTTTTGAAAAGTCTGTATTTTTTTTTTTTTTTGAAGCAAAATGCTTCTGGCTATATGAGGGAACATCCTTTAAAAATTTTAAAGCATTTTTTTAAGAAAGCTTATTGCCAAGAGAAATCAGTTAGGAATTGCTAAGAATCTTAGCAAGGCGTAGAATAGATCTCAAGGAAAATAATGTAGGAACAAAGCTGAAAAGGCTGAGTGGAAAGAGCATACTCATGGGTATTTTATGAATCTGTGTCAGGATTAAACTTTTTTTTGTATATAACAAGAAGTGCCAGAGTAACCATAATCAAAACAAGATACATATTTATTTGTTTTCCATGTAAAAGAGTATCTGAATTTTGACAATTTTAGGCAAGTACACTGACTCCATAAATTTTAGGGAGCCATGCTTTTTAACTTGGCATTCCAAGCTTCAGTATTCATGTGCACATTCTAGTCAGCAGAGGGGAGTCTGCCAATTTTGAAAAGTTTGTTTAATTTAGTTTTAATTTCAATTTATAATTGTTGGATTTAGAAATATAATTGATTTTTGTATATTGATTTTATTTTTTTGACCTTGCTAAATTATCATTGTTAATTTTAATAGTTGTTTTACTGAGTTCTTAGGATTTTATTGTTACAGAATTACAGCATCTGCAAATAAAAACAATTTTAGTTCTTTCTAGTCATTATGCCTTATATTTCTTTTTCTTGCTTTATTGTAGTACCTCCAGTTAGGTACTGAATAGAAATGATGACTGAGAACATCCTTGCCTTGTTTTATATCTTAGTGGGAAATATGTATTTCATCCTTAAGATTGATATTAGATATCGGGTTTTTTTAAAGATTATATTTATTCATGAAAGAAACAGAGAGAGGCAGAGACATAGGCAGAGGAAGAAAAGAAACAGGCTTCCTGCAGAGAGCCTGATGTGGGGACTCCATCTCGGGACCCTGGAACCCTGACCTGAGCCAAAGGCAGATGCTTAACCACTGAGCCATGCAAGTGGCCCAACTATAGGTTTTAAATAGGTACCTTTTATCACACTGAGGAATTTTTGTTTTCTTCCTAGTTTGCTAAGAGGTTGTTTTTTTCTTTTTTTTAGTTGTGAATGGGTGTTGATTATTCATAGCACTTGACAGTCTATTATATATTTATTTATTGTCTGTTTCCCTCCTGGGACATCATTTCTCTCTTGTACAGTATAATTCACTGAGAATCTAGTACAGTACCTGATACTCAGTATAAACTCAAAACTTAATTGTTACATGAATGAATTGTAATGCCTGAGTCGCTTTGTCAGACTCTTGGGAGAAACTTAGACTTTATCACTGAAGCTGCACAATTATAGCACTCTACCACCACCTGGTGATACTATATCTAAATTGTAGTGAAAGCTTCTTGAGAGATGAATAAACAAATAAGACCTAAAACTGCAAATGTTTGGACTGATGTGACTTTCAGACTTTTTTTTTAAATTTTTTTTTATTTATTTATGATAATCACAGAGAGAGAGAGAGAGAGAAAGAGAGAGAGAGAGGCAGAGACATAGGCAGAGGGAGAAGCAGGCTCCATGCACCGGGAGCCCGACGTGGTATTCGATCCCGGGTCTCCAGGATTGCACCCTGGGCCAAAGGCAGGCGCCAAACCGCTGCACCACCCAGGGATCCCACTTTCAGACTTTTGAAATAAACATATAATCATATATAACAAGTCTGTGTCTGAGGTTTAGTAAATGTTTTCACATTTAGTAGGTACTGAGGTGTTTTGTGTTTTTCTGAATGCTAGAAAACAGTGAAGGAGCACTTTAATTACATATGTTAAACAGTAAATTGTGAAAGGTGACATGAATGAGAGCAAAGGCATTTCTATATTTGCATTCCTGCCCTGTCAGCATTTCCTTGCTATTAGGTGCTAGCTAAACTTGAATTTTAAACTACAAGTCTTTTCTAGCTTCTTAATTTCTTGTACTAAATATTTAATGTATCACAAGAAAGTCCATCTTGTGGCCAAAAAGGAAATTTTAGGTCTGTTCTTAAAAATCCAGTACCTTAGTTCCACAGAATTCATTGAGACATACAAATGTAGAACTGAATATAGGACTTATTTGTTAGATCAGGGAATAGCTTGGAATTAAACCATCTATCCTCTTTACTGGTATGACTGTCTCTGTATATTTTCATTTCTTAGCCTCCCTTTAAAAAAAAAAAAAAAAAGGGACCAGGTGCCAAAATTCAAGTAGTAAACATTTCTCACTGATGTTAAATGGTCAATCTTGTAAAATATTGATATTTTTACATAAAGGTTAGCCCTTTTTATGATCAAAATACCCTAGGGTGATGATGCTGGGAATACTGTTTCAGTAATAAAGATTATAATGTGGATAAGTTCCCTACAAGGCCCCATGATGGTAATACCCCTAGATTTTGTCTTTAAAGAAAACTGCTGAGAGGCAATAATTTTTTTTGTATGTGTCCCATTTTCATTAATGCATGGTAATTGATGGAGTTGCAGTGACTTGTAGCAGTAATGAGTTCTAAACATAATAATGCACTCTTTTCTAATAAGTGAGCACTGCTGGGGTTTAAAAGCATACTAAATCAGTTGCTTTAGTATGAATTTATTAGTTTTTTTCAGCATTAGCTTTAATAGTAGTTATTTACATAAGCGTACATCCCATTAACCGCCATCAGGGCTGGAAAACATGCTGAACTGTTCATATTTTCATATAATTATTGAACATAATGGTTTCATTTGCATTTCTAAACAGTGATGTTTCTGTCAGCCTTGGAAATAGTGTCTTTACGCAGTCCCTATTTCACATCCACTTATTTGACATCGTTAAATTTTATGCTAATGTGCTTCCCTAGAATATCATCAGTAGGACAGATGCTTGTGCTTTAATATACAAATCAGGGATGCTTTTCCATCCCCCAAATGGTGAAGGAAATTTAAAAAAATCTGCACTTTTAGATATAGAGTCTGTCTCCATATAAATAGGTTTATGAAATAAAACTTTCAGGATTAAATGTTATAATCTGGTTTTCTCTTCAAAATGCTTCGTTCATTATGAATAGCTATCTACCTGAGTAGGGTTAGTTTTGTTGTCTTGACTGAAGAGATGAGTTTTAGTAAAGATCTTGTTGCTTATGAATATTTAGAATTCTGCTTCTGCAAGGTTGATCTTGAGATGCACGTTTTTCAGTGCCTTTGAATATATCAGACCACAGTGTTAGTTTTGAAAGTATTCTCTATAATTCTGTTGCTTTTTGTTTCTCAACCTGGATTGTAATACCTCATGGGGGAAACTGTTATGTTAATGCTCTTGGGCATCTAAGCTTTTTGTATGCAACTAGGAAGTGTTCAATGTGAAAAAACTGAGTCACTTGGTGGGGGAAGGGTGCAGGAGGGGAGGCCAAGTGCATGTCAGTAAGGTAATAGAACTAATACAGAAAGACAGGTTTTATGAAAAAACTCCTTGCCTTTGGACTATGTATACTATCAGCTTTTGTTTCTGCATCATTTGTGGATGCTTTGTGAATGTTGTCAATTAGATGGCTAGAAAATTTTAAATAAAAGCAATAAACCAAAGAATTGTTTTGAGAGTTGATTCAGGTCTTTTTGGTACCCACCAAGAAGGTACTGCTACTTTTGGGTCTTTTGAAGCCCCTTCTTTTCTTGTGTTCCAACAACTCACGGCAGCATTTTGCTGTTGACTCTTGGTGGACCTGCTATGCCACAGCTGACTTTGCAAAGTTCAAAACGCAAGGTTGGCAATCTGGCAAGATAGGGTAAACAAGCAGTTTTAAGAGGATTCTTGCCCCAGATTACTTGCTAAAAATATGTTAGAACTCATATGGCATAAAACTGGTACAGCATAAAAGGATTATTTGCATAGAAATGTTTGGCTTAACAGGTCAAGAGGTAACTGAAATTTTGGCAAAGACTTCTGTTCTTTGAGGAATTGTCAGGGAGGAAATATGGGAAGGATTGTGAATAAACTACGTTAGAGGTGGAGTTTCATAATTGTTTTACTCTAACTTTTTCATAAATTTCTATATTATCTCTTACATAGTCTGTGATTATTACTTTTCAGTGATGGGGTCTTCTCAGCTATTGTACTGAATACATTAGTCATGGGGCATCTGGGTGGCTCAGGGTTTGAGCATCTGCCTTCGGCTCAGGTCTTGACCCTGGAGTCCTGGGATGGAGTCCTGCATCAGGCTCCCCATAGGGAGCCTGCTTCTCCCTCTGCCTATGTCTCTGCCTTTCTCTCTGTATCTCTCATGAGTAAATAAATAAGATCTTTTGTAAAAAAAAAAAAAAAACATTAGTCATAGGACTCTTGGGTGGCATAGTCAATTAAGCATCTGACTCTTGATTTTGGCTGAGATCATGATCTTGGGGTGGTGAGACTGAGTCTCAAAGTGGACCCTGCACTCAGCACAGAATCTGCTTAAGTTTCTCTCTCTCCCTCTCCCTCTGCCCTTCCCCACCCTCTCAAATGAATAAATAAATCTTTAAAAAGAAAACATTGATCATACCCTTCTATCCAGGGCAAACATAGCGTTCATTGTTGCTAGACAGACATATGTGAAAATTTTTATTAAAATTCTGAAAATCTAGCCTCACCTATCAGCAAGACGATATTTTCAGCTATTTATAAAAATTATTTGTGATTGCATTCTTCAGCAACAAATTTTTTTTGATTGAGTGCTGTTTGCCACAAAACTAGAGATACATTCCTTGTTGCCAAAACATACCATTTATTTTCTTCTCCTTGTCCACATTTGTTCCTTTTCTGGAAAGTTTAATGTTGAAATGAAAATTTCATCTGCCTCTTCCATATGCCATGGCTGTGCCATGATATTTAATTTGACAACTAGTAGAACTTAATACTTTAAAGGCAGCAAAAGAGGCAGGTGTTAAGGGCCATGTGACTGGTTTCTAAGCCCTGACTTAGAGGATAAAATAAATCTAAATTTTGTTTTAAGGACGGGTTTTTTGTAGGTTTCTTGTAAAATTAAAAATTCAAGAAAAAAAAATCAAATATCTTCCATAAAGTGCCAAGTGGTTGAGAGGACATTATGTGTTTGTTTATACTTATTTTATCTTTTGTGGCTAGGGGAACACAATTACCACCTCCCTTTTAGAGATGATGAAAGTACTTAGAAATAAACCTCAAGCACTGGGAGATGCCTGAGCACCACCTGTTCTGCTAAGCTGCAGGGACTCTGGCATTCACTATGTTACACCTGTTCAAGGAGACTTTAATTTAGGGTATTTGATTTTTCACTGCATAGATTTTTCCTTATTTTTTCGTCATTAGCTAGGACAGTACTTCAAATTTTCTAACCTCTGGAAATACTTACAAATATATATCTATTAATCTTTCCTCAACTCTATGACTAATGCTAGTATTTGAGGAAATGGGAAGAATCAGGGGAATACTTGATAACTAATATTCAGTTACAATTTTTAAGCTACTTTTCCCTGGTTTTAAGAACAATACATGCACATTATAGAATATTTTGGAATAATACAGTATATTGCTTCCTTCTTGAAATCATCAGTGTATGTCTGATTCCTCTTTCCCCAGTTCATCATCATCACTCATGTAGCTACATGGATAAAAGTAGGTCTAACTTGACATCATAGTGAAGATTAGAATTTTCAGCTCTCTTGCCTTTAATTTTGTATCAATTAATTGTACTTTATTTCAGTTAAAATATTAAACATCCATTTAAAACTCAACAGAAAAATGAGCCAAAATATGTTTAATGCATCTATTTACAGTAATACTTGCCAGCTTGGTTATCCTAGTGGTATTTGCGACAGTTCTCTGCTTCAGTTTTGTGGTTAGGCTTAGGTCTTTCCAGTGAGGTAGAGTAGGAAGGACTCAAAAGAAATAGAAATCTGAAATTGATATGATTTTAGGTGAAATATTGGGAAAAGAAAGTTTCCATGGAGCCCGTTTAGTGCCTCCAACACCTATGCTTTGCTAAGCTGGGTAGTTAGATAGCTCTGGGATATGTGTAAATAACTGACCTCTCGAAATCTCAAGTTCCATCTCTGAAAAATTATAATAATTATAGTATTTACTTCATAGAACAGTTTTAAAGATACAATGAAATAATACATACTGTATGCTTTACACCATGGCTAACCACATTAGATTCACTCAAAAAATGTTACGTTTTTATCTGTCATTGATTTTCTAGAAGTAGGCAAAACTAATGTGACCCCAGCTTCCTCTTTTCGCTTCCTCCCATCTTCTAGTCTCTTGCCACTTCAAGGGCAACACACGAGAACTTGTTAGAAATGCAGAATCTTCGGCCTCGTGCCAGGCTTTATTCTTTCAGAATCTGTACTTTAACAAGAGCTCTGTATATTATAGCACTGTTTGTACTATTGCTTACAACAGGGAGTGTTTGTGTAAGAGAAATGGGCATTGGAGATTTTACTCTCTTGTCTAAGTTCTCACATCCAAAAATATAACTTCAGATAGGATGATATGTGTATATGAACAGAGTGTATTCTGTAAACAGGTCTTCTGCTGATTATAAGGTGATTTTCTTACATGTGTCAGATGTGTGATGCAAACTTTGTATGCATGTTGATTTTTCATCTACTTGTTCTCTCAGTTATTGAGAAAAGGAGATTGTGGATCTTTCTATCTCTCCTTACAATTCTATTAGTTTTTGCTTCCTGTATTTGGAAGATCTGTTTTTAAGTACATAAAGGAGATTGAGATTGAGATTGAGATTGCTCTCTCTGATGACTTGACTCCTTTATCATTATGAAATGACCTTTTTTATCCTCAGTAGTATTCTTTGTTCTAAACTCTACTTTGCCTAATGTTTATTGAGCAACTCTAGTTTGTTTTAATTAGTGTGAGCATGGTATATCTTTCTATGTCTTTTAACTTTTAACCTAATTGTTTCTTTATATTTAAAGTACATTTCTTATAACCAGAATGATATGAGTCCTGCTTTTTTATCCAATTCAAAATCCATATCTTTGCATTGGGATATTTATATTTATTATAAATAATATAATATATATAATATTATTTATATATTATATATAATATATAATTTATAATATAATATATATTATATGTAATATATATTATATATAATATATATTATATATTATATATAATAATAATATAATATAAATTTATATTTATTAAAGATGTTATTTATTTGAGAGAGAGAGAGAGCACATGAGTGAAGTAGAGGGAGAGGGGCAGAGGGAGAGGGAAAAGCAGACTCTGCTGAGCAGGGGGCCCCATGTGAGACTCAATCCCAGGACCCCGGGATCATGACCAGAGCCAAAGGCAGACCTTAACCAACTGAACCCCCAAGAACCCTTCATTGGGGGTATTCAGACAGTTTACATTTAGTGTGATTCTTGATACAGTTGAGTTTATCATTTTGCAGTTTGTCCAATTTGATCTTTGCTCCTCTTTTCCTTTTTTCTGCCTTCTTTTTCTTTCTTTTTATTGAATCTTTAAAAATTTTTACTTTATCTCTCTTGTTGGATTATTAGCTATCTCTTTGTTCTTTTTGATATTAATTGGTTGCTGCAAGGTATGTGTATTCATCTTTTTTTAAAAAAAGATTTTATTTATTTATTCATAAGAGGACACAGAGAGAGGCAGAAACACAGAGAACAGGAACCATGCAGGGAGCCTGACATGGGACTCTATCCCAGGACTCCAGTATCACGCTCTGGGCCAAACTCAGACACTCAACTGCTGAGCCACCCAGGTGTCCCAATATATTCATCTTTAATAACAGTCAATCTTCCAGTGATATTTATACCACTTCAGCTATCTTACCATAGTATAGTATCATTTCTTCCTGACAAACATTTGTGCAGTTGTCTAGATACATCTTAAGTTTTTACCCACACCTTACTATTTTTGTCAGATAGACAATTATATCTAAGGAGATTTAAATAACAAGAAAAATATCTTATATATTTTCCAGGTAGTTACCACTTTCAGTGTTCTCCATAAAGTCTGCATTTCTTTTACCACTTTCTTCTGCCTATCAGACTTCCAGTAATAGTTGTTGTTATTAATTCCTTGTTTTTGAATTTATAAAAAAGTCCATATTTTACCTTCCTTTTTTTCAGTTTTTTTTTTTTTTCCCTTCAGTAATTTACAAATGTTAGTGTCATCACCCTGTCATTTCTGCCAGTGAGCACTGGTTGTTGCCCTTGGTCCTACCACCTTACTTTTCACCTCCAGGCACAGCTCATTCACTGTATTTCATATCTGCAAACCAATGGATAACGTCTCATCATTGCTGATAAGTACTCATCTGTGTTTTTGCAGGGCTGTATATGCTCCATTACTTTTTATCAGTTAATAGTACTCTATTGTGAGGATGTACCACAGTTTGTTCATCTACTCATTTATTAAAGGATATCTTGGTTGCAATTATGTAAAAAGCTAATATAGACATTCACATGCAAGTTCTTGCGTGGACATGAGTTTCAAATTAATTAAGTAAATACTCAGGACAGTGGTTGCAGGGTTGTATGGTAAAACTGTGTTTAGATTTGTAAGGAACTGCCAAATCCTCTTCCAGATTGGCTGCTGATTTTATATTCCTACCAGCAGTGAATGAGAGTCCCTCTTGCTGTGCATTCTCACTATCAGTGATTATTTTCAATTTTTTGAATTTTAGCCATTCTAATATATATGTAGTGATAGCTTATTGTGGTTTTTAATTTGCCTTTCATTACATTTGATTTTGGTCATGTTTTCTTAGGCTAACTGGCCACCTGTCATATTGTTTGGTGAAACATCTGTTCATATCTTTTGCCAATTTTTTTTAAAGATTTTATTTATTTATTCATGAAAGACACACAGAGAGAGAGAGGCAAAGAGATAGGCAGAGGGAAAAGCAGGCTCCATGCAGGTAGCCCAATGTGGGACTCGATCCTGGGACTCCAGGATCACGCCCTGGGCCGAAGGCAGGCGCCAAACCACTGAGCCACCCAGGGATCCCATTTTTGCCTATTTTTAAATTGGGTTATCTATTTTCTTATTGTTGAGTTTTAAAAATTTTATATATATTCTGCATACCAGTCCTTTACCAGATACGTGATTTGCAAATATTTTCTTCCAGGCTAGTCTGTGACTCTCTTTTCATTCCCTTACAAGTAGTGTCTTAAAAGAGCAAATGCTTTTTAATTATGATAAAATCCATTGTTACCAATTTCTTTTCTTTCTTGGTTCATGCTGTTGAATCATCTAGAAATTCACCATGGAGTCCATGGTTATATTTTCTCTTATGTTTTATTTGAAAAGTTTTGTCACTGTGTTTTTGTTAGGTTTGTAATACCTTTTGAATTAACTTTTTAAGATTTAAAATCTATCTTGGTTCAGTTTTGATTTATCTAGAAATTCATCATCAATGCTATGGTTATGCATATTTTCTCTTATGTTTATTTGGTAAGTTTTGTCACTATGTTTTACAGTTAGGTTTTTAATCCCTTTTGAATTAACCTTTTAAGGTTTAATGTCTTAGTTCAGTTTTGGTTTTGTCTGTAACCTTTTTTTTTTGCACATCAATGTTCACTTGTTTTAGTACCATTTGTTGAGGAAGTTGTCTTTTTACTAGTGAGTTATCTTTGACTTCTTGTTAAAAATTAGTTGACTATATTTGTATCAGTCTGTTTCTAGGCTCTCTTTCTCCTCTGTTAATTTATGGGTCTGTTCTTTCATCAATTCACCCTGTTTTGATGACTACAGCTTTATAGTAAGCATTAAAATCCTATAATATGAGTCCTCCAACTTTGTTCTTTTTCAGAATTATTTTGACTGTTCTAGTTCCTTTTTCCTTATCAGTTTGGGATCACCTTATTGATACCTACAAAGAAGCTTACTGGGATTTTGATGGGGTTGTGTTAAATGTATATATCAGACTGGAAAGAATATGCATCTTAATATTGAATCTTCCAATTTATGAACACTGTACATCTTTCAATTCATTTAGATCCTTTTATTTATGAGTGTTTTGTAGTTTTCGCCTATAGATCTTGCACATGTTTTGTTAGATTTGTATAGATTTTGTTAGATTTTAGGTAATGTTTTTGGTACTAATTTGTATTAACTTTTAAAATATTTTCAGATTTTAAATTTTCATTGCTGGTATAAAGGGATGCATTTGACTTCAGTATGTTGATCTTGTATCTTATGATTACTAAACTTACTAGTCTTATGAGGGTTTTTTGTAGATTCTTTGGAATTTTTTGCATAGACTATCGTGTTGTGTAAAAAGAAGGATAGGTTTATTTCTTCCTTTCCACTGTTTTTTTTTTTTTAAATTTCTCCTGTTTTATTGCATTAACTAATTCTAATTAATGCGTTAATACCTGATATGATGTTAATAAAAGTGGTACTCGAGGACATAATTGCCTGTTCCAGATCTTAGTAGGAAAACATTTTTTCTTTTTAATTGAAGTGTGGTTGACAGATAATGTTACATTAGTTTTGGATGTACAACATAATGATTTAACAAATCTATGTATTATGCTATGCTCACCATAAGTGTAGCTAACCTCTCTCAGCATACTATTACAATACCATTAACAAAATTCCTTATGCTATATACCTTTTATCCCATGACTTCTTCATCCCATAATGGGAAGCCTTTATCCTCCGTTCCTCCTCACCCTTTTTGCCCCTCTCCCTCTGTTTCTCTCCACTCTGGCAACCATCAGTTTTTTGTATTTATGAATCTGTTTCTGCTTTTTGTTTGGTTGGTTTGTTTTGTTTTTTAGATTCCATGTATAAGTGAAATCATATGGTATTTTTCTTTCTCTGTCTGACTTATTTCACTTAGCATAACACCTTCTAGGATTATCCATTTTGTTGCAAATGGCAAGATCTCATCCTTTTTTATGGCTGAGTAGTGCTGTGTATGTGCATGTGCTTGTGTATTTACCACGTCTTTTCTATCCATTCATCTATTGGTGGACACTTGGGTTGCTTCCATATCATGGCTATTTTATATAATGCTACAATAAACATAAGCATCCATAAATCTTTTCAAATTAGTGCCTTTGTTCTCATTGGGCAAATACCCAGTAGTGGAATTATTGGATCATGTCATATATCTGTTTTTAGTTTTTGAGGAACCTCCATACTATTTTCCAGAGTGGCTGCACCAATATACATCCCACCAACAGTGTACAAAGGTTCCTTTTTCTCCCTATATTCACCAACATTTGTTGTTTCTTGTCTTTTTTGAGTCTAGGCATTCTGACAGGTGTGAGGTGATACTTCATCCTGATTTTGATTTGTATTTCATTGATGATTAGTGATGTTGAACATCTCTTCATACGTGTTTTGGCCATCTGTAGGTCTTCCTTGGAGAAATGTCTATTCAAGTTCTCTTCTTATTTTTAAATTGGATTATTTGGAGGGTTTTGGTATTATGTAAGTTCTTTGTATATTTTGGATATTAAACCCTGATTGTATATGCAATTGTGGGTGGTCTTTTTCTTTTGATGGTTTCCTTTGTTGTAGTCTCAATAGTTTACTTTTGTTTTTGTTTCCCTTGCCTGAGGAGATGTATCTGGAAAAATGTTGTAAAGGCCACTGTCCAAGAAATTACTGCCTGTGTTTTTTTCTAGGATTTTCTGATTTCAGGTCTTATATTTAGATCCTTAATCCATTTTGAGTTTATTTTTGTGTGTGGTATATAAGATTGTGGCCCAGTTTCGTTCTTCTGTGTGTAGCTATCCCATTTTCCTAGGTTTGTTTATTGAAAAGACTGTCTTTTCCCCCAATGTATGTTCTTGCCTCCTTTGTTGTAGAATTAATTGACCATATAAACATTGGTTTACTTGTGACCTCCTATCCTATTCTACTATCTGTTTTTATGCCAGTACCATACTGTTTTGATTACTATGGCTTGTAGTATATCTTGAAATCTGGGACTGTGATACCTCTAGCTTTGTTCTTCTTTCTTAAGATTTCTTTGGCTATTTGAGGTCTTTGTGGTTTCATATAAACTTTAGGATTATTTTTTCTAGTTCTGTGAAAAATGCTGTTGGAATTTTGACAAAGATTGCATCGAATCTGTAGATTGCTTTGGGTAGTGTTGACATTTAAACAATATTCTTCCAATCCATGAGCATGGAATTCTTTTCCATTTTTTCCATTTTCCATTTGTTTGTATGGTCGTCAGTTTCTTTCATTATAGCCTTTATTAAGTTGAAGCAGTTTCCTTCTATTCCTAGTTTGCAGATAGTTCTTATCACAAAGGGATATTGAATTTTGTAGGAGGTTTTTTCTATGTCAATTGATATGATCTTATGGTGTTGCTTATTTATTATATGGTGAGTTACATTGGTTTTTTGAATGCTGAAGCAGCCTTGCATTCTTGCTTGGATTAAACCCCACTTAAAAAAAAAAAAACACCTGCTTGATGTGATGTATTGTACTTTTATATGTTGCTGGATTTTGGTAGTTAATATTTTGTTAAAGATTTTTATTTGTAAGAGACACTGGTCTATAATTTGTTTTTGTTTTTTTTTTCTTTGTAATGTCTTTAGGTTAGTATCAGTGTGATATTGGCCTCAAAGAATGAGTTGGAAGCATTCCTCTTCCTTACTTTATTTCTTGCACTGGTATTGTAGGATGGGTTTTAATTTTTTCTCCCTTAAATTTGTGTTAGAATTCACTGATTAAGCCATCTGAGGTTGGAATAGTTTGTGTTACCCTTTCTGATAGCAACATTTTAAACTACAAATTCAAGTTTAATCACTGTAAGGCCATTCAGATTATCTATTTCCTTTTGAGTAAGCTTTGGTAGTTTGTGCCTTTCAAGGATTTTGTCCATCTCATGCATGTTTTCAAATTTGTATGCATAAATTTGGAGTATTACAGTAATTTGGGTATAAATTAATCAGTTCTTTTTAAGGATTTTATTTATTTGAGACGGAAAGAGAAAACATGAGTGAGGAAGGGGTAAAGGGAGCGGGACAAATTGAGCAGGGACTCCAACAGGGGGCTCTCTCGCAGGACCCTGGGATCACAACCTGAGCCAAAGGGAGATGCTTAATGGGACCAAGCCATGGAGGGGCCCCATATCAGTTTTCTGAACTTTTTATGTTCTTTTCAAGTAATAAGTTAAATAAAGTCAACAAGTTTCTTTCCTCCTTTTCGGAATATACTTAAAAAGGAATGTATAAAAACATGGTTGTTTTCTCATTATAGAAAAATTGCTATTTATCATTTCTTGAGCTTGAGCCTGATAGCTTATTACTAAGAGAGACAGTTCTTAAGACAGCAAAGTAATTTATTTTCATTTATTTTTATCAATTTACAGACATTTGTCTGGAACCCATAATAGCTAATTCTGACCATATGTTTGCAGACTTGGGAGACTGTGTATCAGGTGTGCATATATTTATATGGTATACAAGACAGAATTTGCAACTATGTGAATTCAGAATGTGTGTTAATTATATATTTTTTAAATTGCCCATTATTTATAATAATATATCACATGTAAATTGAGCAGCTTTCCCCCTTTTTTTTTCTTTTTCTTTTTTTTAAAGTTGGCTCCATGCCCAGGGTGGAGCCCAACAAGGGGCTTGAACACAGGACCCTGAGATCAAGATCTGAGCTGAGATCAAGAGTCAGACACTTAACTGAACCACTCAGGCACTCCTCCACCTTTTTATAATACACAGTATTGTGAAATTAACTTTATTTATTGCCAGTGCAAGTTCAAAAAAGTATCCCTATTTCTAAGGCCAAATTGAAGTAGGCTTTATTATCCACATAGGCTTACTTAGTAAAACTGAACCAGAGTCTGTGTGATAGACTTGGCATCAGTTCTGTACCCATTCCTAAATTTACTTTCCATGTGACTTTACAGTTGCATATGTTTATCTTCCTGTTGATTTGGAGTATAATCATATTATTTTGATGAAATAGAATGAGACAAGTGAAAGATAATATGCCATTTTCAAACGTGGTCATTAAAAAAAGAGCCTTGAATATTTCCTCTTGTTTTACTGCATTTCTGTCATTGTTGTGAGAAACATGCTCAGGAGGATGAAAAGTCTGGAACCAGTCCACGCTTTATTGCCCAGGGTGAATGTGTCACATTATCAGCACCCCAGAATCTTCCCCTTCTGGATCTTTCCAATCACTACCAACTCCCAGTGGTGTCTCTTATAAGCCATAGGTTACTTTTTTCCCTCTTGCCTTGCACATCCCCAGTTATTTGGCAGAAATCCTGAGAGAAAATCAGCAATGTGTTTGAGGCTCCCCAACTCTACCAAGAACTCTCCTGGTTTTGTATTCTTATATTCAAAAAACACTTTATGTAACAGTTTAGCTTTAAAAAATTGCTAGAGTCAATTTACAGTGTAATTCCTAAGATCTTGGCATTTTTAGCCTGTTATTCTACCTCCTTCATGACATTATTATAATTAAGAATTAGAATTGTGGCTATGAATTCTTGTTAGCCATTAAGTGGATATGACATTCTTCTTTCAAAATGCTTAGCTTACTAAGGCAGGAGAGAAGACTTGGACTTTCTATTAAAACTAGTAATGTGTGTTTAAACCAAAAATGGCTTTGGTCATTTGTCAATCCGAATTCCTGTTTTCTCTTAATTTTCTGTTACTTCATTGTGACCTTGTGCAAAAACATTACACATATTTTATCTACTTTTAAAAATTAGTTTATTTTCTTGCAAAGCAAGCCTTCTGCACTTAAATCATGTTGGCAAGAAACAGACCCAAACAAGGAAATTGCACAAAGCTGTGTGGTACAGTGGTTGAAAAAAATCTAAGACCTATTTGGATTCAATACAAGGATATGTTCTATTTAAGCTGCATGAATTTGGTCATATAATTTTTAAGCCTCATACTCCTCCTATGTAGTATGTGTATACATATATAACAGATTCTACCTCATGTCATTATTGAGAAGGTAATATCTGATGAAAAATGCATGTAAAGCCTTAACATAGTATGTGGTGCATATTAAACACAAAGAGCTCCTTGTTGATATTATTAATGTTAATTACTACTAGTATTGTAAAATATTTCACTAAGGTCTTATAAAAATATTCTTTGTTCTATGCTTTATGCACTGTAGGATTTAATATCATATAGATTACTGTTGAGACCTTGAAACACATTTTTCCCTTCAAATCTGTCAATCCTTTAGTTACATATATCTGTTTATATGAATTTTTTAAAGTATTCATATTCATTTTCTATAGCTACTATAACAAATTATCATAGACTTAGAGATGTAACACAACACATATTTATTATCTTATAGTTCTGGAGGTCAGTTCAAAAATTAGTCTCAGGCTAAAATTATGATGTCAACAGTACTGAAATTCTTCTGGAGGCTTTTGTCCCCACCTTCCTCAGCCTCTAGAGTTTGCCAGTATTCTTTGGCTTCTGGCCTTGTGTTAATCCAACCTCTTTTTCTGTCATCATAGCTTGTTCTCCAACTCTGCCTCCTTTTCCTCCTTATGAGGAACCCTGTGATTATATTGGGCATTTCCAGGTAATCTAGGATAGTATTCCTATCTCAAGATCCTTCATATGTGAAAAGTCACTTTGTCTAGGCAATGTCTAGGTCATTTGGGATGAGGACATGGAAATCTTTGGGTGCACCACTATTCTACATACCACAGTCTATCCTCTGGCCCCCAGAGAGTCATGTCTGTCCCACATGTAAAATACATTCACCTCATCCCAACATTCCCAAAGTCTCAACCCATTACAGTTTCAAGTAAAGTTTAAAAATCTCTTCAAAATCTTAACAGCTCAAAAGTTCAAATTTCATTATCTAAATCATCTAAATTAGGCATGGATGAGGTTCTGAGTATAATTTATCTTAAAGCACAAATCCTGTCTATGTGAACTTGTGAAATTGAAGAAACAAGTTATCTGCTCCCAAAAGACAATGGTGGGACAGGCATAAGATAGAAATTATATACATTCTCATCAAAAAGGGAGGAAGTAGATGGAAAATGGAATTATCAGTTTCTGGCAGTTTTGAAATCCAGCCTTGGAAAATCCATTAGGCTTTAATGCCTGGGAAAAATTCTCTTTGATTTAAGGTTCTACTTTTGTGGACTCATGGCACATGAAGCCATCCTTTGAAGCCATCTTTGATGCAGCCTTCCCTTTTCATGAAGACTAGTTCATGTTTGCAGCTGAGTATTTTCATCAGCCTGATTCCAGCTTACGGTATTTGGGGAGTCCTATACCTTCTTTTATTTTTTCATCTCTCTGTCCCTAGTTAGGACAGAGCTAACAGTGTTTTGCTTTTTAAACGTTCTCGAGAACCTTGTGGATTTCCCATGTCTGTCTTGGGGATTCCTTCTATTATCAATGGACTCCTCTGTAAGCATTTCCTGCATGATCCCATCTCTATCTGAGTTCTGCCTCAATGGCTGAAGGAGTCTGTGGGTCACATGACTAATCTATTCTAAGGTCCTTCTGGGTGTTTGAGTACTCTGACTTTTTTTTTTTTTTTTTTTTTTAAGGATTTTATGAAAGGCAGGGAGCCTGATGTGGGACTCGATCCTGGGACCGAGGATCACACCCTGAGCCAGGGGCAGGTGCTCAACCACTGAGCTACCCAGGCGTCCCAAGTACTCTGACTTTTTGATCTTCCCAAGGCTGCCTACCATGTCTTTGGGCAAAGTCCCCTTTTGCTATTTAATGTAACATAGTCAAAAGAGGGAACAGGGGGTGGGGCAGAGGGAGAGGGAGAGAATCTTAAGCAGGCTCCATGCTCAGTGCAGATGCCCTTGCAGAGCTGGATCTCACAACCCTGAGATCATAACCTGAGACGAAATCAGGAGTTAGATGCTTAACTGACTGAACCACCCAGGCACCCTAAGAATTTATTTTTTTAATTCCAGATACATCTCTATAATACACTTCTCTCCCATACACATATTATGTATATATCTGCATTTGCAACCAAATTGCAGTAACTGTTATTCATTAGGGTGATATATGTATTTAGACTATATCATCTTGGGCTTCTGACCAATTATAATTTGTTTTTAACACAATAAAAATGATTTCCTGTCTAGCCATCTGTACTTCTAAATTAAATGGTATATTTCTCATTTCCTCTGGCATTTATGCATGGATTCTCATTATCTGCTTTTAAAATATTTTTCTAAATTACATAAGGTATATGTGATTTATTTAAGTACTCTTCAGTTTAAAATGTCATTTCAACATGTCTCAAACTTTCTTTTTGTTTTATCTGGTACTGCACTGAGTAGAATAAATTCTCAATGATAGACACACACTTTTATATTTTGTTTGAAATCTGTTTTGATTAATCTACATCTAAGGTTACTTTCCAAAATCTTGTTAGATAATACAAAAATATTGTCAAATGTTCTGAAGCTTCCTATTGGTCTCTTCAAATCAGTTTTATTTTGTAAATATCTGGAAGGATTTTATTTTCCTTTTGTATTTTTGTGCTTTAGCATTGGTTATTCTAAGAACTTTATAGATATTTTATGAAGTTGTTTTCATTGTTGATTATCAACACTGAAATACATTTTTAACATTCAATATCTTTTTAGCATCTAGTACATTTTCTTTTATTTTTTTAAATATTTATTTTTATTTATTTATAATAGACATAGAGAGAGAGAGAGAGAGAGAGAGAGAGAAGCAGGCTCCATGCCGGGAGCCCGAAGCGGGACTCAATGCCGGGACTCCAGGATCGCGCCCTGGGCCAAAGGCAGGCACGAAACCGCTGAGCCACCCAGGGATCCCCGCATCTAGTACATTTTCAATCTGTAATCTTATTTTGCAGTTAAAAGTTGTTATATAGTACTGGATGTTCACTGCAATGATTTTAGGGAGAATTGTGGCAATTCTTAAGGAGCACAACAAAGTTGTATCTCATCATTATTTATTATTTTTATTTTTTAATTATTAATTTTTAGAAACATGTTAATATACAAGCCTTAAGAACATTTTCTTAGTTTTATATGCACTGAGTTGGGAAATAGTTTGTTATTTTTATAATTGTAAACACTGTTGACCCCTTTTAATACCCCCCCCGAGAGATAATATCTAAAATATTTAATTAACTCTATGATGTGCTTTTGAGAAAAGAAGAAATAATAATAACATTCTCTCAATAGCCATGTATCAAGATTACCTGTAGTGATAACAAATAATGATGAGGTAGAAAAGAATAGTGGCTTATATTCATGCTTACAGCTCAGAAACTGAAATTCACAGATGTGTAACTCAGCCAATTAGTAAGTAATCCAGCAGTTTGGATATAACTCTTGGTATACTTTTAACTTCTAACTCTTTTCAATTACTAGTGACACTTTTATGCTAGAGTAGTAGTTGGTTTTGAGATGAAAACTAAAATGGATTACATATTTTATGTACTGTGTTGAAATAGGGTGGTCTAAATGATTATAAATACATCTAGTTTCTCATACCTCAAATAATTTGCTTCTATACTTAAGTTTCCTCAAATTTCCAGATTATTATTGCAGGGATTGTTTAAGTGACAGTCTTTGTCATATTGACAGCAACATGTATAATCTTGCCATTTTATACAAATAATCACTTCATACATTTCAGAGTTTAAAAGTCAGTTGAAACAGTTTCAGGTACTTTATTGTCTTATTTTTATTTATGCCCAGCCTGGCAATTTGTCTTTGCATTAGCTACTCCATATTATATAGCTGTCTTATCCTAAAACAGGTCTTCTCTTTAGTTCAATCATTTCCTTTCCTTTTATTTATTCATGTTGTTGTCTATTTTCCGTGCTACAGCATTGTCTGTTCTCTATCAAGCTAAGTCTTTCCAATGCTAGCTAAGGAAATTAATCTTTTGTAACTCATCCATTTGGCAGGTGTTCTGCCCTTATTTTAAAATTATTTTTTAATTACTTATAAATATTTTTACCACATGTGTGCACTTTTAAATAGTTTTCCCCAAGAAGAGTTCTCTACTTTGTTTTGTTTTTTAAAAAGATTTTATTTATTCATTCATGAGAGACACAGAGAGAGAGAGGCAGAGACATAGGCAGAGGGAGAAGTAGGTTCCATGCAGGGAGCCCGATGCGGGACTTGATCCCAGGACTCCAGGATCATGCCCTGAGCTGAAGGCAGGCGCCAAACCGCTAAGCCACCCAGCCATCCCTCTCTACTTCGTTTTATATACTTCATACACACACACACACACACACACACACACACAAACACTTTCGAATGGTTACTCAGTAAATTTTCATATACATATTTAGCTTACCAAAAGTCTTAATATCTTTATTCTTCACACATAGAACACATTAATTCTCTTAACTGCATTCCAATTTATGTGTTGCCATTATTACGTATTTGAGTTATAGAGTTTTTTTTAAAAAGCTTTTTGAGGGCGGGGGGTGGGGGTGACTGGGTGGCAGGCACTGAGGGGGGCACTTGATGGGATGAGCACTGGGTGTTGTTCTGTATGTTGGCAAATTGAGCACCAATAAAAAATAAATTTATTATTTTTTAAAAAAGGCTTTTTGAGTTACAGCTTAAAAAAAGAAAACACCACAAATTATTTCTTGCATCTCAGACTTTCTACCTGGCATCAGTTACCTTCTGTTTCAAGTATATTATTTAGTGCTTTTTTAAAAAAAAAAAATTTGGTGAGGATTTCCTGGTGTTGATCTCTACTTTTGTTTGTCTAAAAATGTTCCTGTTTCAGCTTCATTCTTAAAATTCTAAGTCGATGGTTACATTTTGCCAGCTCATTGAAGATCTCATCCACTATCTTCTGGCTTCCATTTTTGTTCCCCAGAGCCATCTGTTTGCATAATTCTCAGTCTTATTCTATGTGTGTGTTTTGTTCTGTGGCTTTACTGTGACAATTCTAGGTATGAATTTCTTTCTAGTTACACTGTTTAGGAGTCATCTGTTATCTTGAATCTGTCGATTTATGTCTTATTGCTAGTGAAACATTTTTAGTTATTATTCTTTATATATTGCTGTTGGCCTTTTCTTTCATTCTTTGCCTTCAGGAGACTGAGTAGATATATTTTTGATCACTTTGTTTTATCCTTTATATCTTGTCATCTCTCTTCATATTATCTTTGTTTCTCTATGCAACATTCTGGCTAATTTTTTCAAATCTCTTTTCAGATCTATTTCTCCTTTCATTTCTGTCTAAGCTACTGTATTAAATGCTTCTATTGAAATTTTAAATTTCAGCCATATTTTTATATAGATAAAAAGTTATAGTTGAGTCTTAAGATCTGTTTGGGCATTATTATTTTCTGTCCTCTGTTCATGTTTTCATTTTTCCGTTTTCTTTTATTAGGCATATTAAATATAATTATATGAAGCCTTAGTAAGTCTGTACCTCCTGTCTGTTGTTTTGCTAATTCTCATGGTGTTTTGTTGCTGTGTAGTTACTGATTATTTTTTTGCTCTGAATCTTTGGGAATTCTATGAGGTTTATGATAAAAGTAGGTTTTTCTAAAGTAGATTTGAATTTCGTTTTGTTTTATTCTCCCAAAGTGCTGTCATATAGTGATCTTTGTAATCCATACTGGGTAGTATAAATTTTAGCTGAAAATATATGTAAAGGCAGTTTCATGGTAGCAGATTCTTAGGATGATTTGTGTAGTCACTTGAGCTTTTAATTTTCCTACTATAGCATATAATACAGAGATGTAGGAAAGGAATGTAAGAAACAAAGACTGCTCAGTTGAGTCTATTTCTTGTGTGTGTGCACCAAAGCACATAAACATGTGTTCTACAGGGGAAGACCTTTTGATGAGACAGCAAAAATCCTGAACATGGTGGTGGAAGAGAAGATTATATATTAGCTCTAGCACTCATACTTTATCTCCATAAAAACCCAAAGGAATCTTAAAAAAAAAAAAAAAAAACAACCTCCTAGAACTATTAAATGAGTTTAAAATGCTATGAAATAGAAGATAAGGGTACGAAAAAAAAATCAATGCACAAATATCTATCACAATGAAGAGTTGGAAACTGAAATTTTAAAAATTGCCATTTACAATATCTCCCCTACAAATGAAACAATTTGATATTAAATACATACAAAATCTGAAGGCTAAAAGCTAGTGTTGAAAAAGAAATTAGAGAAAACCTAAATAAATGAATAGACCAACCATGTTTATGGAGTGGAAAATTCAGCAAAGTGAAAATATTGATTTTCTTAGAATTGTAGATCCCTATCACAGTCCCAGCAAGATTCTTTAAAGATAAAATCAAGGCCATTCTAAAGTTTACATGGAAAGATAAGGAAACTGGAATATCTAAAACAGTTTTTTAAAAGAAATAAAAAATTGGAGGACTCTCACTACTCAATTTAGCTAGAGTAATCCAATGCAATACTGGCAAAAGAACAGATCTATAGATTCATGGAACAGAATACAGACTCCAGAACTGGAGCCACAAAAGTTTGGCTACTGGTTTTTGACAACAGCGCAGTAGTGACCTTGGTTAGGGAAAGAGTTCTTTAATGGGACACTAAAGTTATGATCCATAAAAGAAAAAATAATGATTAATTAGACTTTATCAAAATAAAACGTTTTTTTATCTGTGCAAGACACTGTTAAAGACATTGAAAAAAAAGTACCACAGACTGAAAATAAACATTTGCAAATCATGCATTCAACAAAGGAAATACACTCAGCATATGAAGAAGACTCAAAACAAGAAAACATCTTCATTTTAAAAAAGGGAAAATATTAGAACTGACATGTAAGAGAGGACAAATATCTTCTTCTACCTTTCTGAAATCTCAACTGGGACCCCAGCAGAAAAGCATACAAATTTATTTAGTGTAAGTTTTAGGTAATCCAAGAGACTGCATAAGAAATGAAGACCTGAAGGAATAGTTAAACCTGAATGTTTGTGTGCTAGGTTTGATGAAGAGTGGAAAGTTAATGGAAAGGTATAATAGGACAAATGTGAGTAAAATAAAGCATGGGAAATTTATAGCAAAGCCTTTTTGTTGAGATTCTACTGTGTTCCTTCATCTTTGAAGATAGAGATGTTCTTTTCCTCTGGATACAGGAAAGGTACCTCTCACATAAAGATGTTATAACCTGCTTCAGGGGAAGTCCAGAAAGTCCTTTCTGTACATTCCGTATTTCAAATTCCTTCAGCTTGATATATTCAGTATGCCAAGGTGCCAGCCATATTTTGGGGTAGTGTGTCCTGAACCCTGATAGACATTTCACCAAAGGCAACATAGAAATGGCAAGTAAACCATGAAAAGATGCTTAACATTTTTACTCATTATGAAATGCAAATTAAAACCGCAGTGAGATACTATTTCGCATGTATGGTGGATAAAATCTTTAAAAATACAATAGTGTTGTGAGTGATACAGAATAACTGGAATTCCCATACATTTCCTGTGCTTTGCATATGGCATAGCCATGTTAGAAAAAAACTGGCAGTTTCTTATAAAGTTAAGCATAAATTTATTGTATGACTCAGTAGTCCCAGCTCTAGGCATTTATGAGAAATGAAGTGAGAGACATGAAAACTTATCACACAAAAAACCCTGAATGTAAATGAATATAGCAGTATTGTGCATCATTGTCAAAATTCAGAAACAACCCACATCATCTTTCAGTGAGTGAATGAACATACAAACTGGTAAATCCATTTGATAAAATACTACTCTGCAGTAAAAAGGATCAAAGCAGTTTTACACAACATGGTTAAGTCTCAAATGCAGGGTTAGTTCATGATGTTTTCATGATCCACAGTTCAAGAACATGCAGTTTTGCATAACAAATGACATTAATGTACTGAATGAAGTTTTTCCAACTCCTAGGTGAGGTGTTAAGATATATCTTCAGGTGAGTATGGAATTCCTCAATCCTGTCACTCTAGCAAAGGACAAAAAAAAAAAAAAAGAAAAAAGAAAAGTAAAGGACTTTAGGGAGCTCTGGACTTTAAATGCTTGCATATATAAATATATATGTTCTGTGAATATAGTTTATAACAATTATATTAGGCAACTTCAGGCATCACATTTCTATTACTAGTTCTTATTTTTCATTTACTATATTGAAAATTTACATTTTTAGTAGTATCTCTTGAATATAGGGATCACAAATTGATCTTTAAAAATTTTCATGAATTGGGCAACCCTATGTGACAAAGAATTATGGATTTTAAATTTTACTTAATCTTGTTATATAGTCAGGCTGCATCTTTTGGTTTGTTGTTTCAATTGGGAGACTTAATATATCCTTTTGTTTTGTGGACCCTGTGAGATATATAGGATGAGGCATACTTGCTATTGATGTGGAACCTAGGATCTGTGTAAAGAAATGTTTACCTAACTTTGGCCATGGAAATATTCTCCTATGTTTTCTCTTAAAAGTTTTAAAGCTTTGGCTTTTATGTTTTTTTGTTTTTTAACTTGATTTAAAATTATATATGCTGTGAGGTAGGGGTTGAAGTAGTTTTTTTCCATATAGCTAGCTATTCATTTGTTTCAAGACCATTTGTTTTGTCTTAAAGATTTTACTTATTGAGAGCAAGAGAGTGAGAGAGAGTGCACAAGTGGAAGTAAAGGGCAGAGGAATAAGCAGATTCCCCACTGAGCAGGGAGCCCAGCAGGGGCTTCCTCCCAGGACTCTGGGATCATTACCCGAGCTGAAGGCAGATGCTTAACCAACTGAGCCACCCAGGCGCCTCTCAGCACCATTTGTTGACAGACTTTTCTTTATCCATTGTTGCTGTGTCATCTTTGTTAATAATAAATATCTATTTATAGTTTCTGTGTGACTTATTTCTCAACTTTTATGCCAATACAACACTGTGTTGTCTTGACTACTGTGGCTTCTTTTCTTTTTTTTTTCTTTTTCTTTTTTTTTTTTTTACTGTGGCTTTATAGTAAATGTCTAATTCAGGTGAATCCTCCATCATTGTTCATAATTTGTCGAGATTATTTTGGCTATTCTAGTTATTGGCATTTCTATATAAATCTCAGAAATAGATGTCAATTTCTTTTTCTTTTTTTTTTTTTAATTTTTATTTATTTACAATAGTCACACAGTGAGAAAGAGAGAGAGACATAGGCAGAGGGAGAAGCAGGCTCCATGCACCGGGAGCCCGACGTGGGATTCGATCCTGGGTCTCCAGGATCGCGCCCTGGGCCAAAGGCAGGCGCCAAACCACTGCACCACCCAGGGATCCCTAGATGTCAATTTCTATTAAAAAAAAAACTTGCTGAGATTATGATTAGGAGGCTGTTGAATCCATAGATTAATCTGCAGAAAATTGACATCTTAATAATATTGTGTCTTCTGGTCCCTGAAAATGTTGCATCTCTCCATTCATTTAGTTATTGTTTAATTTTTATTAGCAATGTTTTAAAGTTTTCAGTATAGAGGTTTTGCCTACTTTTTGTTAAATATATTCATATTTTGTTTTTTGACATTACATGGAGTTTTTTGGGTTTTGACATTATTTTACACGGAGATTTTTTAAAATTTCATTTTCTAATTTGCTGCTGGCATATAACAACATAATTAATATTTGTTCACTAATTTTGTACACTGAAATGTTCCTCAGCTCAATCAAGAGTTCTCACAGATTTGTTCTTGTTGATTCCTTGGTGTTTTCTACCTAAACAATCATGTAATTTGCAAATAGGAGTAGTTATTTTTTTTTAAGATTTTATTTATTTATTCATGAGAGACAGAGAGAGAGAGAGAAGGGCAGAGACATAGGCAGAGGGAGAAGCAGGCTCCATGCAGGGAGCCCAATGCGGAACTCGATCCCGGGACTCCAGGATCATGCCCTGGGCCAAAGGCAGGCACTAAACCGCTGAGCCACCCAGGGATCCCGGAGCAGTTCTTCTTTACCCATCTGGATACCTTTACATTTTCTTGTAATTTATTTTCCTGGCAGGACCTTCAGTACAATGTTGAACATAGCAGACTTCTTGCCTTTTTCTTGATCTTGAGGAAAACATTCAGTCTTTCATATTGTATATGATGTTAGCTTTAAGCTTTTTATAGATTTCCCCATCAAGTTAAGTTTCCTTCTAGTCCTTGTTTTCTGAATATTTTTATTGGAAATAGATGTTGAAACATGTCAAATACATTTTTTGCTTTTATTTGAAAATATCATACAGTCTTCCTTATTTAGTTAAAATGGTGGATTTCATTGACTTTCAAATACTAACCATTTATTCCTGGGAAGATCCTTTCTGATTGTGATGTATTATTATTTTTTTTTATATATTGCTGGATTCAGTTTACCGAGGCTTTTTATTACTATTTATGATGTATATTGTTCTACAATTTTCCTTTTTTGTAATGTCTTTTTAAAATCTTGATATTAGGGTTATGGAGGTCCAATAAAATGGGTAGGGAAGGTTCCTTCATCCTGTTTCCCCAAGGTATTTGTATAAGATTTGTTTTATTTATTCTTTCCATCACCGATAGAATTCACCAGTGAAGTTTTCTAGCCTGTAGTTGGCTTTGTTAAAATTTTTTTTTATGATTTTATTTATTCATTCATGAGAGATACACAGAGAGAGAGAGAGAGAGAGAGAGGAAGAGACACAGGCAGAGGGAGAAGCAGGCTCCATGCAGGGAGCCCAACGTGGGACTCGATCCCAGGTCTCCAGGATCCTGCCCTGGGCCGAAGGTGGTGCTAAACCGCTAAGCCACTTGGGCTGCCCGGCTTTGTTAAATTTAATAACAAATTTATATTTTCTAATTCGTCATTTCAATTTTTGTCCATTATGTTTTTCACAGAGTTTCCTTTTTTATCTATGTTGTTAAATTTTTTGGCATAAGTAGTTCATAATAATCCATTATTCTTTTGTTTTGGCACTTTGAAGATATTCTACTTTCTTCTGACCTACATTGTTTCTGATAAGAAGTAACTTATAATTCATATAATTTGTTACTTGCATGTAATAAGTCATTTTTCTTTCTCTTTTCAAAGTAATTTTATTATAGTGTATCTTGGTGTGGTTTTCTTTCCATCATGGGGTTCACTAAGGTAGTTGAACATTTATATTTATATCCTTCAACTATATGGGAAAATTTCAGCCATCATTTTTTCAAATATGTTTTTTAAACTTTTCTTATCCTGAGGTTTCACTTGCATGTATGTTATACCTCCTAATATTGTCCCAGATTTCACTGAATCTGTTTAATTTTAAGATCTTTTATCTGAAAAAAAAAAAAAAAAGATCTTTTATCTGTTTCTTAAATGATACATACTGATCGGTCTTGAAACTCACCGATACCTCCACTTTCCTTTTTAAAGCTCATTTAGTGAAACTTTCATGTACTGAATTTTTAAATTATGAAATATTTATTGTGTAATTCTTATAGTTTCTCTGTGTAGATTTTCTTATTTATTTATGCATTATGAGTGTAGTTATATATTTTAAGTCTGTGTTGGATAACTCTAGTTTCTGGGTCATTTTAGAGTCAGTCTTCATTGCTCGGCTTTAAGGGTCATTGATTGACTTTTGGGATTACCTTCTTCATATCATGAGTGATGCATTGTAGACAGCTTGTATTCTGTTATATTCCTCTAAGAGTTTTGAATTTTGTTTTATTTTGCTTTCCCTGGATTCAGATACCAAACTATTTTTTCCAAGATTGGGCAGTAGCTGGTATCTTTCCTCAGTTCATTTAATGTCCTACCTGGACTGCTTGGAGGCTGTGTATGTGTAGTTTCAAGTGTCAGCCCAGAGATTTAAACAGAGTTTAATATATAGGATTTGTGCACTTCCTTTATCCTTGCTGGAATATTTCTCCTTAATTTCCATCTGCCATTGTCATCCTTTATTCTCATCTCTGATTCAGTGAGTATAGATAAGGCTTTTTCCAAAATGTAGCCATTCTGCTCAGTATCAAGTGGAACCTGCACTTACATAAAAAGCATTAAGAACAGGAAGCTCACACAGTGTTCCCGTCTTTCAGTTCCCAACTCCCTTCACGGTTTTCCTGTTTCTGTTTAACCTCTGGTGCTTTGAGATAGTTGATTTTTTATATCTTGAGTTTTTGTGTCTAGAGCTTTATATTGGTACCTGTGAAAGAGTTGGTTCAAAACAAACTACTTCACATTACAGAAAGTGGGATTCCCTTTATTCTCCTTTTGATTTGTGTAACATGTATGATATTTTTTATATTGGTAATTAGTGTTTTCCCCCTTTTCACTTTGCAAAGGTTCTATCAATTTTATTAATGTTTAAAAAGTTTTTGATATTCTTAATTTTTCATGTCTGTTTTCTATTTTCTTCATTTCTGCTTTTATATTTATTCTTTCCTTACACTTACTTTGGGCTTAATTTACTAACCATTTTCTGTCATCTTAAGATGGAAACTGAAATCATTTTTTTTAAGCCCATCTTCATTTTTAACATAAGTATTTAAAGATGTAAATTTCCATCTAAGCCCTGACTCAGCTGCATTCCACAAATTGTGAAATACTGTATTCGCATTGTTACTCAGTTTGAAATATTTTTGAATTTTTTTAGATTTCTTTGACACATGAGCTATTTAAAACTATATAGCTAATGATTTCTAATTTAATTCCTTTATCCTTATAGAACATACTCTGTATAACTTTACCCTTTAAAATTTAATAAGAGTTGTATTACAGCCCAGTGTGTGGTATATATTAATGAACATTCTGTGTGCACTTGAAAAACATGTGTATTTTACAATTTGAGGGGTAATATTTTCTAAATTTCAGTGTTAATTGGATCAAGGTGCTTGATGGTATCATTTGAAATAGTGTTAATAAGTATATATGCCTTTATTATTATTATTATATGTCGGTGATGTGCTAATTACCCTTTTACTGTTATGAAGTGTTCTTCTATATCTGTGATAACATTTTTTATCTCAAAGTCCATTTTATTTTGTATTAATAGGGTCACAACAACTCTCTTATGCTTACTGTTTGTATGATATGCCTCATTTGTTCTTTATACTTACCACCTGTTGCTCTTACTTCCAATGCATCTCTTATAGACAGCGTATGGTTGGGTATTTTTTAAATTTCATCTGACAGTATCTGTATTTTAATCATGAGTGCTTTGTCTGTTATATTTAATTATTGATATGGTTGAATTTAGGTATTCCATTGTGCTTTTGGTTTACTGTTTGTCATATATGTCTTTTTATCTCTGAAACTCCTTTCCTGCCTTATTTTGTGGTAGTTAAATATTCAATATATTCTATTGATTCCTTTTTTTTTAAATTTTAGATTTTATTTATTTATTCATGAGAGACACAGAGAGAGAGAGAGAGAGAGAGGCAGAGACACAGGCAGAGGGAGAAGCAGGCTCCATGCAATGAGCCCAATGTGGGACTCGAACCCGGGACTCCAGGATCATGCCCTGAGTCAAAGGCAGACGTTCAACTGCTGAGCCACCTAGGCATCCCTATTCTATTGATTCCTTTTGGAATTTTAGCTCTACTACTTTACTGTTTAGCGATTGCTCTGGGAATGAAGGTATGTACTTTAAATTACCAAAATCCACTTAGGATTCATATTGTACTCCTTGTTAAAGGAATCTTGTAAACGTGGAAGAGCATTTACCTAGGAACCTTCATTTGTTTACCTCTTCATAGATTATAAAAAGTTCTGGTCTTTGTTCAGACACAACAGGTTATCTGGAACCAGTTTGCAGCTTTTGAATCTTGCTTTTAAGCTTTAGCAGATTGTGTCTTTTATTGTACGGCTAAGTTAGCCCCATTATTAAGGTGTGACCTCTCTGAGGACCCTATCAAATGCCCAATGCACATATTGTGTAGTGTCTCTCCTCTGATAGGAATACTATTTTCATCTGTGTGCAAGCTCTGCCTTTGACTTTCCAGTGGTTCTTTCTCTGATTTCATGGTGTTTTACTCAGTGAGTATGCACACTAGTACTCAGCCAAAGACTACATCCTTCTGCAGCTCTACAGAACATTCAGTCCGTGCAGCACTCTCCTATGTGGTACTGGCCTCGAAAAGACTGGCATCTTTGGCCTCACTATATGTCAGTCTACACCTGCATAACTCAGCAAGCCTACCAGGTTCTACTCGGATTGCCTCTCACTGTGCTATAGCCTAGCAACTTCCTCAAGCAATAAGCTGGGGTGATTGTACAGCTTATCTGACTTTTTCTTTTCATTCCTCTGGCAGCTTAATCTTATGTTGTCCTTCTCCAGTATCTGAACACAGTTGTATCCTGTGTTTTGTCCATTTTTCTAATTACGAAGGACAGGAGGGCAATTTTTGTCCCAATTCATCCCTTGTGGGTGAAAGCAGAAGCTTTTGAAAAGACAATTTTTATGATAATGATTATAAGAGGATTTTTTGGTGGTTCAGCTTGAATGAAATTTTAGAGTTTTACTTTAGGTCATCTGTGCTCTTAAGTTTAACAGATATCCAACTTAAAAGTTTAGTATGGGGGATCCCTGGGTGGCGCAGCGGTTTGGCGCCTGCCTTTGGCCCAGGGCGCGATCCTGGAGACCCGGGATCGAATCCCACATCCCACATCCCACATCGGGCTCCCGGTGCATGGAGACTGCTTCTCCCTCTGCCTGTGTCTCTGCCTCTCTCTCTCTCTCTCTCCTCTCTCTCTCTCTGTGACTATCATAAATAAATAAAAATTAAAAAAAAAAAAAGTTTAGTATGACTTGGGGCACTTGGGTGGCTCAGTGGTTGGGGGCGTGATCCTGGGGTCCTGGGATTGAATCCCATATCAGGCTCCCCGCAGGGAGCCTGCTTCTCCTTCTGCCTATGTTTCTGCCTCGTTATGTGTCTCTCATGAATAAATAAATAAAATCTTAAAAAAAAAGTTTAGTATGACTTGCCCTGGTCCATTCTTATCACTATCAGAATCTTCCAAAATCCATATAAATTACTGGATTTTGACAAGCTTCTAATTAGGCTGCATTACTATTCTAAGAACCCATTCCTAGTACTCATTTTTCCTTATTCACATTTTTGTCAAAGTACTTTTTTCACAAGTGGTTTGGAAGTTTTTGAAAATACTTCTTTTCAATGACAACCTGTATCATATAGCCCTCCCTCCTTTTCTTTTTTTTATAAGATTACATAGATATCAGCAAAATAGAGATTGCATTTCACACCATTATTAAGTTTTTCTGGGTATTAACACCATTATTTTCATTTGCTACATCTTGAATATAATTGTCACCTTACCTTCTGATCATACAGTACTTAAGGAGACAGGATCTGTTTTCTCTTACTTTTGTCCTATGTGTGGTACCATACCATACTATGATTTGGTTCAAAAATGTCCACCTCTACTGATCCCATATCTCAGTTGGCAACATGACATGCCTCTTTAAGTGTGGAATTGATTTGCTTTTTTTTTCAGTAATTGGAACTTTTATATTTATGATCAACAACATCATGGAAAACCAGTCATGAAAAATACATCTTATTATAGATTCCTTCTGATTCAAGTATTGAGAAGTTTGTATTTTGCCACACTGGTTATGTGTAGTTCTATGTTGAGACTTTGTAAGCTGCTTCTGGATTGATTCAGATTTAGTAGACTGGCCCGTGAATGACCTTTTGACTTGGGTACATCTAAAAATGTTTACATTTGGGCCTTTAGAGGTAATATTTTTTTTCCATTTATGAGTGCATTTGTAAAAGAGAAAAATTTCTTTTTACCTCAACAGAAGTCTAAACCAGGTAAACTGATATTTATGGAGAATAAAAATGTTGAGGTAATGAACATATGAGTATTCTCAGATTTCATCCTTCCAAGTTACATAAGTTGGGAATGTTTTTCTCGTAATAGATATTATTTGGGAGACGTTTTACATATTGCCCTTGGTAGTACTTTTGATTTGCTATTATACTTAATGTTGCCTAGTATTGCAATATACTGTTATACTTTAATATATTTAACAAACCTATTGTTGGACATTTAGCTTACTCCCATTTTTATTCTTATATGTAACTTATTTTGGAAGAATATCATTTTGTCCTATCCCCTCTCTTACTCCTCTGCATGGTGGGATAAACTCCTCATCCAATTTTTTTGTACTCTTCCTTTATCTCTTTCTTTTAGTCTTCAATGTTACCTGCTCAAACCATTTGTCCTCTATTAAAGATCATTTACTTTTAAAGTGTTACTTAGCACAGGTGCTTTTGATCATGCTTGATTTAAAGCATTTGTATAACGTTTGGATGTAGAAGTTTTGTTATACCGAAAGAAACTATACCAAGTCTTGGAACGTGATTCTTAGGCTTATTTTTTTTAGGAGAAATAGTGTTTTCTCCATGTAAAAATGTAATGACATTTATAACTGAGTTCTTTTTTTTCCCTTTTATCTTGCTTTCCACTTTGAAGTACCCAGGTGTCAGAGAAGAAATCCAAGTGGAAATTAGAAAGTATTTTTTAACTTAATGAAAATGAAAACACGATATATTAAAATTACTTGGAAGCAGCTAAAGCAGTACTTAGAAGTTTTTAGAACTGAACACCTACATTAGAAAAGAAGAAAAGTTTCAAGTTGATAAATTCAGCTTTCACCTTGAGAAAGTAGAAAAAGAAACACCAATGAAATCTGGTGTTGAGGAGAAAAATATAGTAAGATCGGGGAGGAAATCAGTGAAACCGAAAAACAACAGAGAAAAATTCACAAAGCCAATGTGGTTCTTTGAAAATATAATAAAATTGATAAAACTAGTTAATCTGATGATCAGGCAAAAAGAAGTTACCAAATCAGGAATGAGACAGATCTCATTTTACAGATTATACAGATGCTAAAAGAGTAATAAGAACAACTTTATGCATATAAATATGACTACTTAAATGAAAGGGATAGATTTCTTGGAAGACACAGGCTACCAAAGCTCACTCTGGAAGAAATAGATATTTGAGTAGTTCTATATGTATTTTTAAAATTGAACTGGTAGTTAAAAGCAATTATAGAACATCCTACTAAAAGTCCTACTAATGCAATAAAACAAAACAAAACAAAAAAAGGAAATTTAAGACACATCTCAAGAAAGAAGAAATAAAGCTGTCTTTGTTCACAGCTGATGCGATTGTCTCTGTGAAAATCCCAAAGAATAACCAAAAAGCTCCTGGAACCTAATAAGTAATTCTGTCAAGGTTGTAGGATACAAAGTTAATATACAGAAGTCAGTTGCTTTCCTCTATACTAACAATAAATAATTGAATTTGAAATTAAAGATAGTATCATTTTCATTCACAGCATGAGAGGAAGGGAGAAAGGGGGAGAGAGAGAGATACAGACCTAGATATAAGTCTAACAAAGTATGTACAAGATCTATATGAGGAAAACTACAAAACTCTGAGGAATGAAATCAAAGAAGTCTAAATAAAAAGAGAGAGTCTGTGTTTATGGCTATGAAGACTTAATATTTTAAAATTGTCAGTTCTTCTCAGTTTGATCTGTAGATTCAGTGCAATCCCAGCCAGAACCCCAGCAAGTTACTTTGTGGTTATTGGTAAACTGATTCTAAACTAAGGTTTATATGAAAAAGCAAAAGAACCAGAATAGCCAACACAATATTGAAGAAGAACAAAGTGGGAGGAATGATGCTACCCAACATCAAGGTTTACTATAAAGCTACAGTAATAAAGACAGTGTTATTAGCAAAAAGAGAAATCTATCAAAACTTGATTAGGGAGCCCAGAAACAGGCCCACACCAGTATAGTGAACTCATCTTTGAGAGAGGAGCAAATATAATTTAATGGAGAAAGGAGGATGGCTTGGTGGTTGAATATCTGCCTTCGGCTCAGGTAGTGATCCTAGGGTCCTGGGATCGAATCCCGCATCGGGCTCCCCATGGGGATCCTGCTTCTCCCTCTGCCTAAGTCTCTGCCTCTCTTGTCTGTCTCTCCTGAATGAATGAATGAATGAATGAATGAATGAATGAATAAATAAATAAATAAATAAATAAATAAATAAATAATTTTAAAAAAGGATAGCCTTTTCAACAAATGGTGCTGGAATAACTGGACATCCACATGCAAAGAAATGAATGGACCTTACACCTTTCATAAAAATTAACTGCAAATGGATCATAGATCTAAATATAAAATGCAAAACTATAAAACTTCTGGAAGATAGGAGAAAGTCTCAGTAACCTTGGATTTGGTAGTGAGGTTTGAGACAGAACACCAAAAGCACGATCCATGAAAGAAAAACTAATAACTAGGATTTTATTAAAATTGAAAACTTCTCTATGAAAAACACTGTTAAGAGAAACGAGAGAAGTGATAGACTGGGAGAAAATATTTGCAAACACTTATATCCAGAATTTACAAAGAACTCTTAAAACTCAAGAACACTAACAACCCAATTTTTATTTTTATTTTTATTTATTAATTTTTTTTACATGCAAAAATGGTCATCGCACTTTTATTTTCAGTGGCAAAAAAAAAAAAGGGAAATCTGATGTCTGCCCTGAATTGCCTGGTTAAATAGATTGTGGTATATTCTTTTTTTTTTCTTTTTTTTCTTTTATTTTTTTATTGGAGTTCAATTTGCCAACATATAGGATAACACCCAGTGCTCATCCCATCAAGTGCGCCCATCAGTGCCCGTCACCCAGTCACCCCCAATCCCCACACACCTCCTTTTCCACCACCCCTTGTTCATTTCCCAGAGTTAGGAGTCTCTCATGTTCTGTCTCCCTTTCTGGTATTTCCCACACATTTCTTCTCCTTTCCCCTTTGTTCCCTTTCACTATTTTTTATATTCCCCAAATGAATGAGACCATATAATGTTTGTCCTTCTCCAATAAACTTGCTTCACTCAGCATAATACCCTCAGTTCCATCCACGTCTAAGCAAATAGTGGGTATTTGTCGTTTCTAATGGCTGAGTAATATTCCATTGTATACATAGACCACATCTTCTTTATCCATTCATCTTTCGATGGACACCGAGGCTCCTTCCACAGTTTGGCTATTGTGGACATTGCTGCTATAAACATCGGGGTGCAGGTGTCCCGGCATTTGACTGCATCTGTATCTTTGGGGTAAATCCCCAGGAGTGCAATTGCTGGGTCGTAGGGCAGATCTATTTTTAACTCTTTGAGGAACCTCCACACAGTTTTCCAGAGTGGCTGCACCAGTTCACATTCCTACCAACAGCGCAAGAGGGTTCCCCTATCTCCACATCCTCTCCAACATTTGTGGTTTCCTGCCTTGTTAATTTTCCCCCATTCTCACTGGTGTGAGGTGGTATCTCATTGTGGTTTTGATTTGTATTTCCCTGATGGCAAGTGATGCAGAGCATTTTCTCATGTGCTTGTTGGCCATGTCTATGTCTTCCTCTGTGAGATTTCTGTTCATGTCTTTTGCCCATTTCATGATTGGATTGTTTGTTTCTTTGCTGTTGAGTTTAATAAGTTCTTTATAGATCTTGGATACTAGCCCTTTCTCTGATATGTCATTTGCAAATATCTCCTCCTGTTATGTAGGTTGTCTTTTAGTTTTGTTGACTGTTTCTTTTGCTGTGCAAAAGCTTCTTATCTTGATGAAGTCCCAATAGTTCATTTTTGCTTTTGTTTCTCTTGCCTTCATGGAGGTATCTTGCAAGAAGTTACTGTGGCCGAGTTCAAAAAGGGTGTTGCCTGTGTTGTCCTCTAGGATTTTGTTGGAATCTTGTCTCACATTTAAGATCGTCCATCCATTTTGAGTTTATCTTATCTTTGCGTATGGTGTAAGAGAATGGTCTAGTTTCATTCTTCTGCATGTGAGTGTCCAATTTTCCCAGCACCATTTATTGAAGAGACTGTCTTTTTTCCAGTGGATGGTCTTTCCTCCTTTGTCGAATATTAGTTGACCATAAAGTTGAGGGTCCACTTCTGGGTTCTCTATTCTATTCCATTGATGTATGTGTCTGTTTTTGTGCCAGTACCACACTGTCTTGATGACCACAGCTTTGTAGTACAACCTGAAATCTGGCATTGTGATGCCCCCAGATATGGTTTTCTTTTCTTTTTTAATATTCCCCTGGCTATTCGGGGTCTTTTCTGATTCCACACAAATCTTAAGATAATTTGTTCCAACTCTCTGAAGAAAGTCCATGGTATTTTGATAGGGATTGCATTAAACGTGTAAATTGCCCTGGGTACAACCTAATTTTTAAAAAAATAAGCAAAAAATACGCCAGATACCTCACCAAAGAAGACAGTACTGATGGCAAATACACATATGAAAAGACACTCAGTAGAATATGTCACTGGGGAATTGCAGATTTAAACAACGAGATACTACTACACGCCTAATAGAATGACTAAAATCAAGAACATTGACAAATGTCTTGTGCTGATGAGGATGTTCAGAGCAACAGGAACTCTCATTTTGCTGGTGGAATTGCAAAATGGTACAGCCACTTTGGAAGACCGTTTAGTAGTTTCTTACAAAGCTACACAGTCCTAAAATATGATTCAACAATCCTATGCCTTGCTGTTTATTAAAATCAATTGAAAACATATCTATACAAAAACCTGCACCAAAATGTTTATAACAATTTTATCATAACTGCCACAACTTGAAAGCAATGAAAATGTCCTTCAGTAGGTGAAAGAATAAACAAATTGTCATATATTCATACTATGGAATATTATTCAGTGATAAAAGAAATGAGCTATCAGCCTTCAGAAAGACATTGAGGAACTTTAAATAAATACAGTTAAGTGAGAAAGCCACTCTCAAAAGGCTACATACTGTATGATTACAAGTATATGAGTTCTGGAAAAGACAAAACTATAGAGACAGTGAAAAGATTAGTGGTTGCCAGAGCCTTGGACTGAGGGAAGGAGGGGAGGATGAATAGGTAGCAGGGGGGATTTTTAGGGCAGAGAAACAATTCTGTATGATATTGTAATGGTGGGTACATCACAGTATGCATTTGTCCAAAACACATAGAACTGTACACCACATAGAGTGAACCCGAATATAAACTATCAGCCTTAGTAATAATGTATCAAGATTCATTCATTAATTGTAAAAATGTGCTAGCCACACTAATTCATAGTATTAAAAGAGGGACAACTGTTGGGGACAGTGCTACTATATAGGAGCTCTCTGTACTTTTTGCTGAAATTTTCTATAAACCTAAAATTGCTCTAATAAATACAATCAATTAAGGGGGAACAAAAACTTTCTAGAAAGAAAATTTCAAGCCCAGATGGCTCTACTGGTGAATGATGCCAAGCATTTAAGTAAAAAGTAATACTAGTCTTCATTGATGGTCCCCAGTGTCACAATGAGTTAGGGCTCCCCAGGACCACCTCCAGGGATCGTGATTTGCTGGAAAGAGCCACAGGACTCAGAAATCATTTTACTGATAGCTACATTTTTTTTTTTTAACAGCAAAAGGTTATGCAGCAAAATCAACAAAGGAAAAAGTCCATTAGGCGAAGTGTGGAAAAAACAAGTACCAAGCTTCCAAGAGTCCTCACCCAGTGGTGTCCCACAGGATGTACTTAATTCTACCAGCAGTGAATTATAGCAATATATATAAGTATTGTCTAACAGGGAAACTTTCTTGAGCCTAATAATCTAGGATTTTCACTGGGGATCAGTCACACTGCCTGCATGACCAAATGTAGTTACCAAAAGCGAGTATTCACCATAAATCACATTATTTGCACAAACTATGTAGACAGATGGACAAATTGATAAGGGTGGTTCAAAGGAGCAAAACAGTTTTTATCAGGACATTTTAAGAATACAGTTCCCAAGAGCCAGCCAAGGGCCAGTCACAAAATCAGGCCTTTCTGGAAATGTAAGAGATTTAAGTGAATCAGGCCTCTTTCTTGCACATAATCCTATACAAACTGTTTCTGAAAACTGAAAAGGAGCAGATAACTCATTACCTGCATTATCCTGATAGGAAAACCTGACAAAAATTGTGCAAGAAAAATAAAATTGCAATCCAATATCCCTTGTTAGTAAAGATGCAGTAATTCTCAGCATGATATTGGCAAATCAAGTCCAACAGTATAAAAGTCCATCATAAATCATGACCACAATTTTTCTAAAATGCAAGGTTGGTTTAATATTTCAAAAATCATTCAGTATAATTCACCAAATTTACTGAAACCAAAAATCCGTATGATTTTCTTAACAGATATAGAAAAACATCACAAAATCTTATATTTTAACCTTATAAGTTTCTTTGCCAACTAGAAATAGAGTAAAATTTCATCAGTCTGTTCTAGGGCATTTACAAAAAATTTACCCTCATGCTTAAATGGGAAGAATATACTTTTCCACTTAACATTAAAGCAAGACTGGAAGTTGGAAGTAGAACACTAAATCATTTTTTTTTTTAAGATTCTATTTATCTATTCATGAGAGATAGAGAGAGGCAGAGACGTAGGCAGAGGGAGAAGCAGGCTCCATGCAGGAAGCCCGATGTGGGACTCGATCCCAGGACTCCGGGATCACACCCTTAGCCAACGGCAGACACTCAACCACTGAGCCACCCAGGTGTCCCTAATATTTTAAGCTGACTTATGATTCTTTACTTTCACATGTATAGAACTTTAACAGTAGCTCAGTACAACAAGTACTTTTGTGGTAGAGGGAGCCTTCTATTACCTGTGTGGGTTTTTTTTTTTTTTTTTTCTGTTGTCATTTACTTTATTTAACGGCCATTGCATAATTCTTAGGTTGGTTAGTTTGATTTAAGAAGAAAGGTAATGCGTGATTAAAATTGTGATGGGTGATTTTAGTGTTTTGAGTAAAAGCGAACCATGTATAATATTTATTAAACTTGGTTTCAAAATGCTTAAAACCTTTTTTTTCCTTGTAGGTATTGGTACCCTGAAGAGGCAGGGACTCAGGACAAGGCTCAGGTAGTTTCTTGGATAAGTTAAATAAGCTTTTTCATTTTGACTTGCATGTAGGTCTTTCAGAATATGAATTTGCTAATAAGGGCTAGATGAAAGGTTACAGTTGTATGAATGTTATTGGCAGAAGTTGAAGAATAATATTGCTAGTATCTCTCTTGTTTTTTATGTAGATACATATTTTGTAAACTTTTTGAGTGCTAGCTATATGCTAGGCACTATCTTTTACATTGTATGGGGAAAACAAATCAGATATTCGTAATGTAGAATGCTAAGTCTACGATAGAGATAGTTGCAGGGTAAGATTTCAGAGCACAGAGAAGAGACTAACTAGGGATCAATGGAGACTCCCCAGAGGAAGAGACTTTAGCTCTGAATCTTAAAACACAAAGGAATTAATCAAGTAGAGAAGGCAAACAAGGGAATTCCAGATAAAAAGAAAAGAATGTGACAAAGCATCAAGATATACATGAGCATAGCATTGTTTGGAGAACAGTATAGGTAGATACTTCTAGGGTAGCACCTCTCACACAGTTTTGTAGTTGTCTGTCCTAATAAGTAATAAATTTCTTATTATAAAATTGTGACTTACTCTTTTTGAATCAGTGGCTTGTACAACATTTAATACATAACAGGCATTCAGTAAATATTTCTTGAAAGAATGACCACAATATGATAAAGGGTACCGTGTGTGTGTGTGTGTGTGCGCGCGCGCGTGCATGTGTGTGTAAGCTCTTGTGGGAGTTGATGGGGGCAAAGGCTTTTTTTTTTTTTTTAGGGGGCAAAGACTATAAACAGTGATTGAGTTGAGACTTGAAAGATGAATAGAAAGTTACCATCCCGCAAGTAAAGAGTCCAAAAAAAGAAACATTCTGGACAGGGCAACATATCCCAAGATATATAGAACACAGAGCTGCATTGTTTAATATGGTAGCCACTAGCTACACATGACACTTTAACTAAAATTGAATAAAATAAAAAAATGAATACCTTAGTGTTACACTTGCCACATTTTTTAAAAAAGATTTCATTTATGTATTCATGAGAGACACACACACAGAGAGAGAGAGAGAGAGAGAGAGAGAGAGAGAGAGAGGCAGAGACACAGGCAGAGGGAGAAGCAGGCTCTATGCAAGGAGCCCGATGTGGGACTCAATCCCAGGTCCCCAGGATCATGTCCTGGACTGAAGGCGGCGCTAAACCGCTGAGCCACCGGGTCTGCCCCACTTGCCACATTTTAAGTTCCCAGTTACCCACCTATGACTGGTACTATATAGAATGGACATAGAACATTTACATCATCATAGAAAATTCTATTGGACGATACTGTCATAATGTGTTTAGGAAACTTCAGGAATTTGATTTACTGAAAGTATAGGTGGCAATGGCATGATGGAAATTGCAAAGGCAAGGTGGAAGGAAATGAGGCAGCAATAGTAAGCTTAGTCCAAATCATGGAGTGTTTTCAACGGCAAAAGGGATTGGACTTACCCTGTGAGATATTGGCTGGGTGGGAGTGTTTGGTTTTAATTGGTGAAGATAGGGGCTGGTGAATTGATGTGATTGGTGTTTGTAAAGAATCTTTGTGGCAACAAGACAAAAGGTAGATTGAAAGGGTGAAATTAGTGTTCAGAAGCTTATTGTACACAGATGAGAAAGATGCTAAAGACTAAGCTAAATAAGAGGTAATGAGAATGGAAAAGAGGCAGACTTGATGGCTATTTAGAGATAGAAGAGGACTGAGGATTTCCTGTGGGAGCCAACAGCATCTGGATGACTCTCATTTCTGGATTGGTAATATAAGTAGATGATATAGGACATAAATACAGGAAAACAGGTTTTAAAAAGAGAAAATGGTTATGACTGATTTTGGCCACATTACCTTTAAAGATAGGCTCAATTTAATTAAGAATCTGGAGTTGAGAATAAAATTCAGAACCAGATAAGAGCTTCTGGGAATCACCAGAGTATAATTGGCTTGTGAAGCTTAGAGTTTGGATGAGATTGCCCAGGAAAAATATGTAGCATGGAGAAAGAACAGCCACAGACAGACTCTAGCACTTATTAAGTGTGGAAGGATAGGGCCTTAGAAAGAAAAGGAAAAGGACTAAGAGAAAAAGGTATAGTATTAATAAAGAGTTGTGCCAAAAGAGCTGAAGGAAGATAGTACTTCAAGAGAGTTAATGATCCAGAGAAGTCCTATAAGAGAACCAAAAAGTATATATTGGATTTGTTGAACAGGAAGTCATTGGGAACCTTTAGAAACTGCAGTTTGCTGAACTACCAAGTGAATTCAGACCTTCATTTGTGGTGAATTTGTAAAGGGTCCTTGGGACCAGAACTGATATGGCCTTCAGTCATGTAAGTTGCCCTTGCTTTATTTGTAAAGTGATAGCACACCATGGTGTTTTTGTTATTATAAAGATCATGTGAGCGACTAAGAGAAAAGTATTTTTTTAATTCTAAAGTTTTCTAGTTTACAGAATTATGACTAATTTTCGGTGAAATGGCAATTTAAGGTAAGCAATTGCGGGGCGTGGTTAGATAAAGACAGAGGACACAAAGACCTGTCTTGGTGTAGAATATTGGGATTCTAAAGGACCTGTTGGAGTTGGATGAGCAGTGGAGGTATGAGCCAAGAAAGAGAAGGGTCTGGGCTGAGTGAAGAAAAAGAATAGAATACTGTGTTTTGCAGACCACTGGTTGAATACCTCCTTCCTGGGCATATCTTGTACATTAAATAAGTTTGGAGCCTTTTTTGTACTGTACAAATTGATCACTATTCCTTAGATATGTTCAAACTAATTAATGAGGTGAGCTTCTTGCTCAAGGGGTTCAGTTTCATGAGAGCTGATTGGATGAGAGACAGATTATCTGGGAAATGAGAAATTATTTGTAGCCTAACCAAGAATAACTGGATAGTCTTTTAACATATCTGGTTATCATGCCTTCCATGGCCTCTAGAGATGTAATTTCTAATTACAGATGGCACCACCAGACATTTTTGTGTTACTAATAGAAAGGAGAACACTAATTTTACTCATTTCGTTTTCTTCCTTCCATCCTACTGAACCTCCACCTCAGAGGAAAGAGAAAGAGAGGGAGAGAGAGAAAGAGAGACACTTGGTTGCACATGTGAAGATCAGTTCCTGCTCCACATTCCTTCATTTGTAGCATACGTTGCATGAACTTTGCTTGTTTCCTAAGGTTAATTTTACACAGATGCATTGGGTGCAATTGTTTACTCAACTAACATGCTTTAAATTTGTTTTCAGTAGAGTTGGGCTTGGAAGTGGGCTAGGATCTTGTTTGTTGGCTTTGAGAGAGTGAAATTTCAGCCAAAAACATTTACTTTATGTGACCCTTTTATGCCCACCTCATATGAAACAATAGCTTTAACATAAAGTAGTCAAGTCAGGGAAAAGACAACTTTCTCATAGAAGAATTTCAAATGATAAACACAGCTACTCCTCCTTTCAGAAGATGGAGTCTGACTCTCCACCTCTGCTCCTGAGAGTGGGCTAATTTAGTGACTTACACCACAAGAATAGAGTCAGGAAGGGGGAAAAATAATAACTTTACAGTGGAGAAACCTGGCAAACACCACTTTCACCAAGTGATCAGGGTCCACGTCACCAGTGTCTCAGGGCTATCACGTGCCCCTGCTATGATGAGATGACAGTGGAACCTCTATGGTATTCTCTTCAAAAACCCGTAACCCTACTCTAGCCCTGAGAAAAACAACAGGCAAGCTCAAATGCGGAAACATTCTACAAAAATACTGGAAAGTATTCTTCAAACTTATCAAAATCATGAAAAACAAGGAAAGACTGAGAAACTTCCACAGGCTAGAGGAGACTGACATTTCAATTAAATGTGCTGCCAACTAGATTGTGGAACAGAAAAAGGATAGTGAAGGAAAGTTGGTGAAATCAGAATCAAGACTGGAATTTAGTTAGTAGCAATACAACAATGTTGGTTTTTGGGTGTGACAAATGTACTGTGGTAGTATAAAGTATTAACAATAGGGAAAACTGGATGAGAGGTATATGAGAACTCTCTCTAGTACCTTTGCAACTTTTCTGTAAATCTAAGGTTATTCTAAAGTAAAAGACTTTATTAAAAATTAATTAATCATAACACGTTGTGACAAAACTGTTGCCTGGAGACTACCTGCTGTGAGCAGAGACCATTTAGTGATAGCTTTTTTTCCCAATTAACATTTTTTTCTTTTCCTTTTTTTAAAAATTCAATTAGCCAACATATAGTACATTAGTTCCAGATGTAGAGTTCAACAGTTTATCAGTTACATAGAACACTCAGTGCTCATTACATCATGTGCCCCCTCCCTTAATGCCCATCACTTAATTACCCCATGCCCCCACCCACCTCCCCTCTTGCAACCCTCAGTTTGTTTCCTATAGTTAAAAGTCTCTCAGGTTTTTCTTCCCTGATGACTTCCCATTCAGTTTTCCCTCCCTTTCCCTATGATCCTGTATGCTATTTCTTATATTCCACATATGAGTGAAACCATATGATAATTGTCTTTCTCTGATTGACTTAATTCTCTCGATATAATACCTTCCAGTTCCATCTACATCAATGTAAATAGTAAGTATTCATCCTTTATGATGGCTGAGTAGTATTCCATTTTGTGTGTGTGTGTGTGTGTGTGTGTGTGTGTGTGTGTGTGTGTGGTTGTGTGTACGACATTTTCTTTATCCATTCATCTGTTGATGTTCATCTTGCTCTTTCCACAGTTTGGCTATTGTGGACATTGCTGCTATGAACGTTGGGGTGCATGTGCCCCTTTGAATCACTACATTTGTATCTTTGGGGTAAATACCTAGTGATGCAATTGCTGGGTCATAGGGTAGCTCTATTTTTACTTCTTGAGGAACCTGCACATTTTTCCAGAGTGGTTGTACCAGCTTGCTTTCCCACCAACAATGCAAGAGATTCCCCTTTCAAGTGACCAACAGACACATGAAAAAATGCTCTGTATCACTTGGCATCAGGGAAATATAAATCAAAACCACAATGAGATACCACATCCTACCAGTCAGAATGGCTAAAATGAATGTCATACCTTTTTCTGTGATGTGATTCTGTTCACTGTGCTTGAAAGGAGAGAGGTGGTTCTCAGCAGGAGTGCCCTTATAAGAACAAGTGGCTGTAACTCAGCACAAAAATATAGTCACATAATGCAGTTAAAGTCCAGATTTTTTAATGCTTAGAAGTGTTTATCTAAGAGTAAAAACTATGCTAACATTCACTGCCAACTAGTGATGAAGTTGTGTACTTCCTTACATCTTGTTGCTTTCTCGTTTAGAAGCGCAGATGGGGCAGGGTGTGTATGGTTGTGGTGTAGCATGTTATTTATTATTGTCTGTGGTACCCTGATAGAGTGGAGATGAAGATCTTGACCAAAACAAAGAGTATAGTGATTAGGAGTATGGACGCTGGTGCCACACTACTGGGATTTGAACCCTGATTCCACAGATTATAACTGTGTGATCCTAAGCAATATATTTAATCTCTTCATATCTCAGCTGCTTCATCCATAAAATAAAATGTTAATTGTACTTCATAGGGTTTTTGTGACAGAACAGTGTCTGACATGTAACAAGTATTCAGTAGGTGTTCATTATGGCTTTTTTTTTTTATTATTTGTAATTATCAAGTCACCAATGTGGAATGATTGCAATTGTGATACGCTTTTGTTTCAGTACTTTAAACAATGTTTTTGTTTTTTTTTTCCCACTGTCTTCAAGATTTTCTTTTGACTTTGGTTTTCAGCAGTGTAAGTTTGGTATGTCTAGGAGTGTGTGTGTGTGTGTGTGTGTGTGTGAGAGAGAGAGAGAGAGAGAGAGAGAGAGTATGTGTGTCTTGCTTGGAGTTATTTGAGCTGTTTTGACTGCAGTTTGTTGTGTTTCATTAATTTTGCAAAGTCCTTGACCATTCGTCCTCAGATATTCCTTCCACCTTTCTTCTCTCTCTACTGTCTCTCTGATGATACATGTTTGATATGCTACCACAGATCTGGGATGCTTTGTTCTTTTTATCTTCTTTGTGTTTCATTTTGGATCATTTCTGCTCCCTTATTTTCAAGTTGATTATTTCCTGGGCTATATCCAGTCAGCTGATAAGGCCATCAAAAGGAATTCTTTATTTCTTATTTAATACCTGACATTTTGTGTTTAAAAACAGCAGAGACTGAAGTAAATAGTAGTTTTACTCAGAAATGGACGTCTTTCTGTCAGGCAGGCAGTTAACGTGCACTTTGAGTCATTCTAGTCAGTGGTTGAATTGGATGTGGGTTTTATTGTTACTATAGTTATCCTCACTATACCAGACTCCAAATTTCCCTAGAGGTGGGCTTCAGCTACCTTCTACTTAGTATGGGTTCTAGAGTACTGGCAGGTTTTTACGAGCATTCCTAGTGCCCAGAAGTGTTTCCTGACCTTCTTTCTCATAGAAGCTTCTAGGAAAGCTTTCCATGATAGAAGAATCCAAGAAATGAGCAGCTTTGTAACATTTATGGGATTCTCCTAGGTCTCTTGCTCTGTTATTATTTCTTGTAAGCCCCTGTGAGATCTGATGAGTGAGTGCATACCCTTCTTGTGTCTGATGCTCCCAGGAATGTGTAAGCTGTCACACTAGCCCATATGCAGTCTTCAATAATTTGTTTAAATTTTCAGGTGTTTTCTTCTCTGCTTTATGTGATGACTACTGCTTCCTTTGGGTTATGTGTCCTGTGTCTCCTTAGAGAGGCTTGTCACCTTTTGGAATTCAGTTCATCCAGTTGTCTTGTGACCTAAACTCTGATGGCCCCGAAAAAAAGTTACAACCTACAGATTGTCTGGCTCTTTCTCAGTGTGGAAGCAACATTCTCTAGAGACTTTCTACATTCTAAACGGGATGGACCTCCTTTCTAATCATGACATATCTTTTACACATGAGTTAAATAGTTCTAAGACAAAAGTAATTCACCTGTAGAACGGCTTTTTCTAATTTTGAATCTAATAGTATTAGTCTAAAAATAATAAAGTAGTAGTAATTTAAAAACTAATGTAAACTAGTAGTTTTAAAAATAATTTAAAAAATAATAGTAGCAATAAATGTTACAAAGCTCCTCATTCCTTGTGCTCTTCTGTCATGGAGAGATGGTATAAAGTGTGCTGTGTAATGAAGTTAGTTGTGCATCAAGATTCTTTGATTCTGTAGTGCTAGAAAAATGGACATCCTGCCGTGCTCTGCACCTAGTTATAGAATCTACTTTATAATTAGTGTTCTACTTTTGGATTAAATCTGATCAAAGCAATGACGACTCATTTTTGCCTTAATCCTTTTTCAATTTTATTTTTATTTTTTTTCTTTTTCAATTTTAAATACAGGATGAATAAAGAATATACCACTCAAAGTGATTCTGAATATTATGGTATAGCTTAAATGCTGTAACATTTCCATATAATTCCATAGCAACTAGCAGTAATTGTGAGTGTTAAAGTAAAAAGTAATGTCCAGGTGTAGGGCCCTACAGTTTACCACAGCTATCAGTTTTTGTGATATAATAACATCTTTGTGTTTTGGCTATTTAGTATATTTCTCCATTGGTTGCATATATTCCCAATCACTAAGAATGGTGCCATGGCTTTCTCTTCCAACATCAATTGTAATCAATTTGTTGGCTTAACAAACCCAACATCAATCCAGTGAAAAAGCAAAAGAAGAAAAAACAAATGGGAAAAATCTCCAAACAATAAAGAAGTCTTTGGCTAGGGCTTGGATTTATAAAGACAGTTCAAGGCATCTGGACCTTTTGCTTTCCAAGTAGTGAGAGGATTTCTGGTATTAGTGGCCTCATTCTTGAGGTCCCTTTGCTCTGTAACATATTTGAAGATTTGTGTTTCTCTTAACTTTTAGAATTGTGAAATATTAATTTTTTTCCAGCTTTTATTTTAAGCCAGAAACAAAGTGGTCAGCAATTTGCTTGCTATTTTGTGATGTTTTTGCTGTTCTTAGCTGTAGGGAATATATGCTGCAGTGTAAATTTTTGACAATTACCAAAATAGCTTAGCTATTTTATTTTCTAAAATGTTACTTTTGTTTTAACATTTAACATTTTATTTATACTTTTTTATGTATTCTCCATAAGAATGTTTTTTTGCTCCATCAAATTCCATCTTGCATTTTATATTGCACAGAAAGTATGATGTATAATTTAACAAAATCAGTTATAAAAGATTTAAACCATATGCACTTAAATGTAATGGCATTTTTCCTACTTTCTCTCTGTGATCCAACCTTTTCTATCAGTTTATTTTAAACCTGCAAGGGAGTGTAGAGGAAAAAATGTATAATATGAACAGAAGAATTAGAATCTTATTGAAAGTAAGCTTGTGATGTTGCTTATTGTTTTTATGACACAGACCACCTCAGTGACCGTGAACATTTGTAATATTCCTTTGATTTGCATTAGAAGTTCGATATTTTATTCAAGTATTTCTCTAACTGACATTTACAATAATTACCAAAAGCCCTAAAAGAGAAATGAAATCCAGCAGTAGATGTGGGCAAGTCACTCCATAGCACATTCTGAGGCATATGCTCTGAGATAAGAAACAAAGAAACACAACTGAGGTTCTCCATATTATGTGCTTTTTGCGTGCAGAATCAGAAGATGAAACCTTACTTTGAGATCGGAACTGGTTTCAAATTCCATTTTTAATCAGTGTATAAAAATGAATATGGGGCACCTGGGTGGTTCAGCGTCTAACTCTTCATTTCGACTCAGGTCATGATCTCAGGGTTGTGAGATTGAGACCCGCGGCAGGCTCTGTGCTGGGCGTGGAGCCTGCTTGAGATTATCTGTCTCCCTCCCCTCTTCCCTTCCCCCATAAAAAAAAATGGTGAGTGTATATTCACACTTGAATATGTGTTTATCTGCAGTAGGTGTATTTAGTGCTTTTTACCTGCAGAAGGTCAGGCTTCTAGACTTCAATAGTAGAGCAACATAAACTCAGTCAAAAATTGAGGGTGAAAGAATAAGAAAAATAAGGGGAATTTCTTTAGCCAGTTTTGTTTATTTTCAAGAGTGGAGATGAGGTGAAAGGATAAATTGGCTCTTTTCCTTGTTTCTAGTTTTTGCAACATTTCTTCATCTCTTTTTCAGTCATTTCGGTTTGCTCTAACGTGTGCTTAGAGTCCCATCATTACCCTCCCTACCACTGATAGTCCTGTTTCTGCCCACAAACAAAGGATCGTTTTATTGCCATGATGATTGATGGTATTGAGCACTGTTTCATATATCTGGTGGCCATTTATATATCTTTTTTGGAAAAAGAAAGTCCTTTGCCACTTTTTAAAGTTGGGTTATTTAGGGGTTTTTTTGCTCTTGAGTTATATGAGTTTCTTGTATAGTTTGGATATTAATTAACCCTTTAAGGAGTACGTGGTTTGCAAATATTTTCTTTCATTCCATAGATTACCTTTTTATTTTGCGGATGGTTTCCTTTGCTGTGCAGAAGCTTTTTAGTTTGACGTAGCCCCACTTGTTTGTTTTTTGCATTTATTACCATTGCTTTTGATGTTCAATCCAAAACATCATCACCAAGAACAGTTGTCAAGTCACTCACCAACTATATTTTCTTCTAGGAGGTTTATGGTTTCAGATCTTCAAGTTTTTAATCCATCGTGAGTTGATTTCTGTGTAAGGTATGAGATGGTGGTCCAGTTTCATTCTTTTGCATGTGGCTGCCCAGTTTTCCCAGTGCCATTTATTGAAAAGACTGTCCTTTCCCCATTGTATATCTTTGATTCCTTTGTCATAAATTAATTGACCATGTGTTTGGGATTATTTCTGGGCTCTCTCTTCTGTTTCTTAGACCTATGTGTTTGTTTTTATTCCAATACCATACTGTCTTGATTACTATATCCTTGTAATACAGTTTAAGATTCGGGAATATTATGCTTCTAGCTTTGTTCTTTTTTAAGATTATTTTGGCTATTTGGGGTCTTTTGTGGTTCCATACAAATTTTTGGGGTCTTTTGTGGTTCCATACAAATTTTTTTTTTTTATTTCTGTGAAAACTGCCATTAAAGTTTTGCTAGAGATTGCATTGAACCTGTAGATCATTTTGGGTAGTATGAACATTTTAACAATATCTGTATATTTATTTGTGTTCTCTTCAATTTCTTTCATCAATGTCTTATAGTTTTCAGTGTAGAGATTTTTTTTATCTTCTTGGTTAAATTTATTTCTAAGCATTCTTTTTGGTGCTATAGTAAATGAGATTGTTTTATTTCTCTCTGATAGTTTCTTGTTGGTGTTTAGAAACATGACTGTTTTTTTTTTTAACAAGATTTTTTATTTATTCATGAGAGACACAGAAAGAGAGGCAGAGACATAGGCAGAGGGAGAAGCAGGCTTCTCTCAGGGAGCCCAGTGTGGGACTCGATCCCTGGACCCTGGGATCGTGCCCTGAGCTGAAGGCAGACACTCAAACTGCTGAGCCACCCACGCATCCCAAAAACATGACTGATTTTAATATATTATGTTTTTTATTCTTCGACTTTACTGAATTAGTTTATTCCAACCATTTCAGTGGAATCTTTAGGTCTTTTTATATATGTAATATCACGTTACCTGCAAATAGAGACAGTTTTATTTCTTCCTTTCTGATTTGGATGCCTTTTATTTCTTTTTCTTGCCTAATTGCTCTGGGTAGCACTTCCAGTGGGGAATTATTCCTTTATAAAAATCAATGAAAGTAACAAGGATGAAGCTTAGGGAAAGGAAAATTATATGTCATTGCAATACAATGAAATAAGCTCTGTAATATAATTATCTTTTATTTAAAAAATTAGTCCAAGCTGGTTTTCAAAGAGCTAATCACTCTTAAAACCAGTCAAAGTCATCTAGAGGCAACCTTCTTTCTGAAGGTCAAGTGATTCTCACTCATCATTCTTCAAATCTATTTTTCATAAAAATCTAAGGGAAGGGACAGCAATAGTCTTTCTAGTTCTCTAGCAGAGGTTGCAAAATACAGCCTACTAATCCAAGATACTGCCTATTTTTGTAAACAAAGTTTTATTGGAACACAGGCATGCTTATTGTAAAAACGCAATTGTTTTTCTTATCTTGCTGATTGTGATCTTTAATACTTATGTTCAGAATTCCAACATTTCACTTTAAGATATTATATCTTTCTCTTTCTGAGTAAAGCAAAAGCAGTGAAGTAAGAAGAAATTTATTTTTGCATTTTTGTTTGTAACTTTTTTCAGTTTGTTAACCTGAGCATACATATTTTCTTCCTTGCTGTATTTTTCTTTACTCTCCTGTTCCCTTTTTCCCTTTCCCCATTTACCCAGACCTGAAGTCATTTAATAAAACAGCAGATTTGGAGTTCTTTTGGTAAGGCTTCTCAGTTTATGTTTTAAGGAAAAGGACTTTTTCCCCTTTCATAAAAAGCTGCCCAGATAGTGCCATCTTTACCATCCCAGGTAGCATATGGCGATCTAATACCTGATGGTATCTGGAACCATGTAGTTGGTTAGTGGGAATTCAGGTTTGGTTTAGTTTGGATTGGGTTGTTGTTAGTCTTTGTTTCATTGCTTTTGTTGTTATTGTTGGGTTACGATTAGGGTTGTCATCCTTTCTAAAGATTCTGCATCATACACAGGATGGACTTGTAAAACGCAGACCAAGGAGATAGGAAAGCTTACAAATAATGCACAGTGAGTATAGACAACAGTATGGTATTATAATTGCCACACTTGCTAAGAGACTAGATCTTAATTATTCTCACAGCAAAATGAAATGATAATTATTTGATGTGATAGGGGTGCTGTCACCATAGTGGTGATCATATTACAATATATAAATGTATCAAGTTAACATGTTGTACACCTTAAATTGACACAGCATAAGATGTCAAATATACTGCAATAAAAATGTACAAAGTGTTATATATCAAATATATTTTAATTATAAAAAGCGTACCCACAAAATGAGAGTAGAAGATGTACCTTGAGCACTTTGAAGCTTCTTGTTCTAATAAAGCAGCCAAACTAGTCTTTTAAGTATATACTCTGTGTATGTGCATGGTAAGAGGTCAGGGAAGATAGCTTGTGAGAATAGGGATCATTTTACTAGAGACTTTCTGGGTGCTTGGCATTTAAAATTTTATGACAATATGCATGTTCTAATGAGATGTTATAATGGTTTTCAGTAAAACTCTGTGATAGTCCTGTCTGGCCAAATCTTATAAAACAATCATTACTAACTTTTTCTTCCATAGTTTTTAATTCTTTGTAACCAGAATCCTTGGGTCCTTTTATATCCAATTAAAGAAAAAACATTAACTCTCTCTAGTTTTTTAAAATGTTTATCTAATTGATGAAATATGTCCTGGACATGTAACATAAGCATGAATTGCTAAGGTTTCTATTGCACAAATGTTGGCTGCTTTGCATCTATATGTAAGAAAAACATTTTGAAGAAAAAAAAACATTTTGTATTTTATACATACTTATATATGAAACTGGTTTTTTTTATGCTTTTTTTTTTTCCTTTCCGAAGGAAATTTATTTAAATTCAATTTGCCAACACATAGTGAAACTGCCTTTTTAGGAACTAATATTTAGTCATATTTAATCAGTTTTATCCCAGATATCATTTGTGATCCATTTATCCATCCTTATTTATTGGGGTCCAAACAAAATAGCAAATTTAAAAAAAACAACATTTTAGTGAGTTTGCTATAAAAGAGCTATGACTTTGGTGGCAGGGAAAACTGCTTAACTGTAAAAGTGCAACATAGACAGGAATGGAGCCTCGAACTTCGCCATAGAAGTTTAGATCAGTGGTCCTCAGACTTTAATATGTACATTCATCACCTGGGCAGCTTAGTAAAATGTAGACTCTGATCCATATCTGGAAAGGGACCCAGGATTTTGCATTTCTTACAAGGTCCCAGGTGATACTGATGCTGTCCATGAACCACACTCTTAGACTTCTGCCTAACAGCAAAAGTTTTCTCTATATACAACGTGTCAATAATGTTGAAAAGTTAAACCCACGTAGACAAACTGCTAATGTTGAGGTATACTCTGATAAGGAAGACATGCACTTGCTTAAGCTTGCTGTGATTGTGAAATATTAGTTGTAAACAGAGTGATAACTAAGTGAAGGATTATGAATTCCTGAAGGTTTTATCCTGGCTTCCCTTTTATCTAAATGTAATGGTGGTATTTTTCAGACAACTGGAAAGCCTGTAAGAAAACTCTATTTATCTTTGGTGAGAAAATCTCTTTGGGCTGTTTGTGTTCCCTTGAACCCTGGTCTCCTTAACAGATTGCTTATTTTTCTTATGTAACTTTTTGGCTGATTCAAGTTTTGAGTGACATATGAACACAAAACAAGGTGTTTTTTTGAGTCATTTGGACCTTTTCCCACCAGACTTCTGGAAAGCATTTGGTTGTCAAATTAGACCAGGGGCACAAATTATTTGGTATGATTAATAGCTTGAATGGGAAAAGTGGCAGTATGTCTGTATGTATGTATAAATTTTTTTCCCTTCTGAATTTTTATAAAGTTCTATAACTGAGGATGAAGCCTTTCTAAAAAATAGAAAGTGTCAATAATACTCCCATGGAAATAGACACATAAAACACAGTGTTTTAACTTATAAAATTTAGATAATTATTTGTAATTGCTCTTGCCCTATCCACAAATATAGTAAAGAATTTAAATTTTACTATTTATTATACAATTAGTTATACTATAAGGAGTAATAGGCATTCTTAAAAGTCAACACACTGCAAAATCATGCCCCCAAAACCCCACAGGGCCTATGGGAAAAATGAGTTTAGGGGCACAGCAACACTCAAAAACTTCATCAAGGAAACTTTTTTTTAAAAAAGAGAACCTAATAAAAATGATACCATGGTTTTATACATACTGAGGTATGAAGATATGCATAAATACTACAATAAATACAGTACTTTCCTTGAAAATACATGCAAAATGCTCATGGAAGTAGACACGGAAAGAGTTGCAGCTTGCGAGTTGCTGTAAAATGTAGAAAGGTTGAGGAGATTGGATGGGAAGTTGTAACACTAGCTGTGGGTAGGTGTGGCTCCTAACACTGGATGAGGTATCCTAGCTGGTCTGTAGATGTCTGAGGTGTGAAGCTGGCAGGCATGTGTTTGTGTATTTATACTGGGTTTGGGTCACCTGGGTGCTGTTTTCTGCCTGCGTCTAGGGTTTCTCATGGGTGATATTCACATTATGTTCATAGTATTTCCAAATACACCAAAAGCACTTCTTTATGTTTTCAAAACAAGTGTTATAGCAGAACTGACATTTTGTGAAATCTCCCACTTGGAGAAATCACTTTTTATTTTATTGCAATTCAGTTGCACAGGCACCAGGGGGAGTAGTAAGTTCACATTTCGCAACAGCGCTGACCAGTGCTTTTCTTAGTTTTGCAGCTGCACATATGGTAGATTATTATCATTTTATGGTTACAGTTATAAGCAATTTGGTAGAAAACGACAGCTAAATTATGCAGTGTTACTTTTATTTGTTTTAATTTTGCAATCTAAATATATTTTTTTAAATGGGAAAACAAAAGGCAAAATAATTTTTAGTAGTAAGTAACTCTTCTGTAGCTTAGTCTTGTGCCACCCAGTGGAGCTTGCATTTCATTTTTAATCGATCTCTTGTGTATGATAGAAATTGGAGCATATAGCTGGGAGATTATGTCTATATTCTGGGGAGTTAATATTTTCAGCCACATTATCATGACTCCTACTACTTATTAAAAGGGAGATTTCACTGGCAATTGGATTGACAAATACATGAAAATTTAAAAATCCTCTACCATTTCCTAGACACAGAACGTTCCTAAATTTTATTCCAGGAGGCATCCCTAGAAACACTGCCAAAACAAATTTACTTCCTTAAGCCCTATCAGGATTTGGTACAGTGCTACACAGTGCTACTGGGTACAGGCATCATGGCCTGTTGGCATCTTTACATTAAACCCTTTTTTGAGTTGAAGGAACTAATAATGTGCCAGGGGAAAGATGTGCAGAATACCTGTCTTATTTGTTTGGGATTGGTATATTGAAAGAGAGTCTTAGATAATTGGTACCTAACACATGTATGAAGGTCACTGTAATACAACTTTGAATACATATCTAGTATAAAAGAATATATTTGCTTGAGTAAAGGGACTAAAAAATTTTTTGCAGTATTTATTTAATTACATAGCTACTTTCATTATTAAACCTTTCTTAGGTATTTCCGTTGACTTGTTCAGCATTAAAACCTGCTGATGCCTGTATGGTGATCTGTATATCTTCTATGCAGTCTCATTTCTACATGGTCTATGTATTTCAGAGACATTACCTGAATTAGGGGAAGGACATATCTATCTGTCTATTGAACATTGAAAATATTAAATCCAGTAAAGTAATATAGTACTTATAATCTTTATTCTGTTAATATAAACAGGTCATGTCAGTGATTTTACTAGCATGAGGGGTTATTTAGCATTTTTCATTGCTTTTAAATTTTTTTACAGTTTTAAAAATATTTTATTTATTTACCTGAGAGAGAGAGAGAGAGAGCCACACCGGGGTGGATGGGGGTGGGGTGGGGTGGGGGAAGTGGGAGGAAGGACAGAGGCAAAGAATCTCAAGCAGACTCCACACTGAACATGGAGCCAGATGCAGGGCTTAATCTCACAACCCTGAGATCATGACTTGAGCTGAAACTAAGAGTCAGACACTTAACCAATTGCACCACCCAGGCATCCACGTTTAGGTGTTTTTTGAACAGTTACACCAGTAATACTAGAAAAGAACTTGTCTGTTAGAAAATCAAATATTACTGTAATCTTTTTGATGCCAGTTGGTAAAAAAAAAGATTTTTTTTGATGAATAACATAGCCTTTAATTTATTCAGTGTGATTTCTTTTTTCTTGTACATAGGTAACCCTAACTTAATTCATTTGTATTACACCATATGTCACACTGGATTCACTTCAAAGAGTAATCAAGTCAGGAGCTAATTGTTAAATGTTATTCTCTATTAAAGTAAATTTTATGTTTCCTTCAAATGAAATGAGTATGTATTAGCACCTTCTTTATATTAAAGTAATATCATCTAACAATATTATTATGATGCTCCAAACTGTAGTAAGATGTTAAAACTTTTTTGGAGTGGTAAACTTTTGTTATTTAAAATATAAAAATCCAACAATAGGATTTGAAGATACTGAGAACAAGTTGAGAAGTTAGAGCTTTAGCAACTATCTTATTTATGTTTTATAAACCATTCAAGTGTCGAATATGCACATGTATGCTTCTGGGTAATAATCATGTCTGTAACCTGGGACTGCAACAGAACCTCACATTACACTGCTTTTCTTGAATATAAGGTTATGGGAAGAGGTAGTGAAAACAGTAAGTTGCAGGACATTATTTTAGGGAATATCTGCATTTAATTGTGAGTATAGGAAGAGGAAAGTCAGTGAAAGAGATTTAAAAAAAAAAAAGAGGAAAGTCAGTGAAAGCAATCAGTAAGGAGAAAGTAGATTGAGTCAATAACTCAGAAACCAGGAGAGGAGATCCTTTGGAGAGGGAGAAAGTGCCCAGCAAAGAAGATGAAACCCCAAATCAGGTTGTTACATTTAGCAATTAATAGGATAGAGGATATTTGTCATGAATACAATGTAAAAATGTGACAGGACAGGAAAACATTATATCAAGCCAAAGACTGAATTGGAAATGAAGTTGAGATGGTAAGTACAGATTAATCTTTTAGAGTTTTGGTAATAATGTGGAGGAGAGAGAGAGAGAGATTGGGAGCTTATGAAGAAAGTATTACTTAAGGAGAGCTTTTTCTTAGAGTGCACTTAGTTGAAGGCTTATGGCAAGGAACCTTGCCAAAGCTGTTGAGAGCATGAAAAAGATAAAATAATTTATAGGACAGTATCCAGATGACACAGAAGAAAGTGAAGTCGGAAACACAGATGGAAGAAAAGTTTGTCTTAGAAAGTATCCATTCAGTCATTCATTCAACATTCATTGAATGCTGAGACTTGAGGAAATGATGTATTGAAATGAGAGTTGTGAAGAAGTTGGGGATATGTAACAAAGTCTTGTTGGTCATCTGCCTTTTCAGTGAAACATTTATGAAATACTTGTTTTAGAGAAACACTTTTAGTTTGTACTTAAAATTAGTAAGTTCTCGCTTTGGCAGCACATATACTAAAAAAAAAATGAGTAAAATTTTTGCTTTCAAATGTAGTTGCTGAAGCTATTATTCCATAGTTATTCCATTATAAGTTTCTTCTTTATCCTTATCAGACATTGTTAATATTCAGCTGTCAAACATAATTTGGAAAATTTAAGAGGGGAAGAAAGAAAGCCTATTTATCCATTTTCTACTCTTTCTGTTCTTTCTTCCTTCTTAATGTTCCAAAATTCCTTCCTTCATTTCCATCCTTTGTCATTCTCTTTTAGAATAGATCTAAATATAGATCTAAATTCTATTAGATGTCCTTCCTTGGAGAATTTCTTGATTTTTTTCTGCACTTTTGAAGGATATTTTTGCTGGATATAGAATTCTAGGTTGATCATTCTTTTAGCACTTGAGAAATGTGCCACTTCCTTTTGGCTCCCGTGTTTTGTGATGAAAATACACCGTCATTCCATTTTCCCCCTTTAAATAAGCACAGCTTCTCTCTTGCTTTCAAGATTTCTCTTCACCCTTGGTTTTCAGAAGTTTGGTTATGATGTATCTTGACATGAATTTCTTTGGGTTTTTCCTGTTTGAAGTTTGCTCAACTTCTTGACTCTTGTCAAATTTGGGAAATTATCAGGCATTAGTTCTTAATATCTTTTTCCCGCTCTTCCCTCTTTATGTTCTCCTACAACTCCAATGACATAAATGCTATATCTTTTATTATACTCCCACTTGTCCCAGAGGCTCTGTTCATTTTCTTTTTCAGCCTGTTTTCTCTCTTTTGTTCTGATTGGATAATGTATATTGTTCTCTCTTCAACTTCACCAATTCTTTCCTATGTTCTCTCCATTCTGTTGTTGAGCCCATCCAGTAAGTTATCCTATTATTGTGTCTTTTCAGCTCTAAAATTCCCATTTGATCATTCTTTATATTTTCTATTTCCTAGCTGAGACTGTTTTCATTTGATTCAAGCATGTCTGTAATTGTTTATTGAATCATTTCATGATGGCTGCTTTAAATTCCTTGTCAGATAATTCCAACATCTGTGTCATTTCAGTATTGGCATCTATTGATTGTCTTTTCTCATTCAAGTTGAGATTATCCTGGATCTTGGTATGGCAAGTGACTTTTAATTGCATTCTAGACATCTGGGTGTTATGACATCTTTTCTGACATCACACCATGAAGGAAAGAGCAGGCTTCCCCACTTTAATTTTAGATGGAGGATGAAAATTCAGCTCTTCTTTAGACCTCTGCTGTTACTACCCTGGCTGAGAAGGGCAGAGGCTCCCCAAATGGCCTCCACTGTCACCTCTGGTAATGTAATGAAAGTCTTGGCTTTCTACTCAGCTTCCTCTTATACCACCCCACCAAGGAAGGACATCTCATTAAAGCTCGATGGGAGTTGGAATTCAGGCTCCCTGTGAAGCATCTATTAATACTAATGAGGCTGAACAAGGTGGAGGAGAGAGACAATACTTCCAGATAGGGATTAAAATCCTGGCTCCCCACTTAGTCTTCTCTGATAACACCCCAGCAGAAAGGAATTGTGGAGTAGAGGAACACCTAGAAGTCCAGGTTTCTCACTTAGCCTTTGCTGATGGAGGTAGAGGTGGGGTTGCAGTGTTTTCTGTGCAACTTGACTAGAGTAAGTCAGTTCTTGCCTAAAAGTTTTCCATTTTTCTAGGCTTCCTTCCCCCCCTTCTTTTGGCTAGTAGAATAGGCTTTTCTTAGATATTTTGAGTGTGTTTGTGTCCATTGGTATTTCTGAGTTGTTGACTTATCAACACCTAGTATAAGATATTTAAAGCAAAAACAAAACGAGGCAACACACCACTGTGTTGTTCTCCAGGGTCTGAGGTCCCTAGCCTCTACCACCTTCTCTCTCTCTCAGTGTTCTTATGTTTGTCTTATATGTGATGTCCAGGGTTTTAACTGTACTTAGTGAGAGAATAGGAAAGATTATGTTTACTCCATCCTGAAAGGGGAACCCTCTTGCCCTGTTGGTGGGAATGTGAACTGGTGCAGCCACTCTCGAAAACTGTGTGGAGGTTCCTCAAAGAGTTAAAAATAGATCTGCCCTATGACCCAGCAATTGCACTCCTGGGGATTTACCCCAAAGATACAGATGCAGTCAAATGCCGGGACACCTGCACCCTGATGTTTCTAGCAGCAATGTCCACAATAGCCAAACTGTGGAAGGAGCCTCGGTGTCCATTGAAAGATGAATGGATAAAGAAGATGTGGTCTATGTATACAATGGAATATTACTCAGCCATTAGAAATGATAAATACCCACCATTTGCTTAGACGTGGATGGAACGGGAGGGTATTATGCTGAGTGAAATAAGTCAATCGGAGAAGGACAAACATTATATGGTCTCATTCATTTGGGGAATATAAATAATAGTGAAAGGGAATAAAGGGGAAAGGAGAAAAAATGATAGGAAATATCAGAAAGGGAGACAGACCATGAGAGACTCCTAACTCTGGGAAATGAACTAAGGGTGGTAGAAAGGGAGGTGGGCGGAGGGTGGGGGTGACTGGGTGATGGGCACTGATGGGGGCACTTGATGGGATGAGCACTGGGTGTTATCCTATATGTTGGCAAATTGAACACCAATAAAAAATAAATTTATATATAAAAAAAATGTTTACTCCATCCTATGTAGAACCAGGAATCCCTCTGTACTAATCTCACTTTTCTCTTAATTTTTTTTTTTTGCCAGGGTACTTGCATGGTTTGGTCAGTTAAGCATCCATCCGACTCTTAATTTCAGCTCAGGTCTTGATCTTGGGGTCATGAGTTTGAGCCCTGTGTTGGCTCAAACAGGCCCAGCATGGAGCCTACTTAAAATTTTTTAATTTAATTTAATTTATTCTTTTTTTTTTTTTTTGTTATTGACTTGGCTCAATTTTCTGAACATATCCTATTATAGTTAGATGTCTTTAGTCCAAAAGTTCCCTCCTCCCAGTGCAGTTTTGGGTGAATTGTTTTAGTAGGCAGAGACTAACTGTATAAAGTTTTTGCCTCCTAATGGAACTGCTTAAAACAGTCAAAAAATATAGTATAATTCACTGGCTTTAACTCTTCTGTTCATTACTTTTGAATTTTATGATAGATTCAAGTCTCTATTATTGAGCATATGTAGTTAAAAGAAAACCCTAGATCTCAGGAATAATTTTTTAAATTATTTTTATTTATCTCCATAAATTAATAATTTATTTAGCAGTCAATAATGTTAAAATAGTTAAATCAAAACCTAACTCCACGATTTTAATGACACTGTAAAACTTTTCCCCTTGAATGTTTTGAGCTGTTTTTTTGTAACATTTCTTGAGTGGAGGGTCAAGCAAATAATCTGGTTCTTTACCAGTTTTTAAAATATCATTGTGCTAAACAGTCCACATAAGCTCAATTATATTAGGAACCAGTGAAGTGAAGTTGTTCATAAAATGCTTTATTACCTTCAGTCTTTGCAGCATTTGCTGAGTTTAGATAATAAACCTGCACATAGAAGTTACTTAATTTTTCTCTGAGCAATAATTTACATTCGTGAGCAGTAGACTGTCATTTTCAAAGAGGCAAGAAATGATATATTCCTATTTCTTTTTCCAGTTTAACCTTAAAATGGTAGGTGTGATTCCATTCTATAAAAAAATATCCTTTTTTACTCTAGTTATGAATACTGTTTTATGGACATCGTTTGATTTTTACTTAGAATTATTATACTGGGTCATATTTTCATACTTTATGAAAAAGTGCATGCAACTCTGGCAAGAGTGCTGTCCCTCAAGGCCATAGCTAATGGTCTGGCAACGTTAGACTGAATTCAGAAATCCTACTGCAAACATAGGCTTAGCAATGTGCTTGGGCAAGTAAATACTGGATATCTGTTTGAAAGTAGAAGAGAAAAATGTGGTTGCTTATGTTTCCCATGGACTCTTCCCCAGTATAAATTCTCAAGCCCTACAGGTAATGTTTGGTAATTGTTTTTACTTCAGCAGCCAGTCACAATTGAAATGTTATAGTGCTCTGAAAATCCAGAATATTGCTTCCTTCTAAAGAAGAGAACTGGTTGTTTGACATCTCCTATTTTATTTCCTATATGCTTCTTTCCAAAACAAAAGCAATTGGTCAAAAGAGAAAAAAAGCCCATCATACTCTAAAGATGGGTGAAAGGGAAGAAACAAAGGAATCTGATAGTGTGTTACATACTTTGGTGTACAGGAAGAGAACAGGCTTTCTCACAGATACGGAGGGTACTTAGAAAGACATGCACATTCAGAGTGTGGTGCCTACAACAGCCATCAAGATCACTGAGAAAGGAAGCTTGTTGGATACGTAGAACATTGGGCCCTACCTCAGATCTGCTGAATCAGTATCGGCTAACAAGAATCACAGGTGATTCCTATGTACATTACTTTTTTTTTTTTTTCTCCTATGTACATTACTTAATAGGAAACACTGAGCTAGTGGTTCTAGGACTTTACTCCAAATCCTAGCTCCCTGGCAGGTAACCTTAGGTAATTTGTTAACCATTCTGTGCTGCAAATTTATTTGTAAAAGAAGACTAATAATAGCACTTAATGTTTTTTTTTTTCCTTTTAGTAAGAATTAAGTATATAATAATGTCTCTAAAACACTCAGAAGTATCCTGCGACCGGTAAAGCCAGCCACAGATGCTCTAATTCACGTACCTATTCCTGGTAATAAGCATTTAATTTTGTGCTAAGTAGTGGTGGTATCCAAATCTTATAAGAGAACTCTACTGGGAAATCTGAAGAAGAGAGATGATAAACCCAAAAATTATAAGAGCTAGAAGATGAACTGTATGAGGAAAATATAGTACCACTGGATTACTTTGTTTGAAAAAGAAGAATAAGGGATCTCTTAAGCTCAGTTTATATTTCCACCTGGAAATGAATGGTCTTACATAGCAGCATAAATATTTCAAGTAGACAAGGGAATATGAAGAAAGGAAAGTATTATGTGTATTAATATTGATAGTTCAGGGAAGGTTTTAATGTAATGACAAGAATGAAACTCTCCTGCTTGAAGCTAGGAAACAGAGTGAAATGAGATAAGTTCTTTCTTTTTTTTTTTTTTTTTAATTTTTATTTATTTATGATAGTCACACAGAGAGAGAGAGAGAGAGGCAGAGACACAGGCAGAGGGAGAAGCAGGCTCCATGCACCGGGAGCCCGACGTGGGATTCGATCCTGGGTCTCCAGGATCGTGCCCTGGGCCAAAGGCAGGCGCTAAACCGCTGCACCACCCAGGGATCCCAGATAAGTTCTTTCTAAGGAGCTTTTAGTCTATTCCTCATGGCTGAGCTAGTCGGCCCCACCCAGCTTGGCATGTTTAGCTCTGCTTTACAAAGCATCATACACACAGCTTCACTTATTGTCCTTTCAGAGTCTAGAAAACTTAGTGTGTAGACAGTTTTCAGTGGTCCTAATTGTCAAGAATATACCCTTTCTGAAATTGGAAATTTTCGAGTGTTAATCATTGTTACCACATTTCACCTTATAATAGTTGGGCAAGGGGTGAGATATTAGCCTTCTTTTTCTGTATTTCTAGACTAGTTCCTGTAACTCAGAAAAGGCTGAATGATTTTTTTTTTTTTTTTTTTTTTTTTTAAGGCTGAATGATTTAAAGCAACCTTCCAAATGAAGAAAATATTTCTCCTTTGGGTCTAACTGAAACGTAGAACCTTTAAACAAAAGGTTAATTTTTAAGTAAATTAGAAGCAAGAGAAAATGCATGGCTTTCAGTAGAACTGTTTTTGCGGCCTTATCTTTAATATCTACCATGAATGCTTGTATATGTGTGTCATTAGAGTGTTATGTGAAAAGGAAACTCTGAAGAAAAAATTCTTTGTCAATCTGGCACATTAATTGCCTGCTTTTTAAGTTATCTACATATGAACTTTTAATTGTGACTGTCCTTCCATTTAAGATTGAAGAGTTAAACCTCCAGTCTCCATTATGTTATTGATTTCCTGAAAATCTCAGGGTCTGATGATCTGAGCAAAGACGGATTCTCAAATATTTCAGTTCTGAGTCTGTTTCAGCCCCATTCTTCTTTGCAACTGTACCAAAAGTAAGGTAGAAACTATGACATTTAGATGACATTTAGATGTCATAGTTTCTACCTTACTTTTGGTACAGTTGCAAAATTAAAAAAGCAGGGTGCCTGGATGGCTCATTCATGATCCCAGAGTTCTGGGATGGAGCCCAGCTTCCGTTCCCTGCTCAGCAGGGAGTCTGCTTCTCCCCCCTACTTGTGCTCTCTCACTCTCTTCCTCAAGTAAATAAATATAATCTTAAAAAAGCCAACTAAAAAAGCTAGTTAATTTCTCTAATTAGATATCTTTCTGTGGCTCCTGTTTTTGTTGCTGTTGTTCAAACAGAACAACTAGAATCCTGAAGAAACTGGGTGAGGTTGGGACACCTGGGTGGCTCAGCAGTTTAGCACCTGCCTTTGGTCCAGGATGTGATCCTGGAGTCCCGGTATCGAGTCCCACATCAGGCTCCCTGCATGGAGCCTGCTTCTCCCTCTGCCTGTGCCTCTGCCTCTCTCTCTCTCTCTGCATCTCTCATGCATAAATAAATAAAATCTTAAAAAAGAAAAAAAAAAAAAAAGAAACTGGGTGAGGCATTTCTCTTCTTTTGTAAATGTCCAGAATATTGAGTTTTCCCCTGTTTGTTTTGGCAATTTGTTCCTCCCCCCCAAAAGATTACTATTATCAGGAAATTGAAAAACACTGTGGCCTTGCACTGAATTTGCCATACATTTAAATAAAGGGAAAATTTCAAACTTGTATCAGTGGGTTGTACTCCAGCACAGATCACAACTTAATAAAAGGGTGTAAACATTTATGTGAAATTCTTGTTTAGCTCTGCTAGTCAATTCATCTTGGTATCATTTCCTCTTTTACCAATAATCCATTTTTAGTTGCATATATTGTCATTGAGTGCCAAACTAGTTATATAATTTGGGCCTCTGTTTATCTTAAAAAATGTATATTGTTTTTTTGTAGGGAGGGAAGAGGAAATGATTGTAAGGTGAGAAATATGATCAGAAGCCATATTTGCTTCAAGATGGGAAAATCTTATGAGTTTAGGACAATTTAAAACTTTTAATGAATCTGTGTTTTTTTAAAGTATTCTCTTGGCTAGTTTAAAGAATATGTGGTTTGGTTCAGTTCCCAACCCAAACTGAATATGAGATTCAGTAGACACCCCTTTACTTTATTTCACTACCAAACATTTTTAAAGTTCCTCCTGGGGGATCCCTGGGTGGCGCAGTGGTTTAGCGCCTGCCTTTGGCCCAGGGTGCGATCCTGGAGACCCGGGATCGAATCCCACGTCAGGCTCCCGGTGCATGGAGCCTGCTTCTCCCTCTGCCTGTGTCTCTGCCTTTCTCTCTCTCTCTCTGTGACTATCATAAAAAAAAAAAAAAAAAAAAAAAAAAAAAATTTAAAGTTCCTCCTGTATACTAGAGAGATACCAAAATTAAGATACTCTGATTTCCAGAAGCATGCAGTCCCCTTCAGGTGTAGTAATATCAAATATTTATTTTTGCTGTATGCTATTTACTATAATAAAAGTGTTTAACTCTGCCTGGGAATTCAGAGATGGAGGAAGAGATGGCATGGGTCAATTTGAAAGCATAAACTGGGATTTTGTAGGTATAAGGATAGGCGAAACATTCTAAGTAGAATACACAGTATATGCTATCTTAGTATTTTATGTCAGGTATATGTGTTCAGAGTGAAGGAAGTTCCTGCCATAGTGAAAATCTTTGAGTTCTTTATATTCCCTGGGAGTCTTGTGACTAATGGACTGTATTAGAGTTGGACCCTCATGGTCACCTGTTTTTATCTCAAGGTGACCCTGAGTAAAACATCTCTTTTTGTCCAGAAGCTTCTCTCTTTGATGTGAAAAATAGCCTAAAAATAGCCACCTATCAAAGCAGTGGGGGAGATAGTAAATAGCTAAGTAATGTCAAACCTGTGTTCTGGCAAGGATCACCAGTAGCTTCCTCAGCTCTCCATCTTTAGCTGGTATGGCCTCTGCTGTTTTGGAAATACTTGACAACATCTTTATTGATTCCTTTTCCTTTGCCTGCCCTTTATATGTTACTGTTATATTAGCCCCCTTATCTTTTCTCATTTGGAAGATTTCTTTCTCCAGGTGGCTTTCCCTTGCTCCCCAGTCACTCATCTCCTTGGGGAGTGCTAGCATAGCACGACATAACATTCTTGCCATTATTTCCATCATTCATTATTGTAAGTATGTGTTTGATTACCTGCCTTCCTCCTGGATGATAAGCTCCCTGCAGGAGACAGTGTTGCTCTTCTTCATCACTATATGTCTAGTATCTGGCACAGTCTCAAATGTTAATGTACTCAGTAAATATGTTTATTCAATAAATATTTATTGAGTACCTATTATGTAGGCTAAAGGATTTGGTAAAAAACAAAACATGAATATTCCTGCTCTATGAAGCTTATTTGTTGAGTTAAAAAAATGAACAGATGAATGAATGAAACTACACGTTCCTTGGACACTCATGCATTCATTTGGTCAGCCACCACCAAAAGTGGCTGTGATTCCACCAAAGTGGAAAGTGATTAACTCCCAAATTCTCTGTTTCTATTGAGACCACTTTTCTGAATTCCAAGCCTAGGGATCCAGAGATCCTGCATTGGCCATCTCAAGTGAATGCTCCCCAAGCATCTCTAACTCAGTGTGTCTAACGCTTATTCCCCCCTTTACCCAAACATTTTCTTTATTGTGTATTCTGTCCTGGTAAAGGTAATTGTGCACCTAACACCTAAGTGTGTTACCCAGTTCATAAGCTGGAAGTGTCTTAAATTTCCCTTTAAAACTCCAACCTCCCTACTTTCTACCACTGTTCAATTTAGGTCCGTTGCATCTCTCACTTAGACTGTTGTAACAAGTTTCTAACTGATTGCTTTGATTCTGGTCTTAAGCTTTCCAGTCTACCCTTCACATGCCCACCAAAGGTATCTTTATAAAATACAAATTGGTTGTAAAACATCAATGAGTTATATGGAAATAAAATTCAATAACTTAGGGTAACATTCCAGATCTGACCCCTCTTTGCCTCTGCAGTCTCTTCACACATCTCCCTACTTATGACCAGTTAACCATCCATGCTGTGCTACTTGCGCTTCCATTAGTGTGCTTATCAGTTTCGTTTTTCCATGCCTTTAGTCCTGATGATCTTTCAGCAGAGAGACTGCCCCCATCCTGCCCACCCAGTGCATCAGTATACTCCTTTTCCAAGATTTATTTCTGGGTTCACATCTACTCTGTTCTGGAGTCTTTCCTCCTGCCTTCCTGCAATATTGTCAAAGTGACCACTTACCCCCACTTTTTGAAAAAAAATCTCCACTGTATCCTGTTTAAATGCCTCTCCTAGAACATGATCTTTGTTTTAATCTTTCAGCTCCTTGATATCATTTTTTTCTACCTTTATTGATATATATTTGACATATAACATTGTGAAATTTAGGGTGTACATGTGATGATTTCATATATGTGGAGATTGCAGAATGATTACCATAATAAGGTTAGTTTGTACATCCATTACCTCCCTTATTTGTGTGTGTGTGTGTGTATGTGTATGTGTGTGTGTGCTGAGAACAGTATCTTTTAGCAACTTTCAAGTATACAATACAGTGCCTATTAACTAGAGTTACCATGCTGCACCTTAGATTCCCCAGAATTTATTCATCTTAAAACTGGAAGTTTGTATCCTTTCACCACCATCACTCATTTCTCTCAACCCCCACCCATTAGCAACCACCACTGTTTTTTATGAGTTCAGCTTTTTAGATTCCACATATAAATAAGATCATACTGTATTTGTCTTTCTCAGTCCAACTTATTTCACTTAGCATAATATCCTCAAGGTTCATCCATATTGCTACAAATAGACTTCTTTCTTTTTTAAAGCTGAATAATATTCTGTGTGTGTGTGTGTGTGTGTGTGTGTGTGTGTGTTTCACATTTTTAACTTTATCTGTTGACAGATATGTAGGTTGCTTCCATGTCTTGGCTATTGTAAATAATGCTCCAGTGAACATAAGGATGTAGATATCTCTTTAAGATAGTGACTTATTTCCTTCAGAAATAGGATTGATAAATCATATACAGTACTTTAATTTTTAATTTTGGGGGGACTTCCATACTGTTAGTGGCTGTATCAATTTACATTCCCACCAGCAGCACACCAGGGTTCCCTTTTCTCTACATCCTTGCCAACACTTATCTCTTGTGCCCTTGATCCGTTTTCACAAAATCTATTGAATGTATGCTTTGTGCTCTGTGCTATGCTAAGTTCTTTTCGTTTATTAGCTTATTTATATTCATAATTGCCCTGTTAGGTGAGGTAGGTATTATCATCTCCAGATGAGGATGTCAGAGAAGTTACTTATCCAAAGTTACATTATTACTGAGCACCAGAATGAAAGATTTGAGCCGAGAATGTTGGGTGACACTTAAGCCCATGCTCTAGTCACTCTACATTACTACCTTTGTTAAACAACTGGAAGAAACGACAGGCTTTTTAAAAATGATCTTTTGCTACCCTGGATATGCCTATCTTTGGCACAAAGGTAGATTTCTGTTGGTATATCATCAGATCATACTAACGGTTTGTCACCTGACTTAATGACCACAAATACATGGAGTTGTGTAGAGAGTTCCTGGGAGTCTAACCTGATGCTTACGATTTTGCTTATCACCATGGAACCTATGGTGGAAGAAGGAAGACAGGAGGAAACTGAATAATAGTAGAAAGAAGAAAACAACAACAAAAATGTAATAAAAGTAAGTTTTTTGCAATGATTTATTATGGCAATTTTCAAAAGTTGACAGACTAGTATAATGAACCACCATATATATGCTACCTCGATTTCACACTTAGTGACGTTTTGCAATATTTGCTTCACGTCCTCTCATATATTTGCTTTTATTTTTATTATAAATTTATATAAATATACATATATCTATATAAACTTATACAGATATAAATAAATTTATTTACTTACATATATAAAAACTTACTTGCTTACTTTTTTCTGTCCAAGTGTTATATGTCACCCTAAATGCTTTACATTCATCTCATAAGATTAAGAACATTTCACTTTATAAACCACATTATGATACTTAACAAAATTAGCAGTAATTCCATAATATCAGCTATTGAGTCAATATTCCAATTTCCCTGGTTGTTCCAAGAATGTCTTTTAGAGCTATTTTTCCCCTGAGCTACGGTCCAGTCATGGGCCAGAGGTTACATTTGGTTGCATCTTCAACCTGTAGGATAGCCTCCAACCCCCACTGTTTCCCCCCATGGAATGGACTTTTTGGAGAGTTCAAAGAGTTTGAAGACTACTTTGCAAAATTTCCCATATTCTGGATTTGTCTGATTGTTTCTTCTTGCTATAATTTAACTTGTTCTGTTTTTCTCATTTCTTTGACCTTGAAGTTAAGTTTACAGATTTGATTAAATCAAAATAAAAACATTTGGCAAGAATATTTCATTGGCAGTATTGCCTACCTTATACATTAGGACGTATGTAATTTTTTTTATGTATGTAATTTTTTATTTTTTTTCACTATTAGTGATCTTAAATTAATTCACTTTGAATAATGACTGCCAGATTTCACCATTTAAAAGCACATTCTCTAAGTAACTACTCTTGACACCTTATATCTTATTTATTAATCTTTCATCTACTGGTTTCAGTCCCCATTAATGATCCTTGTCTGAATGAATGATTACATTGGAGGGTGATTTTTTAAATTTGACCATTCCTTCCAAGTAAGTAGCTAGGATTCTTCTGTAAAGAAGATCTTTACATATTTCCCCTTTCATGCTTTTCTGGTTTTTTGAAGTATGGTGATACTTTGGAAGTATGGTGAACTGGTAAATATTTATTTATTCAATTTGCTATTAAAGTCACCCCTTCCAATGCTCAAATTGTCCCAAATTTAACTAATGAGAATCTCCTTCAGAATTGCTTCCATTCTGTTTGACAAGCTCCCATCTATTTCTCTTTGCACACTTTTTTTTTTTTTTTGCAATATAGCATAGCAACATGTTTCAACTTACTTTGTACTTTCCATACTCCAGAATGGGAATTAGCCATTTTTCCAAGGAGTCATGGTTCCAAAAAAGGAGAATTGTTGTGTTTTTTATTTGTTGTTGTTGTTTTTGGTTTAATGATTCTGTTTTCCCCTCCCATATAGACCTTCCCTCATTGAGTTCTGTATTAAATCAGAATCCCTAAGTACCAGATCCCAGTATCCCAAATATCCAAGGCAAGGGTAGGTTGGGGTAAAAGAGTGGTCTTTGCTATGCCAGAGGAAATCTTTCAGCTTAAGGCAGTCACTTTCTACTTTGGCAGCCTACTAGTAATGTATCCTGTCTCTGGTCCTTTTCCCTTTACCTCTGATTTTTCTCTCACATGACTTTTTTTTCTCCCTAACTCCCTATTCATTCTACTTTGACCTTTACTTGTATTTTTCTACATAATGCATTTTGGAGTTAAGGCTTACAGCTTTGCAAAATGACCATTTCCATCAGCCACTTCAGCTAATTAATTTGATATTTAGGTTTTGATATGATCTTAATTTATACTTATGTTTTTATGAAATTTCTTTCTTTGATGAGATTGTGATGACTGCTATTTCTTTCAGTTCTTGAATAGCCATTGGACAGATTGCCTGTATGTTAGATTCTTGTCAGTCACGGTTTGGTGTACACCTTCTCTTAGATGGGATGTTCTATATCTGTTGCATTCTTTTCTGTCATTTGGCCAGGATTGAGTTAAATATATCTTTTTTATTCTCAGAATACTCTCTCTCCCAGTGAAGAAAGCATTTTACCCACAATTTCCTTATGTAAATCTCTCTCCAGATGGAAGGGTAAAGTCTCATTGTGTTAGGAAAATAACTATATTGCCTGGACATATATTTTGGATTTTCCAGGAAAAGGAGAGCATTTCAAAATCTGGTGAATCAAGACAGATATAAAAAACTGATTAAGGATAGGACTGCCTGTTTTTATATTCTGCCGCATACATAGCATGTTTAAATGAATTTGCCTATAATTTGTCTTTAAATGCTGACATTTAACTCTTAGGCTGTATAATTGTGCTGGCTTTTTCCAGAGGAAAATTCCTATTCTGCATCCAAGCTAATATGTTCATCTACTATAAACATTACTGCCTATGGTAACAGCCAGACTAAAAAATTCTTTTTATATACATCATAGCTGGCAGGAACTCTTGGGACCACTGCACATCATTCTCGTCTTTTGAAGCTTACTGACAAAAAGCATGGCAATGGAAAACCAGCCTGGTCTGACATACATTGACTGTGAAATCCTATTAGCTTATTTAGAACACTTTTCATTCTATTGTTACTGTTTTTACGATTCTGAGTATTTAGCAAGCTCTTCTAATTAATGTATTCTTTAAACTTAGTAACCTGTCCTTTTATTAAAACCGCTGCTCTTCTACGAGCCATCTCTGGCTCCTTTTTTTTTTTTTGTTAAAGGTTAATAATAAGAATAATGAAGCAATTGGTTATTTATGCAGTCATGATTGGCAAAAGTTATTTGAACAGGAACCTGCCCAGAGGCGATGATTAGGTTATAAAAATGTTAAGGAATACTGAAACCAGTCACCATTTTTGACATTTACAAAATACTATTCCCACCCTTAATCATGATGAGCTGTTGTAAAAGTATTTATACAGAATAATCTCATTGGACAGTAAGTTTTATACCAACAGCATACATAATAAGTGTGAAGGGGGAGAGTTAGAAATTATCTGAGAGAAAAATGGGCCTGTGGAGGAAATTATCACAAGAGAAGGAATAGAAATCTCTCTTGGATGGAACTGTCACCCACCCCTGATCTGCACAGTTAGGTGACCTTTCCAATTTAGCATCTTCATCTTGAGCACTTTGCAAGTGTGAGGAACTGTAGGAGAGAGTATACCTAGTTAGGTTGCTGTGTTCTTCATGTTAGACTCTGAAAAATGTAGAGAGGTATATTGGCCAGGAAATTTCCTGATTATGGGTTTATTAATGAAACATTGACTTAATTGACATTATACAATAACAAAACAAGGAGCACTTGGGTGGGTCAGTGAATTGAATCCCACATCAGGCTCCCTGTTGGGAGCCTGCTTCTCCCTCTGCCTGTCTCTGCTTCTCTCTGTGTGTCTCTCATGAATAAATAAATAAAATCTTAAAAAAAAATCTAATTAGAATCCCTTTGTGTTTAATATAGGTAGAACTTTCTTTGTAAATTAAGCATAATTATTTTCACCAAAATAGTATTATCACTTCTACTCTGCATCTTTTGTAGTTTTATTGAGATATAATTCACATATAATAAAATTTACCCTTCTGAAGTGTTCAGTCTACAGCCATGCCACCCTGAATGAACCCAGTGTGGTCTAAAGTGTGAAATTCAGTTGTTTTGACAATATTCCCAAAGCTATGCAAACACAACCATCTAATTCCAGAGCGTGTTCATTACCCCCCCCCCCCCCGAACCAGTACCCTTTAACAGTTGTTCCTTATTCCCTTCCCCCACCCTAGCTGCTGGCAAACACTAATGTACTTTCTGTCTGTGGATTTGCCTATTCTGGGCATTTTGTTTCCTTCAGCTCTTCTCATATAATATGTACTTCAGAAAATTGGAGAAGAGAAAGTGAACATGGATGAATATAACTTTTATTTGTGATCTTGTATACTTAGAACTGAATATTCTTTCCCCTAGTTCATTGGAATAGATATTTAAAACAATAACAACAAAAAAACCCATCTTTATATTAATAAAATCATACCAAATGTGATTTTTTATATCTGACTTTGTTTACATAATATATTCAAAATTCATCTATATTGTAGCATGTAGCAATACTTTGTTTCCTTTTATGGCTGAAGAGTGTTCTGTGTTGTATAGATATACACATTTAGTTTATCCATTTATCACTTGATGACATTTGGGTTGTTTTCACTTTTTCACTATTATGAAGAATGCTACCCTGAATATTCATGTACAAGTTTTTGTGTAGATATATATTTTTTATTCTCTTGGGCTTATATCTAAATGTGTAATTGCTGAGTCATGTAACTCCGTGCCTAACTTTTGAGGGCACTGCTAAATTGTTTTCCAAAGCAACAGTGCCATGTTACATTCCCATTAGCTATATATATAGGAGGGTTGTAATTTTTCCATATCCTTGTCAAAGTTTTATATTGTCAGACTTTTTAATTATAGCCATCCTAGTAGCTGCAAAGTATTATCTCATATTGTGGTCTTGATTTGCATTTTCCTAATGTTTAATGATATTGGGCATATTTTCTTGTGCTGCTTGGACATTTGTGTATTTTCTTTTGGGAAATGTCTATTCAAGTTCATTGTTTTTAATTAGATTAAGTAGTTTTTATTGTTGTAGAATTGTACAAGGTCTTTATATATTATGAATACCAGTTCTTTATCATCTATATGATTTGCAAATATTTTCTTTCATTCTGAAGGTTGTTTTTGCAATTTTTAATAGTGTTCTTTGAAGCAAAAGGGTTTTTTAAATTTTGAAGTCCAATTTATTCATTTATTCTTTGCCTTCTGTGCTTTCAGGTGACTATTGCCTAATTCAAGGTTATGAAGATTTACTTTTGAGTTTTCTACAGTTTTAGCTCTTGTATTTAGGTCAATGATCCATTTTCAGTTAGTTTTCATATGTGAGAGAGGAGTCTAACTTCATTCTTTTGCATGTTTATTTTTATTTATTTACATGTAAAGGCTTGAGAGGAATTTCTCCTCAAATGAGATAACTATTGCTACTCTTTATGAATTATTGTTTTCCTGATTTTTTTGGTAGAGATATGTACTGTATTCATCTACTTGCACTCACCAAATGTGGTTGCATTTTTTTCTCTTGTTCATTGGAATCTAAAAAGCAACGCTGATAGATGCAGTTTGAATCAGTTTATTCGTTTTTTTCCCTTAATTTGCAATCTTACCTCTTCAGCTACAGTATAGAGAATGCCAAGAACTTCTAAGTCTCTATCAGAAATATCTATCAGAACAGCAAGAGAAACTCACCATATCTCTCTCAGAACTTGGTGCTGCTAGAATGCAAGAACAACAGGTAAGCGTCTTTATTCTTACCTTTTCTTGACTTTAATGGATCAGCAAGATGTCAGAAGAATCATTTGCTTTACCTTGAGTCACAGAATATAACATTGTCTTAAAGTGTGTAAATACAGCATGTGATTGAGTTAGTGTCATTTACTTCCTTTTTTTCATCTCCCTGTTCCTGGGGCCCAGAGGTCAGGGATGATTGCTTGAAGCAGGGTATGGGTCAGTGGGAGACTTCCTAGCTGTATGAAAGCACAGCAGGAATGGTAAAGAAAACTCACTGCTCTGTTGCTTACAGAAAATCAGGTGGCCTGTTTGTTACTCACCGTCCTTATGGAAAACACTAATGAGCCTATCCTAACTCATGGTTAAATTTTTACAATAATAAAAGTGACTTGGTCACTTATAAAATCTTTAATTGGAGAAAATTGAAATATTCTGGATGATTTTATGTTTGTGTGTATATATTAATCACATAAGTATACATGAGAATCTTTGTATATAATAAAACACTTACATACATATCATTAAATGGCACATATTGTATAATTAAATGACAGTTCAGAACTCTGCCAGTTGTGATATGAAATAAGCTCTAAAACTTGCCCTCTAACAAGTGATACTTGGTATCTTTTGCATATCCAAATGAGTTTAAATCTTCAAATAGTTGAGAACAGAAAGTCTTATATACTAAAACATTGTAGAAAAACTGTGCAGTGGGGGCCAAGCCATTCACATGAAGTATTAAAGCATACCTAATGTGCTAAGGTATTATCTTCCCCTTTTGAATAATATCAGATCCTGTGAATGGTTCTTTGCAACCCTTCTAAAGAACATAATTGCTGTTCAGCCTAGAGACAACTATCTCAGATATGATAAGAGCCTGGGCTAAGAAAACTTCACTTTTGAACTTAAAGTTTAGGTACACCTTTAGATGGAAAGATTAAAGTAATAGATAATAATTTTCCTGGAATGTTGTGTAGCTCAGATTTAGAACATATCCTTGTTTTGAATAAATGGCCCCACCTGGCTGGCTCAGTAAATAGAGCATACAGCTCTTGATCTCAGAGTCCTGATTTTGAGCCCCATGTTGGGCGTAGAGATTACTAAGAAAAATAAATAAAGTTAAAAAAAAAAAAAAAGAAAGAAAGAAGTGGCCAAAGAATGAATGGGTTATTTGTATTCTAATTAGAAATACTTTCTTTTGTTCTGATTTCTGAAAAACCTAAGCTATAAAATGAGGCAGAGAAAGGTGACAGCTAATCTTGATGGTTTAGCTGGATTTTCCCCCAGCACTTTGAAAGCAGGGCAGGCGGTTTTGTTTTGTTTTGTTTTCCTATTTATTCAGAGAGAGAGAGGCAGAGGGAGAAGCAGGCTCCATGCAGGGAGCCTGAGGTGGGACTCGATTCCGGGTCTCCAGGATCACGCCCCGGGCTTCAGGCAGCGCTAAACCGCTGCGCCACTGGGGCTGCTCTAGGGCAGGCAGTTTTGAAGGTGGTTCTTGCCTCTTGCTCTCGAGTGGGCAATTTTCAAGAGAAAATTGTACATAAAGATCATATTTCTGACCTTTGCTTTTGTAGTTCCACTCCTTCCCTCTGTATGACATAAGTGTGTTGGGGGGCACAAAAATGAAGGGCAACCCATTTGGCAGGGTTATTGGAAGGGAAGCAGAGGGGTTTTCATTTGCCGGTGTAGAGTCTTAGGACCTTAAGGATATAGACTGAGAGTCAAGAAATAATCACTAGAAGTCTCTAAAGATATCTAGGGGGCTCTGAAGACTTCCTAAATAAAGAGGCCTCACTCTTTTTATCAACTTCTGAAATTGGGGGAAAATAAAACTTTCTCAGGTATTAATGTTTTATGTTTAAGCTAGTGATTCTTGGTGATTTCACTAGAGATCCATCATAATGAGCACTGACTCTCTAACCTAAACTTTGAGGAACAAAACTAAAAAGATCACTAATAGTAAAATGAAGATTTTGGCCAAGTACATGGAGAGAACACCGTTGAAAACAAAACAAAACAAGAAAGATACTTTTAAATTTCCATTTTAACTTAGTCATGAGAAAATTTCAAAACCATGTTTTCAGGAAATGCCTGGTAGTCAAGTCATTATGTCTTACATGCAATGAAAATGAAATTGAAGCCACTTATAGGCTCTGCCATTTGCATTTAGAGAAGGAAAATAAGTTTCTTTTTGAATGCCAAGTGGAGATTGTCATCTTGTTCCCTGTGTCATCTGCTTTGTTCTTCATGACAAGCTTTTCTTACCTAAACAAAAGTATAAACACCTTCTCATTCCTTTTCATGGGAATTGGGTAAATTTGGTCAATGAGTTTGTTTTCTGTCAGGAAGGGCATCACAACGTGAGGACTCTGATCCTGAATGAGGATATCAGGTAAACATTAAATATTATTTGTTCTCAAAATAAGGTGTGTTTTTTTTAATTTAACCAATTTCTAGATTTTGTGATGGAGATAGTAGCAGTTCATTTTTCATGAGGCATTTATTTTACTTTAAGAGATGTTTTCTGTTTCTTCTTTGCATTGGTGGCATCTGCTTCAAATTGTATAAGTTTTGTTTATAGTTTTATTAAATCCACAGTTCTCCAGAAGAATGCTCTACCTTATGATTTTCTTCTTTGACTTCTATCATTTCCTTAAAAATAAATTATTCTATTTACAAGGTGAATTTTTTCCTCATTTCTCCTTCATTCTCTTTCTTGCTATGCCTCAAAGGTGAATTTTCTAATTTATTCAGCATGGATTCATTGTGGTGTCTAGAAATGTTTTTCACTTGTTCTACTTAGATTAAAATATTTCATTGATATGTATCTGTTACTTCATTCCCCTCTTAAGAAATAGTTCTTACCCACAGTATAACCTTGATCTTGGATGTGGAAGGATCTGATAACCACAGTTTTAGCCAATGTACATTTTAGAGTATACCTTTTTTTTTTTTTTACCACGGTTGAGTGTTATTTCCTCTTTTGTGAATCTGAACTTAATGTCACCTCAAGCTATCATGCTTATAATTTCTATTTTAGTCTTATTTGATAGGCTTTACCATTTTAGAAATATTACAGCATTTCTGAAGTATTCTTTATTTTAAAAAAAGACCTAGGTAGCATTTTGAGTAGCTTCTCCCACTGTCATTCAAAAATGTTGGTATAGAAGCCTACCTTACTATTTTTCTTACCTCTTCATTTTTTTTTTTTTTTTTGTCAAGAAAATAAAAAGAGATTTGGTATCTTTTTGAGATTTCCCCTTTTCTATAAATTGGACAAAATCATCATTGCTTTTCAGCCATAAACAATAGATATTAATGAATCTCTGCTGTTCTGACCTGGTAAAAGACCTTTTATAGAAACTTTTCCATTTTGTTCATGATTATGTGTTCCATGTTCCTTAATTTGGGTCTGGGTCATGGACTGAACAGAATTTGAAATATACTAAAGACAAATCATTGCTGAGTACATGTTAAATGTTTCCTGGTGGTTTCTACTACCATGGTCTCTGTTGTTTTGTCAAAAGAGTTTTTGTTGTCCTTCAGTCCAAAGTGCCTTAGGACTACTTCCTGTTCTAGGATTATTTCCTTGTATTGTTTTGATTAAATTTTTGTTGTTGTTGTTTAACTGCTGTATGTAGTCATGTGGTAATTGAGTTCCTTACCATTTTAATTCTATCTAATTTTAATGTGTATTTAATGTGTAATATTTATTTTAATTCCATCTAGTACTAAGCTATCTTTGAGTTTGCTATAAGAAACCTAGATTTGGGGATCCCTGGGTGGCTCAGCGGTTTAGCGCCTGCCTTTGGCCCAGGCCATGATCCTGGAGTCCTGGGATTGAGTCCCACATCAGGCTCCCTGCTTGGAGACTGTTTCTCTCTCTGCCTGTGTCTCTGCCTCTCTCTCTGTCTCTGTTTCTCATGATTAAATAAATAAAATCTTTAAAAAAAAAAAAAAAAAAGAAGCCTAGATTTTATTGGCAGTCCAGAAGTCTCACCATACTTCTCTGACAAACCAAACCAAAGAAAAAGTTATGTTCTTTGGATATCTCTAATAGAATGTCTGGCTCAAATGTACTAAATTCCTCACAGAATAAGAGATCTGTAGATATAAAAAGAATATGATTAACAGCTGACTTCTCATCAGAAACAATGGCATAAAGAGGCAGTAGGATGCATAGTCAATGAGATAAAGAAAAAAACAAAAACCTGGCAATCAAGGAAAGCTATCCTTCAAAAATAAAGGTGACATAAAGACATTCCTAAATAAATAAAGACTGAGAGTTGGTTGCTAGCTTATTACCTGCTTTACAATAAATACTAATAGAAGTTTGTTCACAAGAAATGACATAAGACAGTAATTCAAATTCACTGAGAAATAGAGCACTGGTAAAAGTAATTTTGCATCCTTTTTTATATAACTTAAAAGACACCTGGATAAAACAATAATTATGCAATTGTATCATTGAGATACAAAGATATAAAGATGGTGTGTGTGTATTTGCACAAATGGAGGAGAATAGAAGAGCTATTTTGGAGAAAGTTTTCTGTTACTGAGATAAAACTGTCTTTGTTCATAAACAATGTGATCTCTATGTAGAAAATCTTAGGTAATAAAAAAAAAACCTGATAGAACTAATAAATGAGTTCAACAAGGTTACAGGATACAAGATCAATAGGCAAAAATCCATTTTATTTCTGTTTGTTACCAATGAACAACTTAAAATGATATATTTAATAAAAGCAGAGTAAGACTTGTACACTGAAAATAACAAAACATTGCTGAGAGAAATTAAAGATCTAAATAAATGGAAAGTATTCCATGTTTATGGATTGTAAGACTCAATGTTGTTAAAGTGGCAGTTCTTTTCAAGTTAATCAAGATATGTTGCAATTTCTATCAGATTTCCCGTGGTTTTGATAATCTGTTTTTTGCAGAAATTGATAAAGTGTATTTATATGGAATCTCAATAAAAACAGCCAAAAATAATTTTAAGAAAGAAGAGCAAATTTGAAGATTATTCTTTCTGATTTCAGAATTTACTCTAAAGCTACAGTATAATAAAATTCTAACGTGGCTCACATGACTTTTTCCCCTTAGCAAAATCATACAAACACAAGGACTGTATTCTGTCAATGACCTGAATGAGTTTGGAAGTAGGTTCTTCCTCAGATATTCTGGATTAGAGCCCAATCCAGCTGACATCTTTCAGTCTTGTGAGAAACCACGCAGAGAACCTAACCAAGCCGGCCTGGACCTCTGACCTACAGAACTATGAACTAATGAATTTGTGTTATTTTAAACCACTGCATTTATGGAAATTAGTTATGCAGAAATAGAAAACAAGACATAACGGTATTCAAAACAGTATAGTACTGCTATAATGATGGACATGTAGATGACTGGAACAGAACTATGAATTGAGAGATCAACTCTAGCAATTATGGTAAATTGATTTTCAACAAAGATGCTAATGCAATTTATTGGGGAAAATAATCTTTTCAACAGGCATTGATAGGACAATTGGACACTTACAGAAAAGATAAATTTAGGACCTTCATATCATCCACAAATTTTTTTTTATCATCCACAAAATTTAACTTCAACATTATTCCAAAATTAAGGACACCTTTTTTGAAATCTAGCTTTAGATACTGATTTTTCTCACAACCGGTTTATGTTTTCTTTAGGTGCAGTGTTCTCTATGCATATTACTGTAACCATCTGAACTTGAACACTGATCACAATATATCTTTTAGTCTTATGTAATTAGTAGTAACCAGAACTATTACCTTTAAATAAGGATAAAAGTTTTATTTTAATGTACATAAAATCCTTAATAAGAAAGAAAAAATATAGTGGGTGTTATGACATTCCAGTAAATACAGAAATAAAGAGATCACAGCATAATGCCTGGAGCTTTGCTTTTCAGAACCATATTAAGACTATTTCAAAATGTCTGGGTCTCTTGCTGGCAAATTCAGTGTACTTGTAGGTCTGTTTCCCAAATTCACTCTAACAACTATAACCTTAAATCATGAAATAATACTAATCAATAAAATACATACTTTAGTAGTCAAGGAAAAAGAATAAGAAATGCTACCCTTGACAGATGGGTGAACCTAATATATCTGTTATTATATCAGGCATGTTGCAAAGATTCTCTCTTCAAGGGGAACTAATATTAAAGTGTGGTCCAAAAAAATTAAAAAAAAAATAAAGTCTGGTCCAGTGGTATGAATCATAATGATAATGAAGGTCGTCAAGTCCTAGCAAACTTTGTTGACTACATATGGGATACCGTGCATGAATTTTGAATCCTAAGATGACTGTGCCTATTGAATTTCTGTGCCATCGTGAATTCTGAGGATTGGGCTGAGGCAAACAATTAGAAGGATAGTTATGTGTCTGCCACCACCACCAGTCACATACTTTCTTAATCCAAAAGCGAAATACATGATATTTTCGCTTGTGTGCAATTCTGATATCCTTTACCCCAAAAATAAAGTTAAAATGTGACAGAATTTAAAATACTATTATAAGAAAATAGTTAATATAAAGAATGTACCTGAGGGATCCCTGGGTGGTGCAGCGGTTTGGCGCCTGCCTTTGGCCCAGGGCGTGATCCTGGAGACCCAGGATCGAATCCCACATCAGGCTCCCGGTGCATGGAGCCTGCTTCTCCCTCTGCCTGTGTCTCTGCCTCTCTCTCTCTCTGTGACTATCATAAATAAATAAAAATTAAAAAAAAAAAAGAATGTACCTGAGATAAGACGGAGAGACAGAGACCAGAGAAAGTAATGCTTTATCAAAATGCAGAATATGCTGAAATTTCCTAAGTAAGGAAAACTCCAGTAAAGAACATGAGAAGCCTAAATGTTTGCTCACATTTACTAACTCTGACTCACTGCATGTTACTGGTCTTTTAAAGAGTAAGTTAGGGATGCCTAGGTGGCTCAGCAGTTGAACATCTGCCTTTGGCTCAGGGTGTGATCCCACGGTCAGGGACCGAGTACCACATTGGGCTCCCTGCATGGAGCCTGTTTCTCTCCTTCTCTACATCTCTGCCTCTCTCTCTGTGTCACATAGGAATAAATAAATAAAATCTTTTAAAAAATAAAGAGTAAGTTATATTACTGTAGGAAACTACAGTTGTAAAAGCATAGGGTAGAAGCAAACATATAAAGACGGTAAAAAGATCAATGACTGCCTGGGGTCAGTGGGAGGGGAGAAATAAATAGGAGAGCATTTCTCAAAGCCCAGGGAACTGTATAACACAAGGACACAAAGAGGAACCCTAATGTAAACTATGGATTTTATGGACTTCAGGTAATAATAATATATCAATATTGGTTAGTCAGTGGTAACAAATATATTACATTAATGGACTATGTTAAATATCAGGGAAACTATGAGTCAAAGAGAAGAAGTATATCTTAAGTCTTTAAAAATTTCTAAATCTTTTTTTAAATTTAAAACTGCTCTAAAAAAGTCTATAATGTAAAAAAGTACAATGAAAATAAAGTTCAGGGTATAAGTTACTCTCAAGTTGTTACCAAATATGTTTTATATTCTTGGTGAATTATGTTCTTCTGGCCGTTGGCTGGAATGTCACAAGTTACTTAACTGGAGAACAAGCATAGGCATCTAGTTAACTGTATGTTAAACTAAATTTAATTTTTCATATTTAATACTTATCATTTAATTCATGCAGTAACACTGTGAGATATCCCTTCTTTGAAGATGGTGTATTAGTACTCTCTCTTTGGAACAAATATCCAAAAAATTTAGTGGCTTAAAACACATTTATTTTCCCACAATTTCTGTGTATCAGAAATTTAGTCAAGTCTTAGCTAGTTCCTGTGCTTGAAGGTCTCTTGCAAGCTGCCATGAAGGTGTTGACAGAAGCTATATTCTCATGTGAAGATTTGACCAAGGAAGAGTAGAAGCTGCTTCCATGCTCATCACATGGTGGTTGGCAGAAATAAGTTTCTCGTGGATTTTTGGATTGTGGGCTTCCTAGCTGGCTAATGGCTGGAGGCCACTCTCAGTTCCTTGCTATGTAGGCCTCTCCAGAGTGGCTACTTGTTTCATCAAAATGTACAAGCCAGAAAGGTAACAGAGTCTACTAGCAAGACAGAAGTTATCGTTTTATGTAACCTAATTGAAAGAGTGATCTTTTATCACATTTGCTATAGCAGGGGCAAGTCATAGGTTCTGGTACACACCAAGGGAGATGATCATATACAAGGGCAGGAGATATGGGTCATTGGGGTCATCTAAGAAGCTCCTTGCCATAGGCAGAGAAGTTAAGCAAGTTGTACACCACAGAGGTATTTGAATATATGGAAATTTATGAAATTCTTGGGGCATATTTCTCTAGGTAAGATTCTACTTTGTCTTGTGAAAATTTATATCTTTATTTTCAGTTGTCTAAACTCTTGATTTTTCTGGTATTTAAATACATGAATTTTGTGCTAGAAATATCATGGTGGCTGTCCAGTCTGCAGAATGGATTATTCTTACTAGTTCTTAAATATTTTACTTTTCAGTATATTTTACCCATTATCTTATTATGACCTTTTTATTATTTATTCAGACAGCTATACAAATTATCATAGACCATTTCCTATCAGTTTCAGAGAAGAGATCAGTCTCTATACACTCCAATGAAAGTCATGCATACTTAATTCATATCTTCAGATGAGGCTAAATTGAGTAATAATAAATAATTATTTGGCGACATACTGTAAGTCTCATAATCACTGAAAACCAAATCAACATGAAAGATATATATTTACTCTTGTCTTAATGTTAATTTTTTCATTTCAAATTTTTTTGTGTACTGAGTGCACAGTCTTTCACGTACTTGGATATTCTGCAAGTATTTTTCAAACCAGAAAGTCTATTTTTCAGTGCAAGCTAGACACTAATACTTGGCTATTGACTTGAAGAAATATGCTTTCTACTGGTAGGTTACAGATTCAAAATTAAATCTGAAAAGTATTTAAACTGATAATATAGTATTAATAGCATTGAATTTTGTGTGTTCTTTACATTAGATAAGATTGGGATAAGTGGTCGAAATATGTTGAATCACTTAGATTCATGGGCACTCTCTTTGGAGTCAATGTTTGCCATTGTATATAACTATTTTGACACTTTTTCTCAACCCTACATCTCAGAAGGTTTATTTATTTCAAGTGGCTTTAGGACTGTGTCACCTAGGGCATCATGTAATAGGAAAGAGAATCTAATATTAAACAGATTGTCTCAATTTTACATCATTCCATTTAAATTTGAAATATCTAAAATAGTCGAGCTCTTGTAAATAGGAAGTAGAATGGTGGATGTGCTGGAGGAGAAGGGGAAAGGGAAGTTAGTTTTCAATAGATCTATAGAGTTTTCATTTTGCAATATGAAAAAGTTCTAGAGTTCTGTTATACAGCAATGTATATGGCTAAAACTAGTGTATTGTATCTTTAGAAATGGTTAAGATGGTTACATTTTGTTTGTAGTTTTGACCACAATTAAAAATAAATAGATTGGGCAGCCTGGGTGGCTCAGCGGTTTGGTTCTGGCTTCAGCTCAGGTCGTGATGCTGGGGTCCCGGGATCGAGTCCCATGTCAGGCTCCCTGCATGGAGCCTGCTTCTCCCTCTGCCTGTGTCTCTGCCTCTCTCTCTCTCTCTCTCTCTCTCTCTGTCTCTCATGAATAAATAAATAAAATCTTTAAAATAAATAAATAAATAGATTGTCTTAGCCCAGGAATGAATGAATTTTTACTCATGGAACAGAAAGTCTTGATCTGGAACCAGTTCTATTGACTGCAGTATATAAGCAGCCACAGTAGTCATACTTGATTTTACAGAGTTAGCATCAACAGGCTCAGATAAGATGTCTAAGTGCAGAAGAGAGAAGTGGGTCACTTTTTATTATTGCTTTGATGTAAGTCCATCTGCACTCTTTCAAAATGAGGCTTTTGACCATAGGTACTAGCTGGAAGAAATCCCAAACACCTTTTTCCCCATTTTGGTTGGGAATACTGAACATTCATATATCAAGTATTACTGACAAAGGTATTTGACAGCACCCTCCAGTTAAACAGATAATATCTCAGAAAATATAATATTTGTCCTATTTATGGAGTCAAACCTTCTCATCATAACTTTTCTTCAAGTACCTGTTAACTAAGTTAAACTTCATACACTCTTGCTGCCAGAGTTTTATAGTCTTTCTTATTCAGTGAACATTAAGTTATTTCTTCCCTTGTTAACTTTTTTTTTTTTTTAATTATTTATTTATTTATGATAGTCACACAGAGAGAGAGAGAGAGGCAGAGACACAGGCAGAGGGAGAAGCAGGCTCCATGCACCGGGAGCCCGACGCGGGATTCAATCCCAGGTCTCCAGGATTGCACCCTGGGCCAAAGGCAGGCACCAAACCGCTGCGCCACTCAGGGATCCCGATTGTTTACCCTTGTTAACTTTTTATTTAAATCTTTGCTAGCCTGTTTGCTGCTTCTTTCAAATTAATGTGATTTTTGAGCCTTTGTATATTATTTGATTGGTTAATCCTGGCATTATAGTAATAACACTCATTATATGATTGAAATTTTAAAGTTCATGTCAATGTGTAAAGATTAATTTTCTCATACAGTAGAAAGATAAGTGGAACAGATATGCAAAGATGGAATTATTTATTTGGCAAATGTCTATTGAGCACCTACTATGTGTTCACAGTTTTGAGTGTTCTAGATACAGATCCATTCCTCATGGACCATATAATTTCAAAAGACAATTTAATAGGGAAAAAGAAATTAATTTTCAGATAATAACAAGGCTATGTGATAGAGAGTGGCTGGATGCGGCATACATGGATGAGCCCTTTGAGGATATTGCAAAATAAAAAGAAAAGTAGGGATCCCTGGGTGGCGCAGCGGTTTAGCGCCTGCCTTTGGCCCAGGGCACGATCCTGGAGACCCAGGATCGAATCCCACATCGGGCTCCCGGTGCATGGAGCCTGCTTCTCCCTCTGCCTGTGTCTCTGCCTCTCTCTCTCTCTCTCTCTCTCTCTCTCTCTCTGTGACTATCATAAATAAATTTAAAAAAAAAAAAAAAAAAAAGAAAAGTAGAGGGACAAGATGGCTGCTGAAGGAAGAAGAAAACTCAGTAAGAGGAAATGGCCTAAGTAGATCATGAGATCTGTTTGGTGTCTCCAAATAAGTAACTGCAGGAGATTAGGGAATATGGATCAGCTGCCCATCACAGAAGCTGCAGGAATAAAGAAGGGTTTGTGCAGAAGTCAGAAGTGCCTGAGAAGAGCTAAGATTCATTAGCCTCCTTGACGAAGCCATACGTACTGGCTTTAAGTTATTTTGATCATTGCTGTGCCTGTTACCTTTCTTTTTATTAGTATCATTTCCTCTAGACCACTGGCAAGCCTCTTCTGTCACTGCTCATTATTTACTGTTGTTTCTTTCTGTCTTTTTCCTGGTTTGTTCTTTGGCTTCTTATTTTCCTCAAGTCTCCAGGTGCTTTTCAAGTTCCAATCTGTCTCTCTGGCTTTTCTTTACACCCTACCATCAATACTTCTACTTATTTAGAGAAGCTTATGTTGTTTACGATCGCTTGTAGATGGAAGGCTTCTTAAATAAAGGTCTTCATCTGTGACTATACGCCAAAATTACTTTATTATCTGTCTCATTACTTCCACTGACAGTACTCAGTGCCACACAGTCTGCGGTCCTTGCCATTTTTTTATTTTCTTGATTTCTCTTTGGTTGAGAGTCTTTGGCCTTATTCACTTTTGTAATCATAGAATTTAAGGATTACTTTGGTGTAATTCAGAGTTATAGAGGTGACCTCACAACCTCTATCATAGTTTTAATAGCCCTCATTAGTCGAACTGAGTTGGCACAAAACCTATTTTCATTCCTAGTTTAAGGATTTTCCAGTACTTCCACTTCCAGACAAAGTGGAATAACTGTGACTGGGAAATATGCACTAAAACAAATAGAAAACTGGACAAAATATATTATACAAAAGTTTTCAAAATATTGGACATCAGGCACTGAAGAGTGTGATCCCTGAAAGAGAAGAAACTGTCTAGATGAGTTGGTGAAGATGCTACCGAGAGGGGATTCCAACTGGCGATGCAGAGGGGGAACCCAAGCAGAGACTGGTTGTTTCCAGACTGGTGAGAGAATGGAGCTGGGAGCTTGAGGAGGCCAAGATAGTGTGAGGTTACAGGGCAGAAAACCAGCAAAGGGAGAGTTGTAATGAGAGATTTCTCCAGAGATCAGCAGAGAGCCTCTCTCAAGTTTTAAACTACAATGATGAATGCAAAACTATGAAAAAACCTAATGAGTCTGGAGAAAGAATCATCAAAAGAGAAAAAATTCTTGGAACTTACATAAAGCTGTAAATACATACTGTTTCTACTAGCCAGACTGGCATCAGGTATAGTACTCACAAGAGTTTTGCTCAGTAGAGGAACAGAAGCAACCCTAGCATAAAGGATGCTCTGGCTCTCCCTAAAAATGCTGAAAAGCAATGCTTGGTAGGATATATTTCCAATTAAATTAACTGCATTCAAAATAAAACACAAGTATGTTAATAGACAAGAATAAATACAAAAATATCCACAACAAAAAAGGTAAAATTCAGTGCTTGACATCCAGTCAAAAATCACTAGCCCTGAAAAAAAAAATTTACTAACCCCATAAAGGTGGAAAATATGACCCCAAATGAGACAAAATCCATCAAAACCAATTAAAAAATGACATAGATTATAGAATAGACAAAGACACGTTATTTTAACTTATTGCATTATGTATTTTCAAGAAGTTAGAGGAAAGATGAACCTGTTAACTAGAAACAATATATATTTTTAAAGTTTCAAATCAGACATCTAAAGACTAAACTGCAATGAGAAAAAAAAAAACACTAGAAGGAATTAACACCAATTTTAACAAGGCAGAGGAGAAGATTAGTAAAATGAAGAAACAGCAATGGGAACTAGTGAAAACTAAACAGACAAAAAATGACTGAAAGAAAAGGGACAGAACCTAAGTTAGCCTACTGTAGAATAACTTTAGGCAGCCAAATATATGTGGAATTGGAGTTCCTAGAACTGACTTGGGGGAGCATTGCAGAAGGAGAATAGAAAAATATTTGAAGAAATAATGGCCTACGGTTTTTTCAGTATTATGAAAACTATAAACCCGTTAAACCTAAGAGGATCAGTAAATTAAAAACACAGAAAAATGACAAAAACTCTGAGAAATAACATTAAAATTGAATTACTTAAAACCAAACCAGTGATAAAGAAAAATTCTTAAAAGCAGCCAGAGGTAAAACCATGGCACATAAAGAGAAATAAAGATAAAGATGCAAGCAAACCTGTTTTTTTTTTTTTTTTTTTTTAGTCCAATAATAAAAGTAAGAAGACAGTGGAATGGTGTCTTTAAATTACTGAAAGAAAAAAATTTCGTTAGAATTCTATACTGAACAAAAAATATCTTTCAAAAGTGAAGGTGAAATAAAGACTTTTTTGGACTCTAAAAGCTCAAAAAAAATTCATCCACTAACCTGCATTATAAGAAATGTTAAAAGAAGTCTTTCATACCAAAAGAAATGATACTAGATAGAAATATGGATTTACTCAAAATAATACTAGAAATTCTAATTATGAGTAAATATAATATTCTTTTTACTATTAAAGTCTGTATAAGAGTAAGATAATTTTTTAAGAAAGATAATGGGTTTATAATATGTAGAAGCAAAATATAACAGTAGTACAAAGACTAGGTGAGGATACACATACTGTTGTAAGGTTTCTTATATGATATCTATAATGGCATATCTCCTGAAAGTAGATTATTTTTTTTTAAATTTTTATTTATTTATGATAGTCACACAGAGAGAGAGAGAGAGAGAGAGAGAGAGGCAGAGAGACATAGGCAGAGGGAGAAGCAGGCTCCATGCACCGGGAGCCTGATGTGGGATTCGATCCCGGGTCTCCAAGATCGCGCCCCAGGCCAAAGGCAGGCGGTAAACCGCTGCGCCACCCAGGGATCCCTGAAAGTAGATTATGATAAGATATATGCTATCAACTCTAACTCAGTTCCAAAAACAATATGACAAAAGATTATCGCTATTAGATTGATTGGAATCATTAAAAAAATAATCCAAAAGAAGGCAGAAAAAGAGAGAAAAGGGAACAAAAAAGGGAAGGACAACTTGAAAACAAATAGCAGATTTTAAAGTAAAAGGTTGGAGAAAAAAGGTGTACCATATTAACATTAATAAAAAGGTTGGACTCTCTAAGTTAATATCAGATGATATATATTTCAAAGCAAAGAATATTTCAGAAAAAGGTCATTTTGTAATGATAAAGTGTTCAATTCATCACGACAATGTAATAATACTAAATATTCATGCACTTAACAGTTTCAAAATAATGTGAAGCAAAAAAAATAAAACTGCAAAGAGAAATGGATACATTGACAATTTTAGTCAAATATTTTAATATCCTTTCAATAATTGATAGAACAATTAAGCAGAAAATTATTAAAGGATGTAAAAAATGAATTACATTAGCTAATTTGATGGGACTTTTAAAGAAAACACCCAATAGTCTAGTGCAATCTTTTCTAGTGAACACAGAGCATTTGATAAGACAGTTTATATTCTGCACTTGGAAAGAAGTCAAATAAGTTTAAAACAATTCTAGTTACTCAAAGTACTTCTCTCACTAAAATGGGATTAAATTAGAAATCCACAACAGAAAGTTGTCTGTGAAATCACCAAATATTTGTGAACTAAATAATAAATGTCTAAACAACCCATGAGTCATAGAAAAAAATCAAAGGGGAATTATAATATATATTGAATCAAATGAAGTTGAAAGCACAAATATCAAAATTTGTGTGGTTCATATAAAGCAGTACCTAGAAGCATTTAAGGCTGTCTATATCAGAAAAGAAAGATTTCAAATAAATGATTGCAGCTTCTGCCTTAAGAAGTACAAGTAGAGAAATTAAATCCAAAATGAGCACAAAATAAGAAAAAATTGGAGCAGAAATCAATGAAATAGACAACTAAAAAAACAATCATTGAAACAAAAATGTGCTTCTTTGAGAAGATCTGTAAAGTTGATAAACCTCTAGGAATACTGGTCAAAAAAAAAGAAATCATCAATTATCAGTATCAAGAAAGGGATATATAACATTACTACTGTTTCTGCAGATGTTAAAAGGAAAACAAGGATGCTTAATGAACATCTTTATGTTGATAAATTTGACAACTTATATAAAGGACAAATTCCCTAGAAAACACAACCTACCAAAGCTTACTTAGAAAGAAATAGATAACCTGAATAGCCCTATAATAGAAATTGAGTTTGTAGCTAAAAGGCTTCCCACAAATAAAACATTAGAATCAGGTGGCTTCACTGGTAAATGCTACTAAATGTTATTATTTATTTAAGAAATAAATAGTACTAAAAAGAAAACTACAGGCCAATATCCATGATGAACATAGATGCAAAAATCCTCAACAAAATATTAGCAAACTGAATCCAACAGTACATTAAAATGATCGTTTATTACAATCAAGTAGGATTTATTCGAGAGATGCAAAGGTAGTTCAGATTTGCAAATCAATCAGTGTGATACAACACATTAAAAAAAAGGGAAGGGTAAAAACCATATAATCATCCCAACAGATGCAGAAAAAGCATTTGGCAAAATACAACATCCATACATCGTAAAAACTCAACAAAGTGGGTATATAGTAAACATACTTCAACATAATAAAGGCTATATATTAAAAAAAAAAAAAACAGGTAACATCATAGTCAATGGCAAAAAAAACTGAAAGCTTTCCTCTAAGATAGAAACAATACAAGGATGTCCACCCTTATCACTTTTACTCAACATAGTACTGAAAGTCCTAACTGCAACAATCAGACAAGAAAAATAAAAGGCATCCAAATTGATAAGAAAGAAGTAAAATTTTAACTATTTCCAGATCACATGATACTACATAGAAAATCCTAGACTCCACCAAAAAAACTATTAGAACTGATAAATGACTTCAGTAAAATTGCAGGATTCAAAGTTAATATATAGAACTCTGTTGTGTTTCTATGCATTAAATACAAAGTATGAGAAAGAAAAATTAAGAAAACAATCTCATTAACAATTGCACCAAAAAGAATAAAATACTTAGGGATACATGTTACCCAGGAGATGAAACCCCCCTACTCTGAAAACTATAAGACTTTGATGAAAGAAATTGAAGATAGCACAAACAAATGGAGAGAAAGACCATGCTCATGGAGTGGAAGAATTAATATTGTTAAAATGTCTATACTACCAAAAGCAATCTACAGATTCAATGTCCCATGAAAATTTCAACAGTATTTTTCACAGTACTAAAATTTGTATGAAACCACAAAAGACCTTGAATAGCTAAAGTAATCTTGAAAAAGAAGAGCAAAGCTGGAGATACTATAATGTCAGATTTCAAGATAGGCTACAAAGCTACCATAATCAAAAACAACATGATAGTGGCACAAAAATGACACATAGATCAATGGAACAGGATAGGGAAATAAACCCTTATGATCAGCTAATGTATGACAAAGAAGGCAAGAATATACAATGGAAAAGTCTTTTAAATAAATGATGGAAAAAACTGGACAGCTACAGGAAAAAGAATGAATCTTGACTTTCTTACACCATACACAAAAATAAACTCAAGGTGAATCAAAGACCTATGTGAGACTAAAACCACAAAACTACTAAAAGAAAACATAGGCAATAATTTCTTGGATATTGGTCTCAGCAATGTATGTATGGATATGTCTTCTCAGGCAAGTGAAACAAAAGCAAAAATAAACTATTGGGACAACACCAAAATAAAAAGCTTTTGCATAGCAAAGGTAACTATCAGTCAAAAAAGGCAGCCTACTGAGTGGGAGAAGAAAAGTACAATCATCTCCATAGATGCAAAAAATAAAAATTGAGAAAACCCACTTCCATTCATGATAAAACTCCCAAAACTAAGAATAGAAGAGAATGCCTTTAACCCAATAAGGGCATCTCACAAAACCTTACAGATTGGATTGTACTTTTAATGGTCAAAGATCAGGAATAAGGCAAAGTAATTTTCTTCCACCTCTATTTAACATTGTATGGGAGGTTCTAGCCAATGCAAAAAGAAAAGACCTACAGATTGGAAAAGCACTAAAACTACCTTTATGTGAAGAAAACATGATCAAAATTTAAGTCTACATAAAGTGTAAGTGTACACACAGACTTTTTATTAATTACCAAAAAAAAGTTCTATGAATTTAGGAAGATTGCAAGGTACAAGATCAATTTACAAAAATTAATTGTATAACACTTGTGTGAGCTACTTAGAGTAATTAAAATCAGAGAAAGTAAAATTGTTGCCAGTAGCTGCAGGGTGGGGAATGAGGGCTATTTTTTAATGGGTATAAAGTTTCAGTTCTACAAAATGAGAAGAATTCTGAAAATGGATGGTGGTGATAGTTGCACGTTAGTATTTAATACCACTGACCTGCATACTTAAAAATGGTTAAGATGGTAGATTTTATGTGTATTTTACCACAGTAAAAATTTTTATGTTCAGCTGTATATCTTTATACTAGTGAACAAAGTGTCATATTGAAACTCTAAAACATTTTAAATTGTTAAATTTTTTTAAATGCCATTTTGTAATAGCATCAAAATATATGAAGTACTCAGAGATAAATGTGACCTATACTCTGACAACTACTTTGCAAAAGAATTTAAAGAACACCTAAATACATGGAAGATACCCCACGTTCATGGATAAGAAAAATAAATTAATATATCGATTCTCCCCCAACTCTATGGATTCAACACAATACCAGCTGAAAGTCCAGAAGGATTTTTTTTTTATCAAGTAATTCTGAAATTTATGTTGAAATGTGAAGGATCTTATTTCTAAAGTATAGTGATGAAGACATTGTAGTAAAGATAAACAAATAGATTGATGGAACAGAATACAGCATCCAGAATTATTAGACTTAGTATATAATATGTTGAACCTAAACTTAAATATAAAACATAAAGCTATGAAACTTCTAGAAGAAAACATTAAAAAGAAAAACCTTTTCACCTTAAGAAAAAATTTCTTGGATTCAATACCACAAGCATGATTCATAAAAGGAAAATTGATAAATTGCACTTCATCAAAATTAAGAACCACTTTTTAAAGACACTGATGTGAAAATAAAAATTCAAATCACAAACTGGGAAAATATTCATGAATTGCATATCTGATAAAATTGTACCTAAAATATATGAAAAATCCTCAAATTCCTTGTTAAGTGGAGAAAGAGTCTAGCCCCTTCTAGACTTTTGTTGTTGGTTTCAGACTCTGGGATGGAAAGAACAGGGAAGATAATGCAAATGTATTTTTTCTGTATATTCTGTTTACACCCTCAGTATTATTTGAAATTTTATCCCTTATGTAAAATGAGGTAATAAGTTCTCTCTGATTTCTATATGTCTCGCCACTTACATTTCAGAATCTACCTTAGGGATCTCTTAACATTAACTTAAAGCTATTAGTACTAATCTAGTCTCTACTCACAGAAATCTATTTACTGACTTTTCTTAAACTGCTGGTGAATTTCTTTCAAAGTATTCATAAGATGCCCTGACTTGTCCAAGCCCCTTGAAGGAGCCAGTTGTAGTAAAAATTCAAACCCAGACTTTGTGATCTCAAGGTCAGTACTCTTGCTGTTTTCCTCGGCTGCTTGATTGAAAATGAGTTTAGGGTTCTAATTTTTGCTCTTTCTATAATTCATTTAGGTGCACTTGCATAAATCATTTAACTATTTTGATCTTTCATTTTCTTTGATAGAAGATGAGAAAGTGGAGGAAAAAAGAGAAATCTCTAAGGTCTTTTCCAGTCTAACTGCTATTATTTTTTTATTCCTCATTTCTCCTTCACTTTGCTGACCTCTTGTGCAACCTTCCCCTCCAGTTTTTTTTTTTTTTCTTTTTACTGCCAGTGAACTCCCCTTATGTGTCAGGGCCTCTTCTATGAAAGTTGTCTCTATAGAGTGACATATGTACCTCACAAACTCTCAGAAGACTTCCTCGTAAGATTTCCTTGCTGACTGCAGCTGTTTTCCTGTCTTCCAACCAGTGGGACTGTCACTCTGATTCTACTTCTTCTGTCTTTAAAGCATAGCATACTCTGAAACTGAAATTAATTTCCATGAGTGTCATCTTGAATATACCTACCTGGAAAGTTTACTTCTAAATTTTCACATGCAGAAACAAGTCTTTTACTTTATGAGATCTCTCCATAGTTATTTAATGACAAGTCTGCTCTGAAGTAACTGTTGAAAAAGGGTCACATTTCTTGAGGCCTGATTGAATTGGGTAGTGGCAGGAAAAATAAGTAGTAACTGTGGTGTTGCTGCACTCCTATGACATCTTTGTATTGAACTGTAGTTCTGAGTTTATTCGTACTCAACTAATGCTGCCACTTTTGCCATTCTTTTACACGTATTTTAGGCCCATTTTGCTGTGCATCATAATTTCTCAGGAATTTTCTTGCACAGAAGCTTAACTCATTAACCATATGTTGTCCCTTAAATAGAAGCCAGTTTTCAAAACATAAAATAGGACATTTCCATTTGTGGCTAACAGCTATAGCTGCAAAGCCTGTGCCTGCTTTTATTCCAGGTCCTTTCTTTTCATGATTCTTTTTTTTTTTTTTTTTAATTTTTTTTTTTATTTATTTATGATAGGCACACAGTGAGAGAGAGAGAGGCAGAGACACAGGCAGAGGGAGAAGCAGGCTCCATGCACCGGGAGCCCGATGTGGGATTCGATCCTGGGTCTCCAGGATCGCGCCCTGGGCCAAAGGCAGGCGCCAAACCGCTGCGCCACCCAGGGATCCTCTTTTCATGATTCTGATGTCATGTGAGAACCCTTCCACACCATCCAGCCTTCTACATTCTCCCCACCTTCTCTGCCTGTCCCTTTCTGGTCATCAGGGACTAGGCCTTACCTTTCCAGCCAGTTTGGGATAATGTTAATAACTCAGTCATCACTTCATTTTTAAGTAATATCACATAATACAGGAACTATATGACATATTAAGAACTTAAATAAGAACAGAAACGAATTACACACTATTGGGGAAAATAGACATTCATGGGTCTAAATCAGTGATACAAAAATACATACATACATGGATGGAGGAAGAAGGAGGGTTTTTATGTGCAGTATAATGCCAAAGGTCAACTGATAAATATGGGACTGCTAAAGTTGAAAATTTATTATTTTTTATTTTGAAGCCATCATGAAAAAACTTGAATTAAGAGTCATCAATGGCTGCTCAGTCTAGGGGAAAATGAGAAAGAAGATCAGGATATTTGCTTGGTCTTTAAGAGTCTCCCCTTAACACTGCTTATTAATTGTAAGGGAGAAAAAAACAGTAATTATACAGTGTGGAAAAACTGTCCAGGTGATAAAAATTAACATCTCCCAAAAAAGACTGGTGAACTCTAAAAATCTCCAGATGTTAAACCATAAGAATACATCATCTATTCAGTATTCTCACTGAGCCTGAATTTAAATCTCAAGGAAACATCAAACACAAAATGATGGCCTTCTACTAAATGAGGGAGGGGGCTATATACTTCAAAAATGGAAATATCATAAAAGACAGAAACTGTGGACATATTCCATATTAAAAGAGAATTAAGAGATATGACAAATGCAGTATCTGACCCTAGACTATATCCCATAATATTGGCAGGAATATACTATAGAGGACATTATTAGGTCAGCTGATAAAATCAGAATGTTGATGGTAGATTAGGTAAAATTTGTGGAATTGATAGCTTTACTGTGATTATATAAGGGAATATTTCTATTTATAAAAAATGGCCACTGAAGTATTTAAGGGATAAAGGGTCATGATGTATATAAGTTACTCTCAAGTGCTTCAAAAATATAACGTGTGTGCAAATGTCTATGCAAATGGTGAAGAAAATGGGGTGTAATGTAATATATGTCTGCATAAAGGATATATGAGTTTTGATGTACTTATTTTTTTAAAACTCTGATATTCTTTTTTTCTTTTACTCATTTTTTTCACTTATATTCTTCTCTTTCTATAATCGACATATAACATTAAGTTATTGTGTATCACCTCACATAGTTACAAATGTGTTTTTCTTTGGGATGAAAACTTTTAGGATCTCTTCTCTTAGCAACCTTCAAACATGTGATAACAGTATTGGTAAACTATAGTCATCATTTTGTATTTTTTATCTTCAGAACTTAATTTTCTTATAACCGGTAGTTGTACCTTTTGACCATCTTTACCCAGTTGATACTGTTCCTAAATAACTTTTTTAAAAAAATTTTTAAAAAGTTAAAGCTTTTCCCCCCTTCAATTAGAATTAATGGCCAAACCTATGTCTTTTAGAGAAATAATAATTTTAAAGCCCTACTACATGGTTACTTTTAAAACTCTATTATTTATTTTTTGTACCTATAATTTTGTGTGTGTGTCTTGGATATATACTTACTATTAGTCATGATAGCCTCTGGATTAGGTACATGATGGAATATAAGCAAAACAAAGAACATAGAGAAATTAATTGTGAATCCAAGTACCTGTTAGAACATCTAGAACAGTGCTGTTCAGTAAAACTGTCTGTGATTATGGAACTGGTCTTTGTGTGCACTGTCCAATATGGTAACACTTGAGCACTTGAAATGGGGCTAATGAGAGTGAATTTTTAATTTAGTTGTAATTAATTTTAATAGCCATATATGGCTTTTGACTACCTCGAGTAGTGACTAATGCCTAGATAGGAGTCTATAAGTTCCCATAATCATTAAGTTTACTACCTAAAGAGACAAACTAGTCACAGCTGGACTTGTTAGCCTGAGTGAGGTCTGTTCTTTTCATAAAGAATCTGTGGTATGTTGCATATGTTTTTACCTTTCTACTGGTAGCTGATTTTATTGCTGAATAATAGTGAATCAAACTCAATGAAAATTCAAACATCACAAATATAATCATTGCTAGACTGATTTTTACAGGTTACAACATTAGCTACCAAAAACCTGAATTAGATGCAGGACTTCCCTTTTAATGACTTACTCTGATTAAAGAGACAGTATGGGGATCCCTGGGTGGCGCAGTGGTTTGGCGCCTGCCTTTGGCCCAGGGCGCGATCCTGGAGACCCGGGATCGAATCCCACATCGGGCTCCCGGTGCATGGAGTCTCTGCCTCCATGGAGTCTTCTCCCTCTGCCTGTGTCTCTGCCTCTCTCTCTCTCTCTCTCTCTCTCTCTCTCTCTGTGTGTGACTATCATAAATAAATAAAAATTAAAAAAAATAAAAAAAATAAAACTTACTTATTTATAAAAAAAGATAAATAAATAAAGAGACTGTATGGATCTAATAAGGACAGAAGGAGGAGGAAAGAAGGGAAGGAAGGATGTATAGTTGGATAGATAGATAGAAAACAATGCAAGATAATCTTTTTTAAATGCCATGGGAAGAGAACTGTAAGTTTCTTTTGTCAAACATCGGAATAGACTTGATGTTACCTAAGGTGCCTTCCAGCTTTAAATCTTGCGATGCTGAATGTTAAGAATACTGAACTGAAGGAAATCTATGAGAATGGAGCAGTCAGGTAAATTTAGGAATTGGAGTTCAATGTTTGACTTGTGTTCTTATATGATCTTAATCTCCCAGGCCATAGGAGTGATTTCTGCCTTGCTAAGTCAATTTATTTCATTTCAAATAGAATATTGATTAAAGGAAAGCCCTGATAAACAGTCCCTAGAATACTGTATCTTCCTGGTTACTTGTTAGTATTTTTTAAGAGTGAGAGTCATGCTTTTTAATCAGTCAGATATAAATATACTACTTGGGAGGCAACATGTTAAGAAAATAGGCTAGAGGAAGTATAAACATAAAAGGTAACTTTATGTCTCTCTGAACACAGCACTGCTAGCACTGAGGCCTCAGTCCAGTGTTCCTCCATCTTTCACTGTGTATCAATAAAGCCTTTCATTGACAATAGGAGGTAATACTATTCTCATTGGTTAGCTAACCATGTTGATAACTTCAGTTCTTCCAGATTGAGTCAAGGCACTAACTCTTTCAGTTTAATGCTCTGTTGATTCATAAATCTATTGCTTTCTTTGGCTTATGCCTTTGTGCAGTGTTCAGAGTTCTCAAAAGATGTTTAGGCTTAAGCATTTTGCTTTACTTTGGGCATGAAATAAGTGCTTGATAAAAGCCTGCATGCTTGACAGGTTGAGTGCATGCTGTTTTTTTCTATACCCTCACTCTGCTATATAAATGAATCTTAATCTTGCTTGCTTGGTACTCTTTTTTCAAAGTATTTGCCTGAGTACTGAGAGCACCTTCTCATAGAGGAGAACTGAAACTGAGTGCCACTTGCACTTTACATCTTTTTAAGCAAGGGACCATACTAATCTAATAAATCCAGAAATTGGGGTTATCAGGGTTCCCATGACCACCCCACTAGGGAATGTTGGTGATTCACTAGGAGGACCCATGAGACTCAACATAAGGTTATATTCATAGCTGTTTCTTTTTTTTTATTTTTAATAGTAAAAGAATATAAAGCAAAATCAACAAAGGAAATAGGTGCATGGGGTGAAATTTGGAGGAAATCAGTTACAATCTTATAATAATATTGTCCAAGTGGAGTCACACAAAATACACTTAATTTCTCTAACATCTAGCATATATGAAGTGCTCTCTACCATGGAAGCTCATTAGAGACTCAGTGCTGAGGTTTTATTGAGGGCTGGTCATATAGGTACTCTTTGCCTAGCATGTGCTGATTTCCAGACTTGTAGAAGGAAAACAGATGTTCAGCATAAACTATATTGTTTCTACAAACCATTTGGGCATGGTAAAATACCATTATCAGTTAGGGGATGATGAAAATCCTTCCAAAATCCAAGCTCTCATGCTGGCTGCCAAGAGTCAGCCTTGCAAACAGGGTTTTCTAAGGATAGCAGTTTCAGGCCTGCTGTGTTAACTCTTTTCTGCATCTGGATATGCCTCAATCAACATTCAGACTTGGAACTTTTAACCTATTTTTAACTTTCCTTTTGTCCAGTCTCTTTACTCTCTTTTTGTTGAACATTAGTGTTCCTTAGAGATTAATAAAAAGTAATTATACTACACACCTACTGTTTTACCTCGTGGGGCTATTTCAACTTCTTTTTGTTTTTTGAGATTTTATTTATTTATCTGAGAGAGAGCGCGAGAGAATGATCACAAGCAGAACTGGAGGAGAGAGGCAAAGGAGGAGGGAAAAGCAGACTCCCCACTGAACAGGGCCCCCTGATGCAGGGCTCAATCCCAGAACCCTGGGATCATGATGTGAGCCAAAGGCAGACCCTTAATCAACTGAGCCACTCTGGCATCCCTATTTCAACTTCTTGCAGGCTACAGCAGCAGCCAGTCTTTCCTCTTAATCCTTGCCACTGCTGTTTTCTTTTATCAAGTAGTCAGCAATGAGTATTCTCCTTATTACAGGTCAGACTCTAACCTTGCCACTGTTTTTTATTTTGGGATTTACTTTCCTCAGTTCTCCAAAAGTATGTTATCATAGTTGTCTCTGAGCCTTAAACCACAGATTTCTTTCTCCCTCAGCTCCAGGCGAGTATTGCCTTGAAAGAAGATAGCGTGAATGCTTATCAGTATGCTTGTGAAGGCTCAGAAACCTTAGGGGTGAACTGTAGCACTTTAGAGAAGCTCTTATGTCTATCACAGATGTAAACTATGGACATTATAGAAGCAGATTGAGAAATAAATTAGGCCTTTAAATCAGTTCTAAATCAGTGTCAACTTACAGTTACAATTGATTTAAGAATTTAAGAATGAAGAAACCGGAATCACAGTTAAAAGCATTTGGGTAAAAACAATAGGAAAGAAATATAGAAGTGATGTAATTGTGAGAGTCTACAGGATAGGAAGTAGATGATGCTATCCTAAAACCAAGTAAATTTTGCCATGGAAATAAGATAGTAATAGGGACTGCAAATATGTAATATTAGGTATATGCTAGAAGACATACTGTTCTAAGTTCGGAATATGGTGTTTGGCCTAAATGATGGCGAAGAGGTAGTAAAAAAATAAAAAGTACTAGTATTTTGGAGTTAGTTCCAACTAATGAGGAAAACCTAATTGGTGAGCAAGGGATGGAAACTTTTCAAAGAAAGTGATTGTTTCATTTCATAATTAATATAAGTAAAATAACAACTGGGAATATTGCTTGTTCCTATCAACCTGAGGAATAAAATTAATAATTCATGGGGTATTAGATAGAGTATTCCAGTTAGATCTTCTCTTATGGATCATAGACATAAGTGTAAAACCAAAAACTATAAAACCTCCAGGGGAAAATCTTTACAACCTTGGATTAGTCACAGATTCATTAGCTATAATACCAGAAACACAATCCATAAAAGAACCAATTGAGAAATTAGGCTTCATCAAAATTTTCAGAAAGTTCTGTTAAAAGAACGTGATCAGGACGTGATCCCAGGGTCCCAGGATCGAGTCCTGCATCAGGCTCCTGCTACCTATGTTTCTGCCTCTCTCTATGTGTCTCTCATGAATAAATAAATAAAATTTTTAAATTAAAACAGGCAAGAGATTAAGACAGATGCTTCACAAGAGAAGATGTATAGATGGCAAGTAAACACCTGAGAAGATGCTCAATATCATTAACAATTAGGGAAATGAACAGTCAAATCACAGTAATGTACCACTACACTGCTATAAGTAATTTGGCTATTGGCCAGAATTTTAAAGACTTACCCTGTCAAAAATGTGGAGGAACTGGAACTCTCGTGCACTGCTGATACAAATGTAAGAATTGTATAACAACTTCACAGAAGTCTGTTTAAGTTCAAAACATACATCTACTATATGATCCATCCATTTTACTAGGTATTTACCCAAGAGAAATAAAAGCACACATCCACATACTGTTGTTCACAGCAGCTTTATTTTTAATAGCCTCAAACTTGAAACAACTCACATGTTATTAGCAGATGCACTGATAAACAAATTGGGCTATATCCACATAATGGAATACTACACAGCAATAAAAAGGAACTACTAATACATGAAAAAATATGGATAGGGATCCCTGGGTGGCGCAGCAGTTTAGCGCCTGCCTTTGGCCCAGGGCGCGTTCCTGGAGACCTGGGATCGAATTCCGCGTCGGGCTCCCGGTGCATGGAGCCTGCTTCTCCCTCTGCCTGTGTCTCTGCCTCTCTCTCTCTCTCTCTGTCTCTGTGTGACTATCATAAATAATTAAAATTTAAAAAAAAATGGATAAAAGTCAAAATAATTAAACTAAGTTAAAGAATCCAGACTTAAAAAAAAAAAGAATCCAGACTTAAAAGATTACAAACTATATAATTCCATCAACTTAAAACCAGAAAAAGCCAAATAATCTCTAATGACAGTAGATTAGTGTTCACCTAGTTCATCAGGTACAAGAGTGGGTGAGTACAAGGTTACAAAGAGACACAGAAAGACTTTTAGAGGTGATGGAGTTTGTTATCTTGGCTGTGGTGATGGTTCCTAGGTATATACATATGCTAATACCAATCAAATTGTGCAATATAAATATATGTAGTTTATTGCATATCAATTATACTTCAATAAAACTATTTTAAAAAAAGAAAGATTTTTTTTGCATGATTTTCCTTTAAAGTTTTAGTTGCCTAGCCTTATTGTGAGCCAAGTAAATTTAAATTCTCCAACCCTGGTTCAGCTTTATCTTTTCCCCTTTAATATATTTAACAGTTCATGATATATTTAATACTCATAAAGGAAACTTGTAAACAATTACTATAGTTGTTGTCCTAACAAACTGTGTATTCTTGACAAGTTAGAAATGTTCCCATTTTAATGTCTTTTTAATGATACATTACACAGGCTTTAAATGTCAGTCTTTGTATTTTCAAACCTGCAGAAACTTGAATGAAGTTTACATATATAAGAGCAATCAACTGATGGCAATCAGTTGAATATCAGTTTCTGAAAATAAGTTTTATATGAATCTTTTCTGCAGATAACTTGACTTTTAAATGTTTTTCACTATGACTCTTTATATAAGTGAATATATATTGAATAAGTAGCTATAAAACCTGAGATTTCCATTAAAAAAAATTTTTTTGCTATGCCTGTTAACAAGATATAGCTAGATATTATGCATACTTCATCAGTTTACTCTTCAATATATTATTGCTCTCCTGACCAGTAAATGGACAGCCATCACCATTGAGTTAGAAACCTTAGGCATTTTGCTATATCCTAGATTGTGATTCATGGTTTTAAAATACTATGTATATGAAAGATTTTATAGGTGATCATTTGACAAGGTACAGCATTCTGGTTCCTCAAGCAATATTTGGGGTACTGATTTATATTTATAGTTTCGCTTTAGGGCTTACATTTTGGTGGACAAGATGTTTTTCTGCTCATTCCTCAAGGATTCCTTCTAAATGCCATCTAAGAGCATGAACTTTGGGCCAGAATATTTAGGTTTTTATATAGTAAGCTCTTCCACCTACTGTGACCTTGGGGGAAGTTACTTAACATGAGCAAGTGTCAACTTCTTCATCTGCAAAATGCAGAAGAAAAAGAGAATATAACTTACAGAGTATCTGCCAGGATCTAATGAATTAATAAATGTAAAACAAACACATTTTTACTTACAATGCAGTACATGCTGTACAGCACCTTCCCAACTGTTATCATTGTTACTGTTAGAATTGATTTTTTTTTTTTATTGTGAAGTAGACTCTGGTGAAAACCAAAAATATCATCTGTTTGGGAATGTCCCTGTGTTTAGTTATTCATCGTTTGCACTTAAAACATTCAGCCTGAAGTATGATGTCAATTTAGGGATTGATTACCACACCTGGCTTTCATTTCTGTTCAGTCCTGGTGTATTATATTCACCAGCACCAAGTGCTTTGAGAATGAAATAAAGAGTGAATAAAGGGTTTTTCCCTCCTCTAAGAATAAAATTTTTGTAAACCCCGGTGTTCATTTGATTTAAAGCACAAAGAAAAGTGGCACTTGATAAAATGAATTGCTGAGTCCACCTGTTAACTTGGGTTCATCAGAATTGCTACCTAAACTTCGACCTGTGGTCCATCCAATCTAGCATTTGCTCCCGAATAGGGCATAAGGAATCCACGTGAGTAATCTAGAGGGACAGAAACCCCCACTCAGTTTTTCCCTCAATTTTTTTCTGCTTTTATTCCTATCTAAACATGGCTTTTTGATTTCTTTAAATCATTTAGAAGAGAGATTCAGCCACAGGAACTCCAGAAAAAGGTAAGGAATGAGAAATTGAACACAAACCAGGAAAGACAGTTTCTTTTAAGATAGTTTATTTTTTCTTTGTTACTGTTATGATGACACATTTTGGTCTTAGAATATTCAAGCAATTCAAAAATATATGGTATGTTAATTCCAAGTCCTCTGCATTCTCTATCCTCACGAATAACTACTGTTAATTTTAATGTACACTGCTCCAGATTTTTTTCTCTGCAGATCTAATACTATAGTTTTAGACAAGTAGGTTAATCCTATACAAGTTATTTTTATAATTTTATTTTCTTAATAATGTCTCATATACCTTCCAGGGGAGTACATACACATATTCATGGCATCCTTTTTAAAGCCCATTCAGTATTTTGGTGTATAGATGTATCATAATTTATTTAATGAATCTTGATGATATATGATTCTAATTTGCTCCTATTACAAAGAATGCTGCAGTGAATATTCTTTTACATATAGTTTTTTGTTTTGTCTTGTATGTATAGTTTTGAATATGTTTGCAAGTGTTTCTCTGGGTAAACTTCCTGACGTGGAGATACGTGTTCAAAGAATATAAAAATGTTTTGAAATGGTAGATATTGACAAATTATAGGTGCTTGTTGATAGAAGAGAGTGACATATATCAATAGTAGATACTGCTGATGGAATGGTAGTCTGCTTTGCCTTCAGTTGAGGTAGCTCTTTGGGTTAACAGTTAATAAGATTTCTAGATTTTCAAAAAATTAATAACTCCCTTTACTCTTCATTTTTTATCTGTTCTATCTATTCACTCATTGGTACTTAATTTATTTAAAAATATTTTAAATTGTAAAAGTAATATTAACTAATAGATAACTGGAAATTTAGTTAGCTAACCACAATGCCAGTAGTATATGTGGTCACAAAAAGTCTTAAGACTTTACTGAGTAGGTTTTTTTTTTTTTTTTTTCCCTCAGTATATTTGACAGCTTTTACCTCCAAGCTTTTGGAAGACAAAAACAGTAAAAAAAAAAAAAAAAAAAAAAAAAAATTAGTTTCAATTATCTATTACCACGTAACCAACCATCCCCAAACAAGCAACTACACTCTGCAGTTTCAGCTAGCTTCAACTGCGTGCTTGTTCTACTGATCCTCCCTGTGGTCACCCATGAGGCTCTTGGAATTGGCTGTTAACTATGACACTGGCAAGGCTGGGCCTTTCCTTCTCTCTCCAGGTAGGCTCTCATCTCCCTGTGGTTCATCTAGCAAAGTAGCTAGACTTTTCACTTGCACATTCAGGGCCTCCTGCAAGAATGGAAGTTGCCAAGTCTTTTTCCAGATTTGGTACAACTGGCAAAGGGTCTATTGGTTAAAGTGAGTAACTGGGCCAGAGTAGAGTCAGCAGGAAGGGACTCCTGGGAAGTGTGGTTTTTCTGGGGCCACAAAGGGCATTTGATAGTCAATTACATTTCTATTTCTCAGACTCCCAGGGGAGTCAAGCCCTTTTTCCATATGTATATTGTTGTTTTCCTTTTCTGTGAAATGCCTTGTCAGATTTTGCCCACTTTTCTTTTGGGTAGTTTGTCATTTCATATTGATTTGTAAAAGTTCTTCATATAATCTGGATGTTTTCCTCTGTTGGTTGTATGTATTACAAACATCTTTGGCCAGTTTATGGCTTATCTTTCACTGTCTTTATGGTGTTTTTGATAAATAGAAGTTCTTAATTTTAAGATAGTTGAATTTATTATCTTTTATGATTTGTGCCTTTTGGATCCTTTTCTCCTCCAAGACATAGAATACTCTTTCGTGTACATCATCTTCTAAATGTTTTATAGTTTTGTCTTTGATATGCAGGTTTATAATTCACCTGGAATTGATTTTGGGGACTGGTGTGAGGCAAGGGTCCAATTGCATTTTTTTCCACATGTGGCCTTTTCTTATGCTTTACTTTTGGGTTAGTTCCAGTGTTTCTTAAATGCTGTACATTCATCTTTCCTGGATCCTTTTTTTTTTTTTTTTTATTAATATTGCTGGAGCACAGCCATGCAGCAGTTCTGGAAAGAAGCTACTTAAGAGCAAATCAGTATTTAATTGAGCACTTTTACAAATAATATGATTAAACAACTGCAATCTTTTGGTGAGGAGGTATCCCTGGAGCTGAAACCTCAAGTATTAAAGGGCAATATATGAAGAGCCTAGAAAGAATGTTCTGAGCCAAGGGAACAGCAAGTATTCTTACCAACTGGGAGAAGAAAGTACTTAGATGTAGTAAAAATGAAAAGCTGAACAAGAAAGTAATGGTTAAAAATGAAGTAAACCAAAATGAGATGTGATTCTGAGGAGTTAAATATTAGAAAGATGATGCCATTGATCTCTATATTTAGAACACTCTTTTTCAGGTGTCTGGTTTAGTGACTACATGCTGACATCTTACTTTCCATTAATCTAACCATATGTCCTGTGTCCACTCTAACAAGTATTCACCTATTTTATGTGTTTATAGACTTTGTTTTCATAATAAGTCTGCACACAAAGCGTGGAAGACCCAATCATTGTTTCTGAAAAGAATACAAATGTTAAAACCTTGATGATTTGAAAGAGATGGCATGATATTAGAAGTTGGAATATGATGCAGAGGCATAGAGGTGGAAGGAAATATGGATACTGATTTTCTTATATTACAGAATGAGTAGTCAGGACATATAGTCTAAAGTAGTGGATCAAGTAGAGCTCATAATTATTCCAAGTTAGAAAGGTAGCATATAGAGAAGCCTGGGTGGCTCAGTGGTTGAGTGTCTGTCTTCGGCTCCGAGCATGAACCAAGGTCCTAGGAATGAGTCCTGCATTGGGCTCCCTGCAGGGAACCTGCTTCTCCCTCTGCCTATGTCGCTGCCTCTCTCTGTGTGTCTCTTATGAATAAATAAAATCTTAAGAAAAAAGAAAGTTAATGTATAGAACTGAAGATAAAAATATAACTAAGAAAAAATTTAAAGGATATAGTAGTGTAAGTGAGCTAAATTCTTCACCTTTTGTAATGAGAAAATTGCTGGATTTCCTCAATAAATATATAAATATAATTGAAGAAATAGAGGTCTACACATAGTAAAGTTGGGGAGGTATTACAGGAATAATTAATGTCAGAGATGGAGAAGAGGGTCCACAGCTGTCAGTGGGACAGATGTGCTTTTGCTTTTCATTTTATTTCCTCCTAATAATTGTAATTTTACTTCTGTGCTTATTTATTACTTCTCAAATAATACAAAAAGAAGAATACAAAAAAAAGAAAAGGTAAGGCTGAGATTCTGTGACAGAAGAATTGAAACAATTGTTGGAAACAGCAACATTAAAGTCAGCTGGACATCTAGGATAGACTTATGAGTATTAGTTATATAGTTTATGAATCCATTTATAAACTTTCCATATCGAGAAGGTTTGTATGTTATAGTAGTCTATTGGAAATGAACATATTTAATTTGAGATATAAAACTGAATCATGACAGTACTACCATGGGTACATTCATTCATTTTACAAACGTTCATTAGTGGAGTAAATTCATATTGTTACACTTCTATGCCTGTTCCTGGTGTCCTTCAGGATGGTTTAAAGGAAATCTCAGTTTCTGTTGAGTGAGCTTTGCTATTTGAAGTGTAAAGCATGTTGAAATTAGAAATGGCTTTTTGAGATCACCTTCTTCAGTGATGGGGAGCTTTTTCTATAATACACATAACCAGGTACCCTGGATAAGAACCACTCATCTGATCCACTCCTTCATTTACAGAAGTGGAAACTTGGGCACTGTAGTCACATAGCTAATTAGGGGCACAGCATAGATTGACCCCTAGTATCACGTGATTTTTTAATGCTCTAGTTTTTTTTTTAAGCTCTATGCTTTTTTTTTAAATTTTTATTTATTTATGATAGTCACAGAGAGAGAGAGAGAGGCAGAAACATAGGCAGAGGGAGAAGCAGGCTCCATGCACCGGGAGCCCGACGTGGGATTGGATCCCGGGTCTCCAGGATCGTGCCCTGGGCCAAAGGCATGCGCCAAACCGGTGCGCCACCGAGGGATCCCTTAATGCTCTAGTTTTGAAAATTTTTTCCTTCTCTTCTGCTGCTGCATAGTCTCTTTCTTGAGTTCTTATTTTACATACCTTCTTTTTTTTAAAAAAAACTAATCTTCTTCTAAAACAAATCTTCTTTTTAAAGAGACTTTCAATCAACACTCCTCTTAAAAAAAAAAAAGACTGTTTATTTATTTGACAGAGCACACAAGTAGAGTGGTAGGCAGAAGGAGAGGGAATAGCAGACTCTGAGCAAAGAGCCTATGTGGGACTTGATCCCAAGACTCTGGGATCATGACCTGAGCTAAAGGCAGATGCTTAATTGACTGAGCCACCCAGGCACCCCAGCACTCCTCTTTTCAGCCTCATTTCTACCCTCATTTTTAGTAATATCCAGTGCTTCCCATTTCTGAGCTAATACCAATCAGCCTACTTCTGAATTAGAATTCTGCTTTGTTCAGGTGAATTCAGTTACCATTTTATCCATGTACTTTCCAACATTCAAAGTTTTGTTATTATATTTTCTAATTTTTTTTTACCCTTGTGTGTCTGTACCTTTTTACTATTCCTTTACTATTCCTTTACTATTCAATGCACCAACTTTAATCAGAGCTCTGATTTTATTTTTACAGGCCTCAAATCAAAAACTGTTTTTTAGTACAGACAAATCACTGATACATCAGTAAAGCAACAAGGTGAAGTGATTGCTCTTAAAATAAATAGTACATACATGATGAAACTGCCTTGTTAATGTGTTCTTACTTAGACCTCTAACACTCCATGTACTTTTGTCAGAGGATTGGATTTGGCAAACTTAGATAAAGACACCTTCCTCCTGTTTCTCTCTTCCTGAGATACAGGAAAATTCTTTGGCTAGTGTTATGCAGCAAAATTAAATTTGCATTTTTGTGATTTCTTTCAAGGAACTCAAAGTAAAATGCATGACTTCTTCAGAGGACAGACGAATTCCTTATTGTTTGGAAAGAAGCTGGGTGATGGTGATGATAATAATCACTGTTATTTATTATTTATTGATCACTTCTCTGTGTGTAATTTGTTTTATGAACAGTATCTTTTATTAATCCTCAAAATGCTATAAGTAGATATTATTGTCTCCTTTTCACAAATGATGAAATAGCTTTTCTAAAGCTGAGGTACTTGTCCAAGGTTACATGGTTAGTGTCAGGCACACTACCAAACCTTCTGTCTGACTCTACAATCTATTATTTTCCCACTTGTCTAACTTGTTAGACTTATACCTATTTTAATAATAACAGCAGCAACAATGATAAGTGATATTTACATAATACTCTGTATCAGATACTATTTTAAATTCTTCATATATATTGACATATTTAATTTTTACCCTTTAACCTTCTGAGGTACCTCTTCTGAGGTAAAAGAGGATAAAAGATATCCTCTTTTACGGACGTAAGGAAGATTATGTAAGTTGCTCAAAGTCAATTTAAGGCTAAAATGAGTAGAGCCAGGATCCTAACACAGTTTAGTTGTAGATAGAGTAGATGAGAATGTTTGTGGAGTAGATGAGAATGTTTATGTGTTCTCATTGATTACTGAGTCTCTTGAAAAGGGCTCTAAACTGTAAAAACAGAAAGCAAATACATACTTGGGAAGCTATCAGAATATAATATAAAAAATAATCATCTTACTACCCGTAATATACCAGTCTTACCAAAAAGTGACCATATGCAAGGAAGGGGGCAGGCAGGAGGAGTCCTCTACGTTTTTGTAATAGAGTTCTGATGTTAGCATTTGCAGTTTGTGAAAAGCTAAAGAATTTTCTCTGAAGTACCCTCTTTATTTTGCTGTACTCTTTAACGTTTCTAATTCCAAGAGAGATCATAATATGTATTTCATCTAGCCTTCACTGTATCAGGAGGCTGAAGATCAGATGCACTATCTTGGCAAGGTTTTAGGAGAAAATTTGTTATGTGTAGAGCTAGACATTTGGATCTGTCAGAACACTGCCTGTGTCTCACTTGGACATACACGTTGGATTTGCTTTCCTGTCTGTGTCTGTGACACTGCAAGATGTTCAAATGGAAGGAAACTTCCCCGAGGCACCTGGTTGATGCTTTGACTTTGCAATATTAAACCCCTTGCTTCTTCTTATGCTTGTCCTCTTCTCCCTTCACTCCTCACTTAAAAAGTTACTTTTAAAAAAAGAGTAGTAGAAAATTCTTCAGGAATTATTTTGGTCAGTTTCTTTATAACCAGCATGACCAGTTGGCAGTCTGACTTCATTAGTTCAGATATTTAGCTATGAAAAATTCCTTTTTCATCTTGATGATTGTTTTATATTAATACTTATGATTTAGGATTTTTTTTATTTTGCTTATTAAGATTTTGTGGTTTGATTCAAGCAGCTAGTATCTATGATTTTCATAGAAGTTTATAGTTCCATGACTTTCGTTAAAGGTATTTTAGAAAGTTTATACTCCTGCTATCATGTGGTAAACCCTTATAAAGCTTACCTTTTCTGCTGATTAGAATTAACAGCTCTGGACAAAATGCAAAAGCAGCTATGTAAGTAAACAAAAGCAGGCAGACAGTGGTAAGAAGTCAAAACTTGGAGAAGCAGTTTGGGGGTAAGTTTCCTACTCTTTGTTTTTTTTTTTTAATAAAATAATTTTTATTGGTGTTCAATTTACCAACATACAGAATAACACCCAGTGCTCATCCCGTCAAGTGTCCCCCTCAGTGCCCATCACCCACTCACCCCCACCCCCTGCCCTCCTCCCCTTCCACCACCCCTAGTTCATTTCCCAGAGTTAGGAGTCTTTATGTTCTGTCTCCCTTTCTGATATTTCCCACACATTTCTTCTCCCTTCCCTTATATTCCCTTTCACTATTATGTATATTCCCCAAATGAATGAGAACATATAATGTTTGTCCTTCTCCGATTGACTTACTTCACTCAGTATAATACCCTCCAGTTCCATCCACGTCTAAGCAAATGGTGGGTATTTGTCGTTTCTAATGGCTGAGTAATATTCCATTGTATACATAAACCACATCTTCTTTATCCATTCGTCTTTCGATGGACACCGAGGCTCCTTCCACAGTTTGGCTATTGTGGCCATTGCTGCTATAAACATCGGGGTGCAGGTGTCCCAGCGTTTCATTGCATCTGTATCTTTGGGGTAAATCCCCAACAGTGCAATTGCTGGGTCGTTTTATTAACTATTTAATTTTTAACTCTTTGAGGAACAGGTCTATTTTTAACTCTTTGAGGAACCTCCATACAGTTTTCGAGAGTGGCTGCACCAGTTCACATTCCCACCAACAGTGTAAGAGGGTTCCCTTTTCTCCGCATCCTCTCCAACATTAGTTGTTTCCTGCCTTGTTAATTTCCCCATTCTCACTGGTGTGAGGTGGTATCTCATTGTGGTTTTGATTTATATTTCCCTGATGGCAAGTGATGCAGAGCATTTTCTCATGTGCATGTTGGCCATGTCTATGTCTTCCTCTGTGAGATTTGTGTTCATGTCTTTTGCCCATTTCATGATTGGATTGTTTGTTTCTTTGGTGTTGAGTTTAAGAAGTTCTTTATAGATCTTGGATACTAGCCCTTTGTCTGACACATCATTTGCAAATACCGTCTCCCATTCTGTAGGTTGTCTTTTAGTTTTGTTACTGTACCCTTTGCTGTGCAAAAGCTTCTTATCTTGATGAAGTCCCAATAGTTCATTTTTGCTTTTGTTTCTTTTGCCTTCGTGGATGTATCTTGCAAGAAGTTACTGTGGCTGAGTTCAAAGAAGGAGCCTGTGTTCACCTCTAGGATTTTGATGGACTCTTGTCTCACATTTAGATCTTTCATCCATTTTGAGTTTATCTTTGTTTATGGTGCAAGAGAGTGGTCTAGTTTCATTCTTCTGCATGTGGATGTCCAGTTTTCCCAGCGCCATTTATTGAAGAGACTGTCTTTCTTCCAATGGATAGTCTTTCCACCTTTATCGAATATTAGTTGGCCATAAAGTTCAGGGTCCACTTCTGGGTTCTCTATTCTGTTCCATTGGTCTATGTGTCTGTTTTTGTGCCAGTACCACACTGTCTTGATGACCACAGCTTTGTAGTACAACCTGAAATCTGGCATTGTGATGCCCCCAGATACGGTTTTCTTTTTTAAAATTCCCCTGGCTATTCGGGGTCTTTTCTGATTCCACACAAATCTTAAAATAATTTGTTCTAACTCTCTGAAGAAAATCTATGGTATTTTGATAGGGACTGCATTAAACGTGTAAATTGCCCTGGGTAACATTGACATTTTCACAATATTAATTCTGCCAATCCATGAGCATGGAATATTTTTCCATCTCTTGGTGTCTTCCTCAATTTCTTTCAGAAGTGTTCTATAGTTTTTAGAGTATAGATCCTTTACCTCTTTGGTGAGTTTTATTCCTAGGTATCTTATGCTTTTGGGTGCAATTGTAAATGGGATGGACTCCTTAATTTCTCTTTCTTCAGTCTCATTGTTAGCGTATAGAAATGCCATTGATTTCTGGGCATTGATTTTGTATCCTGCCACGCTACCAAATTGCTGTATGAGTTCTAGCAATCTTGGGGTGGAGGCTTTTGGCTTTTCTATGTAGAGTATCATGTCATCGGCGAAGAGGGAGAGTTTGACTTCTTTGCCAATTCGAATGCCTTTAATGTCTTTTTGTTGTCTGATTGCTGAGGCTAGGACTTCTAGTACTATGTTGAATAGCAGTGGTGACAGTGGACAACTCTGTCTTGTTACTGATCTTAGGAGAAAGATTCCCAGTGCTTCCCCATTGAGAATGATATTTGCTGTGGGCTTTTCATAGATGGCTTTTAAGATGTTGAGGAATTTTCCCTCTATCCCTACGCTCTGAAGAGTTTTGATCAGGAATGGATGCTGTATTTTGTCAAATGCTTTCTCTGCATCTAATGAGAGGATCATATGGTTCTTGGTTTTTCTCTTGCTGATATGATGAATCACATTGATGTTTTTACGAGTGTTGAACCAGCCTTGTGTCCCGGGGATAAATGCTACTTGGTCATGGTGAATAATCTTCTTAATGTACTGTTGGATCCTATTGGCTAGTATCTTGTTGAGAATTTTTGTGTCCATACTCATCAGGGATATTGGTCTGTAATTCTCCTTTTTGGTGGGGTCTTTGTCTGGTTTTGGAATTAAGGTGATGCTGGCCTCATAGAATGAATTTGGAAGTACTCCATCTCTTTCTATCTTTCCAAACAGCTTTAGTAGAATATGTATGATTTCTTCTTTAAACGTTTGATAGAATTCCCCTGGGAAGCCATCTGGCCCTGGACTCTTGTGTCTTGGAGGTTTTTGATAACTGCTTCAATTTCCTCCCTGGTTATTGGCCTGTTCAGGTTTTCTATTTCTTCCTGTTCCAGTTTTGGTAGTTTGTGGTTTTCCAGGAATGCGTCCATTTCTTCTAGATTGCCTAATTTATTGGCATATAGCTGTTCATAATATGTTTTTAAAATCGTTTCTTTTTCCTTGGTGTTGGTAGTGATCTCTCCTTTCTCATTCATGATTTTATTAATTTGAGTCTCCTCTCTCTTCTTTTTAATAAGGTTGGCTAATGGTTTATCTATCTTATTAATTCTTTCAAAGAACCAACTCCTGGTTCTGTTGATCTATTCCACAGTTCTTCTGGTCTTGATTTCATTGAGTTCTGCTCGAATTTTAATTAACTCTCTTCTTCTGCTGGGCGTGGGGTCAATCTGCTGTTTTTTCTCTAGCTCCTTTATGTGTAAGGTTAGCTTTTGTATTTGAGTTCTTTCCAGTTTTTGAATGGATGCTTGTATTGTGATGTATTTCCCCCTTAGGACTGCTTTTGCTGCATCCCAAAGATTTTGAACGGTTGTATCTTCATTCTCATTAGTTTCCATGAATCTTTTTAATTCTTCCTTAATTTCCTGGTTGACCCTTTCATCTTTTAGCAGGATGGCCCTTAACCTCCACGTGTTTGAGATCCTTCCAAACTTCTTGTTGTGATTTAGTTCTAGTTTCAAGGCATTATGGTCTGAGAATATGCAGGGGACGATCCCAATCTTTTGGTATTGGTTCAAACCCAATTTGTGACCCAGTATGTGGTCTATTATGGAGAAAGTTCCTTGTGCACTTGAGAAGAATGTGTATTCAGTTGAGTTTGGATGTAAAGTTCTGTAGATATTTGTGAATTCCATCTGGTCCAGTGTATCATTTAAAGCTCTCGTTTCTTTGGAGATGTTGTGCTTAGAAGATCTATCGAGGGTAGAAAGAGCTAGATTGAAATCACCGGGTATAAGTGTATTATTATCTAAGTATTTCTTCACTTTGGTTATTGATTGGTTTATATATTTGGCAGCTCCCACATTCGGGGCATATATATTGAGGATTGTGAAGTCCTCTTGTTGGATAGATCCTTTAAGTATGAGATAGTGTCCCTCTTCATCTCTCACTACAGTCTTCAGGGTAAATTTTAGTTTATCTGTTATAAGGATGGCTACCCCTGCTTTCTTTTGAGGATCATTTGAATGGTAAATGGTTCTCCAACCTTTTATTTTCAGGCAGTAGGTGTCCTGCTGTCTAAAATGAGTCTCTTGTAGATAGCAAATAGATGGGTCCTGCTTTTTTATGCAGTCTGAAACCCTGTGCCTTTTGATGGAGTCATTAAGCCCGTTCACGTTCAGAGTTACTATTGAAAGATACGAGTTTAGTGTCATCATGATATCTATTCAGTCCTTGTTTTTGTGGATTGTTCCTCTGAACTTCTTCTTAAAGGGGAATTTTAAGAGTCCCCATTAAAATTTCTTGCAGAGCTGGTTTGGAGGTCACATATTCTTTCAGTGCCTGCCTGTCTTGGAAGCTCTTTATCTCTCCTTCCATTTTGAATGAGAGCCTTGCTCTCATTCTCTCATGTTCTTCTCATTTAGGACCCTGAATATATCCTGCCAGCCCTTTCTGGCTTGCCAGGTCTCTGTGGAGAGGTCTGCTGTTACCCTAATACTCCTCCCCATAAAAGTCAGGGATTTCTTGTCTCTTGCTGCTTTAAGGATCTTCTCTTTATCTTTGGAATTTGCAAGCTTCACTATTAGATGTCAAGGTGTTGAACGGGTTTTATTGATTTTGGTGGGGGATCTCTCTATTTCCTGGATCTGAATGCCTGTTTCCCTTCCCAGATTAGGAAAGTTTTCAGCTAGGATTTGTTCAAATACATATTCTGGACCTCTGTCCCTTTCGGCGCCCTCGGGAACCCCAATTAAACATAGGTTTTTCTTCCTCAGGCTGTCGTTTATTTCCCTTAATCTAACCTCATGGTCTTTTAATTGTCTGTCTCTTTTTTCCTCAGTTTCCCTCTTTGCCATCAACTTGTCTTCTATGTCACTCACTTGTTCTTCCACCTCGTTAACCCTCGTCGTTAGGACTTCTAGTTTGGATTGCATCTCATTCAATTGATTTTTAATTTCTGCCTGATTAGCTCTAAATTCTGCAGTCATGAAGTCTCTTGAGTCCTTTATGCTTTTTTCTAGAGCCACCAGTAGCTGTATAATAGTGCTTCTGAATTGGTTTTCTGACACTGAATAGTAATCCAGATTTTGTAACTCTGTGGGAGAGAGGACTGTTTCTGATTCTTTCTTTTGAGGTGAGGTTTTCCTTCTAGTCATTTTGTTCAGTGCAGAGTGGCCAAAAACAAGTTGTATTGGGAATAGGAGAAAAAGAGAAGAAAGAAGGAAAGAAAAGAGAAAAAGAAAAAAGAAAAAGGAAGAAGAAAAAGAAAAATAGAGAAGAAAAAGAAAGAAAGAAAAGAAAAGGGTGGGGTAAGCAAACAGAAATCAAAAAGAAAAAAAAAAAGAAAAAACCTTCTGTATACTTTAAGTCCCTTGACTTCCCCTGGAACTTGTCCTTCTATCTGGTCTTCTGGGGGAGGGGCCTGTTGTGCTGATTTTCAGGTGTTAGCACTTGGAGGAGCTGCTCTGTCCCCTGCCTGGTGCAGGGCTCAGTGGGGGTTGTTTACTCGGTGAGGCCCCAAGAGGAACAACCACGGTGGCGGCGGCAGCTCTGAAAACCTGGATTCAGCCCCCACAGAAACTCTGAAGCACTCTGCCTGCAGGGCCTGGAGGCTCCGGGGCGGGGCCGCTGATCTGCTCAGCTCGGGCCGGAGCGTCCTTGTTGTCCTGGGCCCTCCCGGCCTCTGCCTGTCCCGAGGGAGGCCGGATCCTGGGCTGTGTCCCGGCGCCCTGTGCTCCGGGGCCTGCGCTGGTGGATTCGTGCTCCCGCCCCGCAGCCCCCTCCGCGGAGCCGCCCCCGAGCCCCTCCGAGCTGCTCCGGGTCCCGCCGTGTGCGCTACAGCCCTTAGGGAGCTCGGCCTTGGGGTCTTGCGCGCTCTCCCCGGGTCGCAGGTGCTGTTAGTGTCCCCGGGAGCCCGAGGGCATCCCCTCCCTCCTGGGGTCCTGCTCCAACTCCCTGCGAGCCCCTTTCCGCCCGGGAAGGTTGGTGCAGCTCCTGCTTCTCGGGGACGGGGCTCTCCTGTCCTGGGGACACTCGCCCCGGCCTCAGCCCGGCTCCTCGCGGGGCCCCTCCCCCTTGGAGGCCTTTTGTCTCTTTATTTCTTTTTCCCTGTCTTCCTACCTTGATAGAAGCGCGAACTCTTCTCACTGTAGCGTTCCAGCTGTTCTCTCTTTAAATCTCAGGCCGAATTCGTAGATTTTTAGGATGATTTGAAGGTTATCTAGGTAATTCGGTGGAGACAGGTGATTTGGGGACCCTACTCTTCCACCATCTTGCCCCTCCTCCCTACTGTTTGGTTTTTGGTTTGTTTGTTTTCTCTCATGGCTTGGTGCTGCCAACTAAAACTGTGGTAGAAACTTCATTTTTCTGGTCAGAAGAACCAAGAAAATGGGTTCAGCAGTCTAAGGAGCATAAAGAGAATCCCCTTGTTTTTTTCCTTTATCCCTCTTCTCCCAGTTTTGCCCCAAAGACAGGCCCGGTTGCCGAGCTGCATCTGCCCTGCCTTTGTTGCCAGAGGAAGTAGAAAGAAGGTGCTCCTGTGAGCCAAAGAACTTGAGGGGACATCTCAGAAAAGAGAGATCAGGGCTAGGGTGTCTCTTCCTTATGTATATGGCCAACATAAGAACTAAGCTGTGAATGCATAAGACACACCCATAGCAGCATACCAAAGGCTCTGAGAACTGAAATTAAATTAGAACCACTGATCAGAAAAGGTCAGAAAGAATTTGTGGTCTGAACCTCACTGATTTGCCTACTTGGTTGCCTACTAAAACAAATGCTCAAGCAGATTATAGCAGGTCATAGGACTCAGAGTCGACACATAACATTTAAAATATCCATGATATAACTCAAAATAATGCTACCTACAAAAAAAAGAAGAAAATTACAACCATTTCTCAAGGGAGAAGACAGTCAACAAATGTCAACCCCAAGGTCACCCAGATATTGGAATTACCAGGTGAAGACTTTAATGCAGCTATTATAGCAATTCTCCAGAGCATAAAGATAAACATGCCTGAAATGAATGGATAGGAGGTCTCAGTGGAGAAATAAAAATTATTAAACAAATAGAAATTTTAGAGCCTAAAAGTATAATACCTAAAATAAAAAATTTGCTTGGTGGACTCATCAGCATAATGGAGTGACAGGAGAAATCAGTAAACTTGAAGATAGATCGATAGAAATTATTCAGTTTAAGAAGAGAAAGAAGAAACAGATTGGGGGAAAAATGAACAGAGCCTTAAGGACTTAACTTTTATATCATTAGAGTCCCAGAAGGAAGAAAAAGAGATTACAGACAAAGAACCAGGAAAGAATAACAAATCATAAGGGAAAAAGAAGCCTCTACCAGAAAACGTCTTTCAAAAGATACAAATCAGGGTAAAAGTTCTTTTTTAAAAACTTTTAGAGCCTTTACAAAGATGTATTCAAGAATGTTAGTTTAAAGAGCAAGTCTTAGGGGGGCCCTGGCTGGCTCAGTCTGTAGAGCATGCGACTCTTGATCTTGGGGTTATGAGTTCGAGCCCCACATTGAGTGTAGAAATTACTTAAAAATAAAATCCTAAAAAGAAAAAGAGCAAGGTTTAGTCATTGAAAAGAACAAGGAAAAACCATGTTATATCTGGGCAAAGAGGCATTTTAAAGAAAATACAGTTGGTGGGTAGAGGAGTATATAATCTGGCAAGTAGCAGAATTGCTGGGCTACTCTCATACATTGGCCTATTTTAAAATACTAAAGATATCTTAAAGGCAGTTGAAAACATTGTGTGAGTTTCTTTAATGAAGCACTTTTCAGCTACTTCTATAATGTATTTCATTCTGGCACCAAGATTTGGCATATTAATTTCCTCTAGTTCTGCAGTTACCTTGGGTCACATAGGGATTTAACTGCTTTAGTCCCCACTACCTGGAGTTGCAGACCCATGAAAGAGAAAGTGATGTAGGTAAGCAATGCACACACTGTGGAAGAATAAGAGGTAATGTTGATGGGGCTCCTTGTGATCCTTTTCTGATTATGAGGCAACATCAAAGCTAAAACACTATGTCCAGCCTTAAGACTCATTTCAAATGATGCTGTCATTAGAGATTATGCTACACGAAGAGCTCAGTATCTAAAACTGTTTGTTCTGACCTAAAAGGGGAGAGGCATAGCAGTAATTGATGGAAGCAAAAAATGGAAAATTCAATACAAAGAATTCCCTAATCATGAAATTGCCTCTTACTCTCACAGAAGTGGTATTTATTTCTTTGCTGTATACATGCTGAATCAAGCTGTCACAGAGCAATGTCATATTCACCTAAATTATGTGGACCCTACAAGTAGCCTCTTGTGAAATATAAGAAGCTTAGTACACCTGTGACAGCCTGATTCTCACTCCAGAATTTTAGAGGTGAAGAATACCCCTAAATCTTCTAATCTGTTACATTATAATTATAGATCATGTATTAGTAAAAGATATAGATTCTGCCTTAAATATTTTCAGTCTAATGAAGCTAACAGTAAACATATACTTGATCTGTCCACTAACATCTAAAATTTAGCATGACTACAATCAAGAACTCTTGATTTCTTCTTTTCTTTTTTTTTTTTAAGATTTTATTTATTCGTGAGAGACAAACACACAGAGAGAGGCAGAGACACAGGCAGAGGGAGAAGTAGGCTCTATGCAGGGAGCCCGATGTTGGGCTTGATCCTGGAACTCCAGGATCACACCCTGAGCCAAAGGCAGACGCTCAACTGCTAAGCCACCCAGGCGTCCCTCTTGATCCTTTTCTAAATTTTAATATCCTCATCTATCCAGTTCAGTAAATGGCACTCCCATTCTTTCTGTTTCTCTGGAATACATCTTTGAAGTACTAATTGAAATCTCTCTTCCTCTCACCCCCAGATCCAATCCACCACCAAATCCAGCCCATTCTTATTTCTGAGTATATCCCAACTCCTACCATTTCTTTTCACCTTCACTGCTTTCACCCTAGGCCAGGTCCATACTTCATCTGGATTGCCTTCTAGATTTTTACACCAGAGAAACATAAGTCTGTATTCACATGGAAGCCTGTACGTGAATGCTTACAGTGGCCTTATTCATATTCCCTAAAAACCAGAAACAATCCAAATAAGCTTACTTGGCAAAAAACAAAAAACAAAAAGAAGACTATTGATGTACACAATATCCAGAGGAATCTCAAGTGCATTATGGTAAGCAAGACAACCCAGACTCAAGAGTTTACATACTGAATTGGGACACCTGGATGACTCAGATGGTTAAGTGCCTTCCCTCAGCTTCGGTCATGAGCCCAGGGTCCTGGGATCAAGTGTTGCATCGGGCTCCTTCCTGGGCAGGGAGCCTACTTCTCCCTCTGCCTGCCACTCTCCCTGCATGTGTTCTCTCTCTCTCTCTCTCTCTCTCTCACACAAATAAATAAAATCTTAAAAAAAAACCCTACATATTATATGAGTCCATTTCTATGACATTCTAGGAAATGAAAAATAGAGAGAAATAAATCAGAGTCTGAAGTTGGAGGGAAAGCTTGACTACAAATCATTTGGAATTTTGTGTATGGTAGAACTATCTTGATTATTATGATGATTACCCAACTGCATTCATTTCTCAAAACTTGAAGAGCTATGTACTTAAGAAGGGTGATTCTTATGGTGTGTAAATTGTAGTAATTTTTAAAAAAGAAAAATGAATGCATTGTTAGTGTAGTTGACTCTTGAACAACATGGGTGAGGATTAGGGTGCCAACACCCTGCACAGTTGGAAATATGCGGATATAACTTTAGACTCCCCAAAACCTTAACTACTAATATCCTGTTGACCAGAAGTATTACCAGTAACATAAACAGTTAGTTAACAGCCAGTTAACACTACTTTGTATATGTATTTTTACTGTATCCTTATAATAAAGGAAGCTAGAGAGAAGAAAATGTTATTAAAATCATAGAGAAAATACATTTATAATACTGTACTGTATTTATTGAACAAAAATCCATGTGTAAGTGGACCCACACAGTTCAAAACCATGTTGTTCTAGGGTCAGCTGTAGTAGCAATAAACTGGCCATCAGGGCTGGAGAACAGAAACCACTCTAGGTATTTTAAGCATGAAGAAATTTAATACTAGGAATAAAAGCTTTGGAAGGGCTGAAGAAGCAGATTTTATGTTGCACTTCCAGCAGTGACTTCAAAACAATATAGAATTAATATACGTTAGTGGTAATGCTCTGAGACCTTTGCTGGAGCTATACTTCAGAGGTCTGTGGGCACCCAGAAAACTACAGAGTAGACCCCCACCAGTGAGATCTAGGAGTTAGGAAGCTAGATCAAGTCATTGGTGCTTCTGCTACTGCCACAACTGCTGCTTCTTACCCAGAAAACTGAAAATTATTCCCTGAGCTACTATTACTGGAGAGAATTCTCATGTTCTCATCATTGTCCTTATCGGCAAAGACAAACAAAAGGAGACCTCCAAAATCATGTGAAGGAGGCAGAACCTAATAGCCAACCAGAGCCCTGGCTGCAAGGGAGTCTGGAAGATGTGATTTGTAGCTTCCCAAATCCTACAATTAAATGCAGGGTGGAATGAGCCATGCCTCATTAATCAGCACAATACCCAAATTTCCACCAACAAGAGACCACTGAATAAATTACGGTTTGTTATACAGTAGTAGGTGAAAGATTTATGCAGGTAGTAGGTATTTGGTAACCTGGGATATAATTGTTAGTCTTAAGTGTTGGTTAATAAATTCAGCTTATTGGGGATTCCTGGGTGGCTGAGAGATTTAGCACCTGCCTTTGGCCAAGGGCGTGATCTTGGGGTCCCGGGATAAAGTCCTGCATCAGGCTCCCTGCATGGAGCCTGCTTCTCCCTCTGCCTGTGTCTCTGCCACTCTCTCTGTGTCTCATATGAATAAATAAATAAAATATTTTTAAAAATAAATAAATTCTATGTAGAGTTCCGTGCTCATGGATTGGCAGAATTAATATTGTGAAAATGTCAATGTTACCCAGGGCAATATACACATTTAATGCAATCCCTATCAAAATACCATGGACTTTCTTCAGAGAGTTAGAACAAATTATTTTAAGATTTGTGTGGAATCAGAAAAGACCCCGAATAGCCAGGGGAATTTTAAAAAAGAAAACCATATCTGGGGGCATCACAATGCCAGATTTCAGGTTGTACTACAAAGCTGTGGTCATCAAGACAGTGTGGTACTGGCACAAAAACAGACACATAGACCAATGGAACAGAATAGAGAACCCAGAAGTATACCCTGAACTTTATGGCCAACTAATATTCGATAAAGGAGGAAAGACTATCCATTGGAAGAAAGACAGTCTCTTCAATAAATGGTGCTGGGAAAATTGGACATCCACATGCAGAAGAATGAAACTAGACCACTCTCTTGCACCGTACACAAAGATAAACTCAAAATGGATGAAAGATCTAAATGTGAGACAAGAGTCCATCAAAATCCTAGAGGAGAACACAGGCAACACCCTTTTTGAACTTGGCCACAGGAACTTCTTCCAAGATACATCCACGAAGGCAAAAGAAACAAAAGCAAAAATGAACTATTGGGACTTCATCAAGATAAGAAGCTTTTCCACAGCAAAGGATACAGTCAACAAAACTCAAAGACAACCTACAGAATGGGAGAAGATATTTGCAAATGACATATCAGATAAAGGGCTAGTTTCCAAGATCTATAAAGAACTTCTTAAACTCAACACCAAAGAAACAAACAATCCAATCATGAAATGGGCAAAAGACATGAACACAAATCTCACAGAGGAAGACATAGACATGGCCAACATGCACATGAGAAAATGCTCTGCATCACTTGCCATCAGGGAAATATAAATCAAAACCACAATGAGATACCACCTCACACCAGTGAGAATGGGGAAAATTAACAAGGCAGGAAACCACAAATATTGGAGAGGATGCAGAGAGAAGGGAACCCTCTTACACTGTTGGTGGGAATGTGCACTGGTGCAGCCACTCTGGAAAACTGTGTGGAGGTTCCTCAAAGAGTTAAAAATAGACCTGCCCTATGACCCAGCAATTGCACTGTTGGGGATTTACCCCAAAGATACAGATGCAATGAAACGCCGGGACACCTGCACCCCGATGTTTCTAGCAGCAGTGTCCACAATAGCCAAGCTGTGGAAGGAGCCTCGGTGTCCATTGAAAGATGAATGGATAAAGAAGATGTGGTTTATGTATACAATGGAATATTACTCAGCCATTAGAAACGACAAATACCCACCATTTGCTTAGACATGGATGGAACTGGAGGGTATTATGCTGAGTGAAGTAAGTCAATCGGAGAAGGACAAACATTATATGTTCGCATTCATTTGGGGAATATACATAATAGTGAAAGGGAATATAAGGGAAGGGAGAAGAAATGTGTGGGAAATATCAGAAAGGGAGACAGAACATAAAGACTCTTAACTCTGGGAAATGAACAAGGGGTGGTGGAAGGGGAGGAGGGCAGGGGGTGGGAGTGAATGGGTGACGGGCACTGGGGGTTATTCTGTATGTTGGTAAATTGAACACCAATAAAAAATAAATTAAAAAAAAAGTTAAAAAAATAAATAAATTCAGCTTATTTAAATGTTGAACTCATAAATCTAGTTTATACCAAAGCTAATATCTCTAATACCGCTTTTTTAAACTTGTGCTAAAATCATAACTATTTCTCTAATACCGCTTTTTTAAACTTGTGCTAAAATCATAACTATTTCTTGAAAATAGTTAAATAACCTTTCTTTTGCAAAATTAGCCTGAAAGATTACAGCACTAGACTTTCCCATATCCAGAATGCTATACATAAATTTAGAAAAGAATGTTTCTGACTGGTAAATACTATAAAAGAGATCTTTAACAGCTTTCTCTGTCAGAGAAACCAGCTACAGAAAACGACCAAGTGTATATAGAACCACTGGCAAATATATAGTGGAACATAATCTTGGCCTCTTGGCTGAGAAGTCTAAACATTCCCTTCCAAATGGTATTTGGATCACCTTTCTAGAAGGAATGATCTTATGGGCATCCTTTCACATATCATCTGCTGGAAATAGTAGGTGTATTTCCATGCTCCTGTGTGTTCATACTCACATAAGAATGGGTTTGAGTAAAACTGAAACTACAAGAAGTATTGTAGTTTGTGAACACAAGTTTTGTATTAAGTTCTGTCCTCTCTCACCTCCACCAAATAAAGTTCAACTTAAAAGTATTTTGAAATAAAAAATAAATATTTTAAAGTGTACCAACAATGAGACTAGAGTGAATTGCCTGAGCAGCTAAATGGCCAGACTTCCTCTAATTATTTTTATAGTTTTCCCAAATGAAGACTCACAATAGCCATCTTAAGTAACTACAGCAGCTCTTCCATCTTCATTTCAAGCTTCAGACCCTAAACAAAGCATGAAGCTGAGCAGTGCACTGTTTAATTTTCAAATTGGATTTTTCATTATGTTTTATGATAACTTTTTATTTTTATCAAGTTGCATCTCAGCCTTCTGTTTAGACTCAAGAAGATTTATGGCAAATGATCTGGGTGCTTATTTGGACAAACAAATGCAATAAATCAGTTTACTGTTTCAATAAAATGTTATTAATAGAACACATTATTCTGTTCAATATTATGTTATCTTTAAAATTAAGCAGAACATTAGTGGCAATGAAACTAGTTTCAATCAATACATTCCTGTAATGAAACCTATTGTATAAAAACTTTTCTTTTTAAGGAGGAAAAATGTCTTAGCACAAGTACCAACTTCTGACTCTTGAGATGGCATCTCACAACCTCTAAAATTTATTGGTAGGATTTCTTTGTGTTTGTTTTGGTGTTAAGAAGATAGTTTTCTGAAAGTTACCTTGTGGCAGTTAGAGCATGAATGTTCCTTAAATGATTTTTTTTTTAATGAAGAATTTAGTTGGCACTTGACCTGGCAGAGACCCAAGCATGTACCTCAATGAAATTGAGGTCAGAGAGGATTTTAAGAAAGGCAGAGCTGCTGGTGACACCCACCAGTATTAGAATTGACAGTTTCTTTTGTGATCGTATAGAATTTCTAATCGTATAGAATGAAAAATGTGTAATGGATGAAAAAATGAGTAATATTCAGAGTAGAAGGATATAGATTTTAGTGTTTCAAAACTCATGTTGTATTGAGAGTTTTCTGGATTAGAGCCCTGATGCAGACCCTCAATTACCCACTATACACCCAATTGAAATTTTAGAATGATGGTTTTAAAATTAAAGGTGGCTGAAGTCTCAGGATAGTATTGCAGTCCTAGAGACCTACACTGAACAGGAAAGCAGGTTATTTCAGTAGCTGTTTTCATAGCAGTGTGCCTTTAGAGAAGGCTGCTATTTAATAATACAACGTGGAAATTAAAGACTTTGGGATGTTAAATTGCATGGTATCTCCTGTGAAAAACTCTTAAAAAATACTCTATGGATACTTTTGCTTGGTACATTGTTTTGTCACATGGCAGTTTAAGGAATCTGGAGATTTGTCAGAGTCCTAAATTTACTCCTTTATCTCTACCATTTCATATTTTTAATCTGAATGTAAGAAATAGAGATGTTACCTTGTGTTGTTTTTTCTCATTAAACTGTTAATAAATTATTGCTTTGGGAAATGAGAGTTATGTTAAGATAAATATTTATGAAAATCTAAACCATCATATATATATATTCTGTTGACTTAGGATAAAGTTTCCATAACGCATCAGGCAAATAATTTGAGTATATTGTTGTGCAGTTCCAATCAGAAGCAAGTTAGCTCTGCACTCAATACTACAGCTAAATTTTATAGTCACACTTTCCTCCTATAGTTTAAATGAAGATGACTGTGGTATTTTTTTCACATCAGTGGGAGACTGCTTAAAATCTGCATTGAGTGAAACATAAGCTAGCAGCAGACTTGATTCTAGTTTTTTTTTCTCCTTTTAAATGTTACATTTTTGAAGGAAGATTCATTTCTCTGTTATGTCTATGAACACAAATGCAGCATTGTGTGTAACTGGCCTACAGTTGATGATGATTATATGTGGACACTTTGGCAGCAGGTAGCAAGGAGCAGCTGACCACTCTGTTATTATTCCATTTTTTTCTTCTTTTTCATTTTTCCCCAATATCTTAACATTCTCCATGTTTATAAGGCATATTTGTATGTAGTTTTCTTTTCTAGTAATAGTTCTGTCTGGTGTTAGAGTAATTCTGGTTTCATTAAATGCATTGAAAGTTGTTTCTTTTTCTTTTTTCTATCTTTGCATTGTTGTTGTTTAGTGACTCAAAGAATTCACCACTGATGTCATCAGGGACAGAGTTTTCTTGGTGGTGATGTTTTTAATTTACTTCAATTTCTTTGATTGACATGGAGGTACTAAGATTTTCTCCTTTGCCTTCAGTAAGTTTTGGTAATTTCTGTATTTCAAGGAATGTGTCCATTTCATTTAAGTTGTCATCTATCTAGCATAAAGTTGTTTATAATATAATATTACTTTATCAACTTGCTGATGTCTGTGGCATCTGTATCTGTCTGCTCCTTTTCCATTTTCTATTTTGATGATTGTATCCTAATGATCAGTCTTAATTGATTTCTTTAACAAAGCAATTTTTATCACGCTGTCTTTATTGTTTCTTAATATTATTTATTTTTGGCCTTATGTTTAGTTTTCCTTCCTACTTGTAGATTTTAGCTTTAATTTGCATTTTTTCCTCACTTTCTAGGATGGGTATTTAGCTCATTTGTTTGAAATTTTATTCTTTTCTAATATAACTATTTGAAGTGATAAATTTCCCTCTGAGAACTCCTTTATCTTCATTCTGTAAGTTTTTATGTTGTTTTTGTTTTCATTCATTTCAAAATATCTTTAATTTGTGAGTTCCTCTTTGAGCACTTTATAAAAATTTATAAGATTCTTAATTTCAAATATTTTATAGATTTCTGAGATCACTATCACTCATTTCTAATTTAATTCCCTTGTGTCAGAAAATGTACTCTTCAGGCAACTGGGTGGTTCAGTTAGTTGGACATGCGACTCTTGGTTTCAGCTCAGGTCATGATCTCATGGGTAGTGGAATTGAGCCCCACTTTGGGTTCTGCACTCAGGGGAATCTGCTTGGGGATTCTCTCCCTCTGTTCCCCCCGCCCCCCCCCAATTCCCTCTCTCTCTCTCTCAAATAAATGGATAAATCTTAAAAAAAAAAGTTAAAAGCTCAGTAGGATTGTGGGTTTATTTTTCCCTTCTTTTCTGTCCATCTTTTCTTCATATATTTTGAACTTCAATTATTAGATACTTTTACAATTGGGATTGTAATGTCTTCTTGGTGCATTAATGTCATTCATTTTGAAATATGCTTCTTTATCCCTGCTACTTTTACTTATTCTGAAGTATACAAGTATGATATTAATATAGCTACTCCAGCTTTCTTGTAATTTGTATTTTTAGATTATATCCTATTTTTATTCTTCTCCTTTTACTCTTTGTCTTTATAATTTAAATATAGTTCTTAAAAATAGCATATATTTGGAGTTTTGTTTATAATCCTAACAATCTCTGGCATTTTAGTAGACTGTTTGGATCCTTTACACTGGGTGCAGTTATCAACATGGTTGGATTTAACCTGCCATCTTGTCATTTTTTTTCTATTTTTCAACGAGTTTTTCAGGTTTCCTGCTTTATGATTAAACAGTTTTAGTGTTATCTCTTTTTTGGGCTCTTTGTTTTATTTTTTAGTAGTTTCTCTAGGGCTTATTTTATGCATTTTACAAGTGTATTTTCAAATAATGTACCATATACAATGTACAATGTGTAATCTTACAACAGAGTGCTTCCATTTCCCCCTTCCTTCCTTTCTGCTATTGCTGTCATATATTTACATGTGGAGTTAGAAACTCCACATTTGTTATTATTGCACTAAACACTTTATTATCATTTAAGTAAATTTTAAATATGAAAGAAATATTACTTATATTTCTGTTTCTGGAAGTGTACAATTGTTTGTGTAAACCCAAGTTTCCATCTAGTATCATTTTATTTATCCCTGTAAATTGTTTGTTTATGGTCATGAGGGTTTTCTGGCAATACATTAATTTTTTGTTTGCCTGAAAATATCTATCTCACTTTCCATTTTTAAATTTAAAAATTTGTCTCAGTTATTTCATTAAACACTTCACAGGACACCTGGGTGGCTCAGTGAATGAGTGTCTCCCTTTGGGTCAGATCGTAATCCTGGGGTCCCGGAGTCAAGTCCCACATCAGGCTCCCCGCCGGGAGCCTGCTTCTCCCTCTGCCTATGTCTCTGCTTCTCTCTGTGTGTCTCTCATGAATAAATAAATAAAATCTTAAAAAAATTTTTTTCACTGTTTTTCTTCATAGCTCTTTCTTCTCTGAGACTGTTCTGCAACTTCTGGCTACCTCATCCTCTCTGAACTCTGATTTCTGTCTCTATAATTCACCAAAACTTTTGTATTCTCCTTAGGATGACTTCCTTTGAACATTTGTCCAAATAGGACGTAGGGCCAATTTAGGTTCAGTTTTTTGCCTTATTTGTGTACCTAAACCACCTGTTGTCCAGTGTCTGAAAATAGTTGTTATATATATTTGTCCAGTTTTCAAGCCTACGGTAGGTATATGTATTCCTCGTTACTCCAAAATACCCCCAAATGGAAATGCTTATTGAAACTATATTTTAAATGTAGTTGTTAGGTTTTATCATACAAATTTAGTGATATTCTTAGGAAAACAAAGAAGCTTTGTGGAGGGATACAGTGTATCATGAGCTTACTAAATGCAGAGTAACAAAAACATGTAGTAGAAGATACAGCAATAAATGTTTTTCTGCTCTTCTAAATAAGGTAAAATAGGGACGCCTGGGTGGCTCAGCGGTTTAGCGCCTGCCTTTGGCCCCAGGGCATGATCCTGGAGTCCCGGGATCGAGTCCCACATCAGGCTCACTGCATGGAGCCTGCTTCTCCCTCTGCCTGTGTCTCTGGCTCTCTGGCTCTCATGAATAAATAAATAAAACTTTAATAAATAAATAAGGTAAAATATAATCTCATGGGCCAAAAAAAACTTAAATGAAAAAATTTAAGGGAAGAGAAGTTACATTTTTGTCAGACTTATTGTAACTTATAATTAAAGAAAGCCCAAATTGATATTGTAAAGAACACTTATTTTGAGGGCCCAAAGTAATAAAAGGGAAATAAAGATTTAGATAAAAACCACATAAATAGAGATATTTCCTGTCATCTTGACTTTTAGGCTGAGGGGCAACTCCATAGTTTCGTTGGTTGAGTATCTATCTTCCACCCTAGTCATGGTCTCTGGAGCCCTGTATAAGACTCTATGCTGAGTGGGGAGTCTGCCTCTTCTCCCCAACTCGCGTTCACTCACCCATGCATGCGCTCTTTCCCTCTCCCTCTCTCTCAAATATAATCCTTAAAAAGGTCGGGGGGACCTTTGAACAAGTCTTTTAGGTTCATTCACATTTCCTTATATGAATTAGACTTAACTCTTAAGTAAACCTTTATTCCATCCAACAAAAGGTACTCTCCTCAGGTATATCTTGTGTTCCTTCTTTATGATGCAGTGCTTTGTAAAAATCTGTTAATACCCTGAAAAGAGAAATGAAAAGTAGTTATTCATAGATTAATAATCCACAGTATCCCAAAGGTTTGTGTGTGTGCTCTTGTCATAAATACATTTGGTTTTAAAATAAAAGCAAGTTCACATAAACTAGGAAGCAGAAAATTTAATCTACATTGTTGAACAAAATTGCTGAATGAGGTACATGGTACAGTGCAGGACTGAAAGATGCTTTGAAAGTAATGGATATAAAATGTAAATAGGAAAGCAAAGAAATAAAAACTCTTAAGTGTACTTTTCATTTTATTAGTTACATATAGACCCACCATCAGAGACCTTTAAGGAAAACATAACTAATGGACAGGAAGTACTTACTGTAATGGGAAAGAATTACTTGTTCCAAAAAGACCATCCAGTGGTATTTAGATATAGACCTAACATAAAGGAGGAGGCCAGAGAGGTAAAGGGAATTGTATGCAGTCCATCATGCAAGATAAGGAAATGAAAACATCTGAACTGAACACTCACCAAAGCCAGACAGAATCCATCTGTGAAGTCCGGAGGCATTTTGCTAATGCAGTGGTTCTCAAATGTGTTCCCCAGATCAGCAGCAGCAGCAGCAGCATCACCAAGCACTTTTTTAAAAGTGCACATCCTCAGGCCCCAACCCACGCCTACTGAATGTCAGAACCTCTAACATTGGGGCCCAGAAATCTATATTTTAACAAGTCCTGCAGGTGATTCCTATGGACACTAATGTTATAGAACCTTTGTGCTACAGTAATGGAAATAAATGTCATCTGTTGATTAAACTGCTGGTAAGTCCTATCACATGCAGAGTTTTGTGAATACATCTCCCCCAATTATCTTCTTGGTGCAGATAGGTTACCCATATTTTCTATATGAAGAAATGATCAGTGTGCTCAATCACATAAGTGCTAGAAAACAAAGAGTCTCCGAGATAGAAAATGAACAAAATCCATCCTCAGGTTTATGTCTCTTCCTTTGTCATCAGTTTCATCCATTCTTATGTGCTACGCTTTTCTGCAATTTTTCTGTGTTGATAAAGGAATTTAAATTATTTTTGGCTTAGAGATAAATATGCTATTTTTAGCACAAAAAATGACTCCATTAAGCTTAAACTTGTTTTTAAAAACAAGTTTGAAGGGTATGAAGTGATTTTCTTGTAATATAACTTTTCCTGAAATGCTGCTCTTTCTTTCCCTCCTTCATTACTCGTCCCACTCCCCGGTGTTCCTCTCTGCTTCTCTGTGACACCTCAGCTCTTTCCTCATGCCTTTTCCTCAAAATGTGCCTTCAGAGAAGATAGATTCTGTGTTCCGAGTCAGATTTGAGCTTACGAATGTTAGGAAGATCTTATGTTCATGGCTGCTTCTGTTTTCCCAATAATGCCAAAAACATTGTGACCCTGTTTTGTAAGCATTTGATGACAGATGTGCTTGGCACTGCCTAGTAAATTGCCTAGAAAGCTGCTCTGTGAAGGAAACGACATGGCCAAAATGGCTTCTGGAGAGCACTGGAAGATAACACTATTTGTGACCACTAGGTAAAATGCCGTTCTTGGGTGCTGAAGTAAGCTGATTTAGCAGACTTTCATAGCTAAGTCAATAAGCATATATGATTGCTTATTTATATTTCTGAGAAGTGTAGTAATTCTCTTATGGATTTGGAACCATAGTGTACACTGGACACTCTCTACCAACCGGAAATAGTATTACCTGGGAAAGGAATTCTAACAATGATTATAGGATTAATACTATATTAGTGAGGCAAGATTTCCAATACTTCTTGGGAAGAAGCACATTGCCCTGTCCTCTCTATAAGAGAAAATTTTTGCTCACAGATTAATCAAAAGCATGCTGATTATGGTATCATTTAAATCACTAGATGATGAGGATTTAGTTAATAAGCCTGACAGACCCTGAATGCTGTCTGTGCCTATTGAAGTTGTGCCAATCTTTCTAGGTGAGACTGATTGGTGGAAGCAGTTTACGTACAATTCATTTGGACACATCGACCATGTTGAACAGATGCTGACATCTTGGCATGCACAGATATTCCATACAATTTGAGTTGATTAATTCTTGTTGAAACATGCAGAAATATGAAGACTGTTGCCAGTATGCCAGTCCATGCTCACAGGCACCTGCTTTTTCTGTTTAGAGTTGTTGCCTGGGCTGGTCTCCAGTTTCAATGCCTGAGTCCACCCTCCTTCCCACATGAAAACTGCCATCACAATTCAGGTTTATGCTGCTGTTTCCATATTTCCCTCTTTCTCTTCCCTACAGGAGTGTTTAAAACAATCTTCTGTGAGCAGGGCTTCTCCTACTTTCTAGATTTAGTCTGGATTAAAGAGCCAATATATTTTTGGGTGCTCTTTAAGTCATTGCAAGTAATAAAAAGCTTAAATAATCATCCTCATCGTGACCTCAGCAAAACGTCCAAAAATTATACAATATATAATACCTCATAATGATTTCCAGACCCTAGTGAAACCATGTAGTATAAATATTGTTGCAGTAATTTTTCATTTGAATTTTCAAGGGGGGGGTGGGGGATCCCTAGGTGGCTCAGTGGTTTAGCGCCTGCCTTCAGCCCAGGGCGTGATCCTGGAGTCCCGGGATCGAGTCCTACATTGGGCTCCCTGCATGGAGTCTGCTTTTCCCTCTGCCTGTGTCTCTGTCTCTCTCTCTGTCTCTGTCTCTCTCTGTCTCTCATGAATAAATCTATGTTTTTAAAAAAAGTATTTTCATCTTGAATCCCTCTTAGCAGTGAAGAAAGCAATAATTTCTGGCCCGCTATTTGAAATGTTGTATTTTCTCTGGTCATTGTAGTTCACTTTACCTCTTTCCAACTGTTTTCTAACTGACCGTGTTGTTCAATGTTTATATATTGTTATAAGTATATGGGTTTTGTGAAATAAATCTCTCCCCAAATCAAATTGCTTTTCAGCCAGTGCAACTCTAAAGGCCCATCTGAAGCAAGATAAAGTCAAAGTGGTGACTCTCCCATAATAAAAATAAATAGCCAATCATAGCAGAAATCTTAAGGCAAGTAAGAGATAGAAGGGATTCATTAAGTCTATCATTTATCCCAATTATTAGTCAATAAATAGCCCTATTTTTAATGTCTTTATTTGACTTACAAATGACTTTATAATTTTACTTGTTTTTCTCTTTCTACTAGAATAGGATTTTCATTACAGCAGACTTTTAAAAAAATTTTATTTTTTAAATTTCAGTATTATTAAAGTAGTCTTATATTAGTTTTGGTTATACAATATAGCGGTTCAGTAATTGTGTACATTACTCAGTACTCATCATGATAAACATATTCTTAATCCTCTTCACCTATTTCACCCATTCTCTCTACCCACCTTTCCTCTGGTGACCACCAGTCTGTTCTCTGTATCTAAAAGTCTGGTTTTTTTTGTTTGTCTTGTGTTTCCTTGTTCATTTGTTTTGTTTTTTAAATTCCACATATGAGTGAAATCATATGATATTTCTCTTTCTCTGACTGACTTACTTTGCTTAGCATAATACCCTCCTGTTCCATCCATGTTGTTGCAGATGGTAAAATTTCATTCTTTTTATGGCTAAGTAATATTCCATTTATATGTGTGTGTACATATATATATGTTCATATATATATATATATATATAATCTTACTTATGCATTCATCTATTGATGGATACTTAGGTTCTTTCCATAATTAGGCTATTGTAAATAATGCTGCAGTAAGCATACAGGTACATATATCTATTCAAATTAGTATTTTTATATTCTTTGGGGTAAATAAAATACCTAGTAGTAGAATGACTGTATCGTAGGGTAATTCTATTTGTAATATATTGAGGAACGTCCATACTGTTTTCCACAGTGGCTGCACCAGTTTGCTCTACCATCACCAGTGAATGAAGGTTCCTTTTCTCCATATCCTCCCCATTCAGTATATCATCTTTTTGTTTTGTTAATTGTTTCCTTTGCTACGTACGTAGAAGCTTCTTATTTTGATATAGTCTGGAGAGTTTGTTTTTGCTTTGGTTTCCCTTGCCTTAGAAGACCTACCTAGAAAAATGTTGTTATGGCTGATGTCAGAGAAATTACTGCCTGTGCTCTCTTGGAATTGTGTGGTCAGGTCTCACATTTAGATATTTAATCCATTTTGAGTTTATTTTTGTGTATGGTATAAAAATGGTCCAGTTTTATTCTTTTGCATGTTGCTGTCCAGTTTTCCCAGCACCATGTGTTGGAGAGACTGTCTTTTTCCCATTGGATATTCTTTCCTATAGTGTTGATTTGCCAACCATATAGTTGTGGGTTTCTGGGTTTTCTATACTGTTCTTTGTTCTGCGTGTCTGTTTTTGTGCCAGTATCATACTCATTTGGTCCTTACAACTTTGTAATATAACTTGAAGTCTAGAATTGCAATCCTTCCAGCTTTACTTTGCTTTTTTCTTTTAAAGATTTTATTTATTTATTCCTGAGAGAGACACAGAGAGAGGCAGAGACATAGGCAGAGGGAGAAGCAGGCTCCCTGTAGGGAACCCAATGTGGGACTCGATCCCAGACCCCACGATCACGACCTCATCCAAAGGCAGACACTCAACCACTGAGCCACCTGAGTGCTTCTGCTTTGCTTTTTCAAGACTGCTTTGGCTATTCTGAATCATTTGTTTCCATAAAAATTTTAGTATTGTTTGTTCTAGCTTTGTGAAAAATTCTTTTGGTATTTTGATAGGGATTGCATTAATCTGTAGATTGCTTTGTGTAAGATGGACATTTTAATATTTGTTCTCCTGATCCATGAGGATGAAGTATCTTTCCATTTGTTCCTATCATCTTCAATTTCTTTCATCAGTGTCTTAGAGTTTTTAGAGTACAAGTATTTCACTTCTTTTGG